>NC_133760.1:68066765-68409265 GCF_036562045.2 Rhinolophus sinicus
GTGTTCTCTTCCTAAAACTACCATCAGGGGTTGGGGAAGCTGTTGTGGATAAGGGTAGGAATGGTTGAGTACATACACTTTCATGAAGCAAAAAAGTTCTAAAGAAACAGAATTAAAGGGTAACTAAAAAGAAACTAAAATGGAGAAAATTTCAGAAAGCATTACCAGGAAAAAGCTTCCTAGCAGAGCTGTTGCCTCCACAAGAAGAATCATCTCTTGAAAATTAAAAAGTCATTGAGACAAAGTGCAAACAATCCCAGAAGGACCTAAGCTGTGTGGTCTAGGAAGTCTTCCCCAGAATACTCGCCAACATGGCCAGCCTCTTTCCTTCTCTGGCAAGAGCAAGAGGCAAAACTAAATCGGCGGGCCAGGTCTTCAAACGCACTCACTGGCAGCCCATAGCCTCTCGGCACAGCACGTCACTTGGGTGCTCTCGCACTTTCAGCAGAGTCCAGCTCAAGTGGCTGCTCCCAGGCCAGCTGTGCCAAATGGGGCGTCAGTTGGGAAATCGGGGAGTTTACATCTCAGGGGAGCTGGAACGATCATGTAGAGAGAAGGCAGCTACAGACAGCATCTAATCTGAGCTCTATTATTTGACAGATGAAAAAATCTGCAAGCACCACAGGTAGAGGGACTTTTCCTTAAAATAAGAATGTTGATGGCAGAGCAAGGACTCACGAGACATGAAGTCCCCCGTTCCTGAGTCCCGCTGTGCCATATGCAGAAACAAGCATTTGGGGAGCTGATGCCTGTTGAAACGGTATCTGAGGCTACCTACTGATTAAATCTTGTTCCCAATTAAAAATCTCCATTTCTGTGTGCCAGCAGAGCAGGTGTCAGAGACTAAATCGCTAAGCAAGTAAAGCTTCCGCGAGCTGGCTACCCTAAATGAAGCCAACATTTATTAAACACTACCATATGCAAGGCAAAGAGAGACTTAAGAGTCCAATATTACTAAAAAACACCCAAAAAGGAGACACAAAGGAAGAAAATTTCAGAAGTGAAAAAAAATGATTGAGAAACTACAGCCCACTGGTCAAATCCGCCTTCCTTCCTGTCATATACGACCCATAAGCTAAAAATGGTTTTTACATGTTTAAATGACTGGAAAAAAAATCAAAAGGATTATTATGTTACATATAAAAAGAACACGAAATTAAATTTCAATGCCTGTACATAAAATTTGATTGGCACGCAGCCAAGCTCATTCATTTACATAATCGTCTATGGCTGCTTTCACAAAGGAATGGCCATGTTGATTAGCTGTGACAGAGACCAACATAGTCTGCAAAGCCTCAAATATGTGCTCCCCGGCCCTTTACAGAGTTGGTTTGCAAACCCATGACATATAAAACATTATGAGAAAGGAGTGAGACGAAGACTAGTTTTATGGTAGTCTAAACAGCAAGTGCAGAGCAGAAATAAATTCTAGACCTCCACTTCAAGTCACACAAACCACTCATTTTTATCATCAGAGAAGGGGCAGTGGCATGTGGCATTAAGAATTGAGACCCAGAATCAAATCAATGTCAGTGGTGACCTTAAGTGGCTCTATTAGCGTCAGTTTCCTTAGCTACAAAATAAATACAGACGAATATCCATGAGAGTTGTTATGAAACCTAAACCAGAGAATAAAGCACAGACGCTGGCCCTGAGACCCAATAAATATAGCCAATTTTAGTTTTAAGGAAGGGCTCAAAGTGTGGTCTGAAGACTGAAAGAGTATGTACAATACAAAAAGATGGATATTTGGGCTGGCCCGGTGCCTCAGGCGGTTGGAGCTCCGGGCTCCTAACGTGGAGGTCGCCAGTTTGATTCCCACATGGGCATGGGCCAGTGAGCTGCGCCCTCTACAGCTAAGATTGTGAAGGACAGTGTTCCCTGGAGCGTGAGCTGCTGTGAGCCGCTGCAGGCTGCTGACTGAGTGCCGCCATGAGCAGCCAGTGGCCAGCGTGAGTGGACAGCAGCTGCCGAGAGCTGCTGTGAGCAGCCAACCGACGACTGGCGACCGACTGCCTCAGCCGGGGGCAGCGCAAGGCTCATAATACCAGCATGGGCGAGGGAGCTGTGTCCTACACAGCTAGACTGAGAAACAACGGCTTAAACCGGAGTGGGGGGGGGAGGGAGAAGATGAACATTTGCTCTGAGGGCATAAAAGTAAATATCAAAATCATGGAAAGTCTTCCACCACCAAATTCAGCCAAAAAGAATTAAATAAATAATGTATAATCTAGTTTCCCCACTAATGTATCTACTCTCTAGGAAACTGGATTGAAGTGCTTGTCAGACTCTCTGTATCATATTTTACGTCTGTACTGAACTTCATACTTGACAAAGTTTCTTGGCCATCAGCCTCAGATGACGATGAAATCTGAAACTGGACAGTCTTGAACGCCAACTCAAGGGAAAATTATTCCACACGTTGTGATGATCCCTCATCCATGACTGAGGGCAATATACCATCTTCTGTTCTTACGATTATTAAGTGAAATGCCTCACAGTACCTGACACTCAGCAGGTACTCACGAAATGTGAAGGGCACACTGCTTTCTCTCCCCTTCGCTCCCTGCTCACCAACCCCCTCCACCCTCCTCACAAAGCTCTCAGGAAGCAGGGCAGGCACTGTTGGCCTCACTCAACAGCTGAGAAAACTGGCACAGTCAGATGATGGCATCGGGGCTAAAACACAGGTTTTCCCAGTGCACTTTCTAACTCCAAATATATGATATGAAAACCATGAGTCAAAAAACTGGTGGCGTTCATAAAAGAACACCAAGTCTATAACTTAGCACTACACAAATAAAGCTGTGAAGGAACTGACTCAGTCTCCTGGAAGCCAGGACCAGGACTGTCCCCAGGACGAAGTCCTCTCCAGAGCCACGTCCTCACTGTCACACGCTGAGCTCTGCTATGGTTGAGTCACAGTTACTCAGAAATAAGAGAACTCAGGAAAAACTATATGGCAGGCAAGTGTGAAGCGTCATTGCAGAGAAATCCATTCCAGCTGTCAAAAGAAAATTTTTCAGAGTGAGCAACAGTCACGTGTGAAATTATCAAAGGAAGACAAAAAAACTGACTCCAGAACATAAAAAAAGGTTATCACTAAAGATCTGACTACAGGACTTTGCCCCCTCTCCCAAGTGGTTAGCGTCAATTACTCAAACTATTAAAAGGTAAAGGAAAATTACTGCTGTGATTAGGGCTTTGGGTTGGAGATTTCACTGTTTAAGCTTTAAATGGCCCCCAGGGGTAGTTCTGAAGGGTTCCTACTAGTAGGCACAGAGAAAGCTGTGGTGATGTGTCTTACGGTGAAAATGTGAGTTAGACAAGTTTTGTTCTGGCAGGAATTACACATAGTCTACTGATCACAAGGTCAATGTTAATGAATCAACAATATATATTAAAGTGTCTTTAAACAGAAGCACACGTACGATGCCTGACCATTGCGCTATACACCTGAAGCTGAAGTTGAGTAATATTGAATGTCAACTATAATTATATATATATATATATATATATATATATATATATATATATATAGTCACAGGATGTGGAGTAGAGCATAGGGAATAGAGTCAATGGAATTGTAACAGCTGTATACGATGTCAGAGGGGTAGTAGATTGGGGGGTGGTTATCACTTTGTGGAAGGTATAAATGTTTATTACATTGTTTTGTACACCTGAAACTAAAAAAATAATTTAAAAATAAGATAAAATTAATGATTTTTTAAAAAAAGCCAGAAGCGCACATAGAAGGTTATGTATTATCTCTTCAAAATGCTGTGCCCAGAGGCTCACAGGAACCTAACCCTGTAATTCTCAGAGAAGCAATGGTTCAGTTTCACTAATTAGGTGCTTGCAACACAACCACTGTGAATAACGCCGGTGTGTAACAAAGAGAGAGGAGCACATGGTAATTGGTGACTCTGGGTGAAGGGGACACAGGCGTTTTTTGTAAATATTCTTGCCAACTTCTCTGTAAGTTTGAAATTATTTCAAAATAAAGTTAAAGAACTTTTTAAGGTGCTAAACATACTACTGGCTGCTTTAGAGCCTCAAACAACAAAACAAACCACCAGAACTAGATGGTTCACCGGTGGTTCTCAAAGTCTGTCCTTCTCCCCACCGTGCACACAAAACGAAGAAAATGAATGTCAAATTATTATTGTGTTGCGAAGAATGTATTTTTTGATGTGATCCATTCACTACTCCATGTTCTTCCAAATGAAATAAAATGCTAGACTCTTTCAAATCACAGAATTTAAATCTGAGCACAGCTCACAAAAGCTACCCCTCAACCCAAGAAGAGGGAGATTCCCTCTTCTTTCCTATGCTAGCTACCTGGTAGGGATTTTAAATATGTAATCTAATTAGGTTTTATACTCAGAAAGGTCAGAAACCCCTTAATGTCTCCAAAGTCTTGATAAACTGGTGAAAGTTCAGAGTCGTAGTATTTGAGAACATTCTGTAAGAGGCAAGAGCACCATACAGATCTTTGGTTTAAGTGAAACTTTTGGAATCTTGGCTGTAATCTCTTTACCCCTAGGAATTGGCTTTCTTTATTATCAAAGAGGAATCAGATAATTAAAACCATGCCTAAGCACTAATCTAGAAGCAGAAGGAAAGATGTTTGGGGCATGCTCAAGAGAAATTCCCTTTCTTAATTTGCAAGAAATGGACTTTGTCCAGCATCCTCTAATGCAACAATTTTCTTCAGCATCATTTCCGTCTCCCCTAGGAAGTTCATGCTATTTCTGAGGGCATTTCTTCAGCACACGTCCTTCCTTGGTCCTTATTATGAATGGCGCATTCCCCTTATCTCCTTGAGTTTACGATTTTATTTTCATTCGTCCTTACCACATCCTAAGACTGCCTCCTCTGCACCCCGCCCACCCCACACACACCTCCCTTGGCCTTCGCTACCATGCAGGCTGTCGGGATCACAATACAAGGGCAACAGAGTAGTATTTTCAGCCAACATGTGGAAGGGACAGAAAGAATAGAGTCCCTACTGCTAATGACCTAGAGTTTGAAAGCATTGGACAGTTATATCACCGCAGTCACCATGGCTACAGATGGCGGTGGGGGGTAGGGGTGGGGACAGCTGACCCAGTTGAATCCCATCATCTTTCAGATGAAACAAAAGAATCAAATTGGAGAAGAAGGATGCACAGAAAGCCTCTGAAGGCAATTACAGACCAGCAACCACCCGAGAGCTTGCTAAAAATGCAGGCTCTCACATCCAACCTGGACCTACTGAATCAGAATCTGCATTTTAACAAGGTCCTCAGGTGACATTTCTTGTCTGCGCAATAAAGTTATTAATTCCCTGCCTCTTTATTCTCCCCTCTACCCACCCGGCTCAGATACATATGTTCTCCAGCAAATTCGGCTTCAACTATGTGTTCAAAGAGGCTTCCGGGTCCCTAGCCTAGGTGAAACCGCCCTGCTATGTGTGTTCGCTGACCACCCTGTGGAAATCGTCACACCGAACAGCATGCTGGACTGTTTATTTTAAGTTCTCCTCTCCATGCTGCAAACTCGGTCAGGGCGAGCACCAGGTCTATCTTTTTATCCACAGCAGCCCGGGAGCCCACAATAAGACCAAGGACAAAGTAGGCATTCAATACGTATTTGTCAAATAAATAAATGCCCTTACTGTCTATCAAACAGCGCTAGATTCTGCAGAGAGGAGACAGAGACAATTGAGACACACTCCTTGTGCTTAGGCAGCTGGCAGCTTGGAGGACTTCTGGTGAAGCTAACAAGAGCCAGGCTCTTAAGAGCATGGGTTGCACTCTCAGCTGCTTTTCCTATTTCTCTGCCAAGTGACAACAGGTAGCCCAAGTGTTCTCCAGTGCTTTCCATCCCTCCGCACAACCTACCAGCAAGCGTGTCCTCTCCCAGTCCTTCTCTCGCCTAGGAGTTTCCATATTCCCAGGGTTCAACACCTTGTCCAGCCTTCTCTAATGCAACCACTTTCTTCGCAATCATTTCCGTCTCCTCTACGAAGTCCATGTTGTTTCTGGGAACATTTCTTCAGCACACGTCCCTCACCAGTCCTCTTATTATGAGATGGCACATTTCCCTGGTTACCTCCTTCAAGGATAGCTTACCTAATTCATTTCTAACCACCCAATTGATTACTTTCCGTGAGCGGTCAAGTCTATTCTATTCTCAACAGAAACCACCCAAATCTATATGCCAGGCCATATTCGAGAATTTGCCAATTAACTGTTCAATACTCAATGGTCTTCCCATTTTTTCTCAGTCACTTACTACTGTGTTTTCCCGAAAATAAGACCTAGCCAGACAATCAGCTTTAATGTGTCTTTTGGAGCAAAAATTAATATAAGACCCGGTATTATATTATATTAGACCCACTCTTATATTATAGCAAAATAAGACCAGGTCTTATATTAATTTTTGCTCCAAAAGATGTATTACAGCTGATTGTCTCGCTAGGTTTTATTTTCGGGGAAACGGTATATCCCCCAAAGGGGTTCTCCATGTCTGAGCAAATGCTGTCATTTCTTTTGATTTTATTCTCCATGATTCTCATATTTATTCTTGTTTAATAGACGAGAATCCCTTATTAGATTTACATCCCAAAGCCTACATTCAAATACCAAAGTAACAAAAACAAATCTGAATGCCTAAACTAATAGCAATAAGAGAGTATATTATTTCTTTTTATCTTCAGGGAACAAGCTCACAGAGAAATATAAGTGGCCAGGCAAAGACCACACTGTGACATGAAGGCAGGTGCTGGGTGGAGAAGGCAAAAGCAAGCTGCAGTCCCATCAAGCCAGGTCACAAGGGTCTCTGACAGGCGCCTAAGTCAAGCACCACCCCCACGCCCTGCCAACCAGCCCCCAGGAGGAGTGCAGTGCCGCCACTTTTTAGTTCTAGACTCTAGGGCTTGGATGGAAGCGTCTATTCCAAGCACTGTGTGTGCCCAAAGTATTACAGATGTGTTCTTGTGCCTTTCCTGAGTAGAATTAACAATTCCAATTCTCCATGTTTTCTACATCCCACATTGTGACAGTCTTTCTCAAACAGTGGTGGACTGGAGTTCTAGTCCATAGATGTAGTTTAGGAATTACCAGAAATCTTTAAAACACTTTAAAAAGTCACTGATTAAAAAAAACAAACAAACAAAAAACAAGTCACTGATTGTTTTCTTAAACACTTCAAAATATACACTTCTAGGGCAGCTGGCCTCAGCCTATTTTGTGGTGTCAAATAACTGAGGCAGTTTTTCTGTTCACACATTTTGTATACATGCCACTCTGTGTTTCAGAACTCCCACACCTGGGCATGTACGTGAGAGGAAGGGTGAAGAGCTTATTTCTCTTGAAAACATGTTCTGGCACAGCAGGTATAGGCAGCAACTCCCCAAAGACATGGGTCTTCTTCTCTGTTAAGGAAACCCAGGAAAAGTATGCCTGATGGCAAACAGACCTCCTCCTCCCTTTAGGGGCAAATGGAGGTGAAGCAGGGGTCGCCAAGGCAGGGTGGCAGTCGGAGACTGCTCCGCTGGGGCCACCCAGTTAATGGGCTCTGCATGCCCAGCGCCCCCCCACACACCTCCCCCCAAAGTCTAACTCCTTCCTCCTCCCCAACTCCCATGCTCAGAGGAAGGGAAGAAGTGCAGCCACAATTCCTGATGCAGGGAGGAGACAGCAGCTATCGCTAGCCACAAGGGCTGTAGCTGCTGCAGTCTCTCATTTCTCCTCTCCCAGCACTGCCATCAGTGTCCCTGAGCCAAGTGCACAAAATACCAAATCGTGATCCAATGATAAAAAGGGGGTCAGAGGCCTGTATATCAGATACAGCAAGATCAAAGCATGACAGAGGTCTTGAAAGATCCTAGAGAAGATTGTTCATTCACTATTTCTCAGGTTTGGTTCCGTAATCAGGAGCATTTCTTTAGAACTTACAGCAATAGGGGAGGTAGGATATTGAGCATAACACTCAATATTATTCAGATTGAATCATCTCTCAGGAATATCTAATACATTTATTTTGGATTATATTCAGGACTGACTGTAGACCTTGAGGAAGTAATTTAGTTTCTATACTACCCATGAAAAGCATTAAAGTTCCAGTTTTATTTTCCAAACTTGTTTGGAACTTTCCCTAATTAAAACACTGATAGTCAAATTTATTTTTTTAGATGAAATTTATTTTAATATATATCATAATATGTTATCATTTTAACATGTAACCAATATAAAAATTATTGAGGTATTTTACATTATTCTTTTAATATTAAGTCCTCAACATCAGGTATGTATTTTACACTTACTGCACATCTCAGTTGGGACTGGCCACATTTCAAGTGCTCAGGAGCCACCTGTGACCCACGACTCCCTACTGGATAGCGTAGGTCTCTAGGACGGTATAGAGAAGGAAGAGACCAGGAGACGACATCAGTCAGGAGTGGACTGTAATCGCTCAGGGGAGAAGTAATGAGGGACTGAATTTGGGTAGTGGTGGTGGGAACAAAGAAAAGATGATTCCAAGAATCACTGCAGAAGTAAAATCAATAGCATCTGAACATGAACTTGACAATGGGGTTAAGGGAGAGGGAGAAGTTAATGCTGATCCTCGTGGCTCCAAGACCCGGATGGGGGGGTGGGGGGTGGAATCAGCAGGATTAGAAACGCAGCAGGAACAGCTGACTTAGGAGACACTTGGTTGGTGGGTGCAGTTTTGAAGTTGTCTGGAGTACATCTAGGTGAAAAAGGCCAGCAGGCTCTCAAGATGCAAGAGCTCTAGAGACAGAGGATGGGTACTAAAAGTTAGATCAGGGAGTCCTTACACAGGAGACACTGAAATATGGGTGACATCTCAGAGACAGGGAGCTTTAGGGGATGGAGAAAGGATCCAAAGATCACAAATCTCACCTACACTAGAAGATGGAGGGGGAGAGAGAGGAGATGGAGGGGGAGCACTCGAAGGAGTCACAGGAGAAGTGGGAAAGCCCCGTGTCCACGGTGGAGGGGATCAGATTCTGCAGAGAGAACAGGGACGGTGAGCACCAAGGCCTGGGAGGGGTTTTCACCTGACAGTGTAATTTCGCTGTCAAAATAAAAAGTACAAATCACAAATCTACCATAAATATCGCAGGGTCTTTGATTGCTAAGTTACCATACCATCCCAGGAGTCTCCTTATCGTTAAAATCCTAGAGAGACTGTGATGAAGGAATAATTATAAAGCAATTGGTCATTCCTGCCCCCATGATATGCTGGTGCCCTGCCCACCCTACCCTCCATCGTAACACACAGATCTGCACACTTCCTTAAGAAGTTCAACAGAAGGCTATTTGGCCACGATCTAGAACTTGCTGTGATATCTTCACCCCAAGTACTGCCCAGAAAATACTGCTCTTCCATTTTTATTAAAAATACCCATAATACTATACTTGTCCTACGTGGATCCAGTTCTGTGATTCCCCTCACCTTTTTTTTTTTTGGTGGTGGGGGCGGGGCGCTCTCTCCAATGAATAACAAACTAAATGAACTTTTTTTAAACATATAAAGCATACAAATTTCAAATGAATGTTTATGGGCCGCTCAGGTGCAAGGAGGCATCTTTACAATTAGCCTTGGGCCATCAACCACTTTCAAAAATCAATTTTCTGAGTTCCTGTTCCTCAGACCATCTGAGTCCCAAACTTATCCTTCTCTCTGCATTGGCTTTCAGCTTCTCCTGTTGATAATCAAAGAAACACATTTTCTTCTGACAAGAGAGTAAGAGGTACTTTCATTCAGATCACCCATACAGGACCTTGAGAAGTAAACGGAACGAAGCAGTCCAGCCAGCAGCCCTCCACTGCCTGGCTGTATATTCTTCTACAGCTAGAATCGCAATGACTAACACAGGGGCAGGGCAGGGTTAACGGGGAGCTGGGCCTGTGCCACACAGAGAGCCTGCGGGAGGTCTCAGGAGAGTCTAAAGCTCTCACTAGAGAGGAGTTTAACAAGATAACTAGGCTTTTAAGTAATAGAGGCAGCCTCCTGGCCTCTGGACTGTGAAAGGGCTCACCTGCCAAGAGTAATAACACAAGCAATTACTGCACACAAAATAATAGACCTCAACGGGATTCCAGGAACTGGGTCCTCTCCTCTCCCACACAGACAGAAAGGAGGAAAAAGGGAGGAAAAAAGGACGCACTACTTTTCATGAAGACCTGTGAGAGTCCTAGCAGGTAAGCAGATAAATTACACTTAACATGATTCACTGTTTGGAGCTGTTGCCAAAAACAAAAATACCCCTTGGTATTCAAGGCTGTAATACAATGGAATTTCCCTCCTGGAACAGAACTCATAAGGTTTAAAAGTTCACTAACATCCTATTAGTGTATTCCAGAGACCGGAAACAAAACTTAGAAGCCTCATTTCCTGTTCACTTCTCTCCTGCAAACTTCCAATAACACTCAGTCACTTTAGGCAAGTTGCCTTCACCTTGCACGCTGAGTCAGGAGCTCACAGCTGCTTTGGAGAGCACGCGTATTCCCACTGTGCGTCCCCATTTCCCCTGCCTTTTACTCTCATCCACTCATTCCTTTGCCTGTGTCAAGACCTGTCACTGTCACCATCTCCCCAGAAAAGTTTTAAAACAAAAACTGACCTGAAAAATATAACATCGGATTTTCCCAACCCATTCATTCTCCAAGAAAACCATCAGTATTTAAATTCATAAGTTCCCCTTTCCACCATAAAATGAAGCTACTAGCCTCAAGTTAACAGCCTCACTCAGAATCAGGCGTGCAGCGTGGGGTCTCAAGCCTGAGCCTAGGCGCCCTACTCTCCACAGAAGGCGTTCTTCTCAACCACCAGGCCCGCCTCCCCCCAGGCCATCCTAGTAGCTAAACCTACAGAACCATCCACCTTCTGTTTACATTGGTCTGTGAACTGCGCCACCCCATACTTTTCCCCAGTCCTGACTGTTCTTAACTAAATCAGTAAATATACATTTTATCACTCAAATCACCACACTTTTCAGTGAAAAGAGGGTGTTACTGATAATTATGCTGAGACAACAGGTGTAAACCACAACAGCCCTGGCAGACTGGGATCACCCATACTTACAAAGGTGCCACGGCCAGGTAGGGGGCTGTTCCTTGCAAAGAACCAATTTAGGAAGTGTGATCAAACAATACGGTGAATGTTTAAATTTAAAAAATTTATAACAGTAAAAGGCACATTGCCATTAATACCTCTCAAAATACTCCCCCTCGTTTCAAACACACTTGTCCCATCGTTCTTGCCACTTTCTGAAGCAGTTCTGGACGTCCTCTTTCGTGAATGTCTTTACTTGCTCTGTCGTGGCTGCCTTGATGTCCTGAATCATTTTCACTCTGGGGAAGAGCCAGAAGTTGCACAGTACCAGATCTGGTAAATAAGGTGGCTGAGGACACACTGTAATGTTTTTGACAGAAATTGCCATGTGCCAGAAGCAGTGTGTGACATGGAGCGTTGTCATGATGCAGGATGATTTATGACACACTTTAAAACACACCTTCTCTGAACCGTAGCTCACACCCGACTGTCTGCACCGAACAAGTTGAAACTTGTCACACACTGTTACTAAGGTTCCACGCACCGCTGCCCGTATTGAAGATCCCTGCCTTTCTGTTGGTTGGCACTCGGCAGCAGCATTCACCGTATTTTGTGATCACAATGGAAAGGCTCCATGTCACACATCACCTCTGGTATACAGCAATTTCTGTCAAATAAAAATGTTACAGTGTGTCCGCATCTACCTTATTTACTGGATCTGACACCATGCAACTTCTGGCTCTTCCCCAAAGTCAAAATGACCATGAAAGGTAAACGTTCTGAATTGATTCAGGACATCGAGGCAGCCATAATAGCGCAACTCACAAAAGAGGACTTCCAGAACTGCTTCAGAAAGTGGCAAGAACAATGGGATAAGTGTGTTCGAAGTGAGGGGAATATTTTGAGGGGGCTTAATGGCAGTGTGTCTTTAACTGTAATAAATTTGTTTTTATTTAAATATTCACTGTATTTTTTGATCACACCTTGTATGCTGGTCCTACATGTTGTTCTTCTCTGAGAGTCTGGGTTTGGAGAGTTGGCAGAGACCAGAAAACCCCCAAACAAATTTGGATTACCCACTCCTCCTTGGGGTAAAGAAAATAAAAAATGTTTTACCTTGTAGTGAAAAATCTATTCTAAATATATCAACTTCAAGTTTTAATGAGATTTTTTTCTTTTTTAGCGGGGGGAGGCAGTGATGAGGGTTTTGGAGGAGAATGATGAAATCCAGGCCTGGCCTAAAGTATCAGAGGCTAGAGGGCTGCTGGGAGGATGGGGGCAGGAGCCAAAGGGAACCAGCACTTGGCTGCTGTAGTTTTGCCTCACTAGCCACACCTGTGCCACTAAACAACATCTAGTACTCACACACAACTAATCTTTTCCACACGTTACCTAAATTAGTTTAATCCTTCCTGATCAATAGTTCAATGGCTGATACTCTGAGTTCAGAAGAGTTCCGCATTTGCCAGTGCACACATTTCTGCCACATCAGGGGTTCCCAGACTTTTAAATTTCACAGACCAGTGAAGTTTCCCCTCCCCGCCAAAAATAGGGACTGACATGTTATCCACTTTTTTATTTTGCCAAGGCCATTCAAGAAAACAAATGCCATCACATTAATTATAAAATAAAGGATGTTTTAGGGAAAAAAGTAGGAACGTAACCTCAAAACTAAAACCAGTCCTTTAAACTGAACAACTTTAACATCCCCACAAAAGCCAGGTGTCTTTATGCCCCTCATTTGGCCTCAGCCAGTTCCATTTGCATCCCCATCTGCCTCGTGGACAGACTGGAAACGGCTGGAATACTAATACCAGCTAACAGTTACTGAACACGGCGTGTGCAGACACTGCTGAGGGTTTTACGTGCGTTCCCTCACTCAGTCGGCAATACCCACGGAGGTGAGTGCGGTCGTGTCCATGTACAGGCAAAGCTGGAACCTGGAGGGGTAAGACTTCTTGCCCACGGTTATGTGGCTAGTCATCAGGGAAGCTAATGAACTGAACCACGGCCACCCCGGAAAAACCAGTTCAGTTCTGCCTCGAGACACAAGTTCCCTCTCTGTTTCCCAAAGTGTGGTAGGCTTGTTTAAAAAACGAACACATAAACAAATAAACCCTGCTTTAAGTGCTTTATGAACCCTGTATGTACCAGCATTTAATATTTACACATACATAAGAACTGTTCCCTTTACAATTCTTTCAACCCTTCCTATTAAGAAAAAGTTTCAGTTTAGTGGCAGGAAGCCTTTAGCACGTCTCCACCACTTGTTAAACTTCCTTCAGAGCTCTCTGAAAAACATTGTGGCATTTTTTAAAAGGTCCTTTCTCATTATGGCAAGTAGCACTGGATTTTCCATTTTCAATAGTGAAATTGTTTCCTTTTTAAATATTTCAATTTAAAAAATAGCTGACTGTCCAAAAGATTTTCAAACTAAATAAAAGTTGAGGTAGTGTTCAGATATGCTAAAACCAATGGTGGGCACACACACACCTGAAGCCTGGGAAACCTTAAGTAACCTACTTCCGGGGATGGAGTCAGCATTTAACTGAAAGGCTGCAAACATAACTGAGGGGAGAACAGAGTTAAGCAGGCCTCCCCCTGGCCAGCTAGTAACGCAGTCCGAGAAGACAGAAGGTGGAGCCAGCGACGTCCATCCTGAAGATGGTGTTTGTGTATGCCCTTATGGAAGCCCCTTTGGCTGTACGCGGCCTTTGTCTCTGTGAGGTATAAAGGGCCCAGCCATGTTAGGGGACTGGGACAGAGACCAGGCTGACGCAGAGGCACGGCGGAGACCCTGGGCTGTGCTGTATGTGCTGTGTGGCTGACTGTAACCAACAACGGGCCTCTGGGGCCCGTGCCCAAAGGCGCTGCTGTGGGCTGCTGAGAAGCAGTCTGCTGCCAGTTATGAGGCTGCTACAGGTTGTAACCCGAGAACGTCCAGCTGTGCACAGCAGTAAAAACTCCTGGCTGCATCCAGGAGACCTGTGAATAAAGTATGTCTACTTTGCCTTCAGCTCCATGCATCTTCTTCCAGCAACCCGAGACTCAGACACCTCACCCCAGGATACCATCCACTCGGACGTTGACCTGACAACGACTCCCTCGGTTCAGTCTTTCCAAACAACTCTAAACATGACAGTTTCCCCATGCAAGATGCAGTCACGCCTACCACCCTCTATCACCCTCACCTTCTCCTCCAAGAAGAAAAAAAATATGTGCCGGCCCTTAGGAACAAAAGTCAAACCTCTCCCATGACCTTGCCTCTCACGTCCTCACGTCATCTGTAGCTGGGTAGTTAGCCGCACACTTCCTTAGCCATGAAGCTCTCTGCAGCCTGGAGAGCAGATGAGGCCAAAGCCCAAGAGAGCTTCCTCGACCTTTAAGTACTAAGACGTGAAAATACCTGGGGGTCCTCAGGCAATTAAAAAGGAGTTATTTAATGATCCCCAGGTGTTGAGCCCTGCCCTATACTAAAGAAACAAAGCGGTTTTCAAGGATACTCAGATCAGGGAAATAAGCCTACCACAAGTGAAATTAAGTGAAGTGATTAGTGAGTAGAGATATGAAGCTGTATTTTGTCCTAAATTTTATCTAAGATGATACTTATAAGAAACAAACAGGTGAAGTGAAAGTAAAGCCTCCCTACAGCCACCAAAAACATTAAGTAATTATTAAAAGGTACCAGTGACCGCACTTCTAGCAATCTGTCTCATGGAAATGTCAACATAAAAATGCAAAGATGTAGAGAAGGAAGGTCCCTGACGGTGGATTAGGTAAACGATATGCCTACTGCACCCAGGATTACACCAAACTTACAAATAAATTACAGAACAATCAACATCAAGAATCATCTGCAGACCAGCTGAACAGAACCCCTATAACTAAGGCTATAAAGAGGAGGCCACATCGAGACTGGAAGGAGGGGCAAAGACACGAAACACGCTGACTCCAAACCCACAGGTAGTGACTGAACACCAGGACGGACACTGTGGGGACAGAGCCCCAGAAAGCAGTTTCCAGGCTCGCGGCCTCACATAGACAGGTGCTGGCTCAGGTAGTAAATGGCCATCAGTGTGATTGGATGGCCATCAGCTGTGGCTAATTGGCCGTCAGCTGTAACCAGTGAGCCATTGGCCACTAATATAACTGCTGTGGCTACGGTAGCAGAAAAATGGGGGCTAGCAAGAAGATGGTGGCTGAGCCTACAAGCAGTGCAATGAGGGTTGAGAATTGTGTGGCTCCTGTTTCCTGTTTCTCCAACCCAGCCACCAGCGAGAATATAGTGGTATGACTCCCCTACCTATGGCTCTGTGGGTGTTCCTTTTTGGCCTCACCATATCCTGCGTTATGTGGGGAGCGGGAGCAGAGACCCCACCGGACTCCCTGCACGACAGACACCTCAGTGGCAGAGGTCCCCCCAGAAGAAGGCGGAGTCCCAGCCCCACACTGGGCTCCCCAGCCCACGGGTCCTGTGCTGGGAAGAGGAGTTCCCACGGCATCTGGCAGTGAAAACCACCGAGGTCTCTATATGCCATTCCTGGTAGGGCGGAAGGCAGCTGGAAACCCAGACGCGCTCTTGTAGAGCTGACACAAGGACTCACTCATTTGCGGGCACTCACCTACTCTGTGGTGGAGGGGCAGCAGCGAGGGAGGCCCAGAGACATGCAAGGAAGGACTGAGTTGTGTGGCTTCAGCTCGAGAGCTGGAGGGACAGGAGCCATTGTTATCCCTGTGTGGAGCCTGACACACGTGTGGCCCACAGGAGGGCGCCATCTTTTCAGTGTCAAGCCTTCCCCCAAAGGGCCAAGTCTAGGACTGCACTGGTCTGGTGGAATTGCACGTGAGCACTGCCTTGGTGACACCTTGAGTCCCTGCCCCCCACACAGCTGGTGCTGCACCACCCAGGAAACACTTGACTGCTGGGCTGCTGGACCTGCCCCACAGGCTGCAAAAGCTTGTTTGCAACAGGCAGACGGCCTGTGGCAGCTGGGGAAATGTTTGCTGGCAGGCGGTAACCCAAGCCCTGTGCTGCAGCATCTCCTGGGCAGCTCTTGGGAACCTGCAGGCCTGAGACGAATGGTGGCCGGCCTGGCCATGAGGTTTTCAGGGAATTTCTGCAAGGTGGTCGCGGGCCCAGGCGCCTGTGCGGGAGCTGATACTACACAGACTTTGTAGAAACCATCAACGACACCCCTGAGCTCCTTGAAACCCCACCCCGCCCACCTAGGGCTGCATTGCCAGGGACACTCTAGGCACCTGGGTGGCTGGCCCTGCCCCACAAGCCACAGAGGCCTTTTAAAGCAGTAGAGGGTCTGCGACAGCCCAGGGAAATTTTGGTGGTGGACAGTGACCCAAAACCTGTGCCACAGCCACTCTTGGGCAGCTCTCAGGAATTTGAAAGCCTGAGACAAGCGGTGGCTAACTGCAGTGTCCTAAGGGCGTTTTGCGAACTGGTCACAGGCCAGACATTGCTTTCAGACAAGCAGTGGTGTTCTCAGGGCACTGTGCAAAGTGGTCCCAGACCAGGCACTGGTGGAAGAACTGAATTGCCATTAACTTTGTAAAAACCACCAACCACGTCTCGGGACTCCCTGGATCTCCACCCACCCAGCTAGTGCAACACCACCGAGGGCACTCTCAACACCAGGTCAGCCAGCCCGGACCCACACCTAAGGAGGCTCTTTCAATGGCTGGGCCTTACAGGCAGCTGGCGGGTGGCGACAGACCTAGGGGTTCCTGAGCCTTTTGTTAGGCTGCCTCAAACCCACTGTAGGTGGCAGCCAGTCTCAGTTCACAGCGAGGCCACCCCCACAGGCCTCCAGGTCCAGCACAGGCAGCAGCCAACCACATATAGCTTTGTGGCTTTTACCAGGTAGTCCTGGGCCAGTCACAGGCAAAGCTGAAATCAGCCTGCATAGGAGCCCCTACTAAGAGTCACCAAAACAATACATCCAGAGGCCAGCTTCAGACCACACCAGAGCACTGCCTGGTTAGCCCCACAAGCAGCGTACCCAAAGTGGGGTCTACACAGGCACAAGAGCCCACGGGGGTGAAACCTCCTCTGAGGGGTCAGCTCACACACTGTGGACATCGCCAATCCCCAGTCAATCAGCCTAGGGGTCAATCCCACCCACTGATGTGCCAAAAGCAATCAAGGCTCAACTACAACAGGAGAACACACACAACACTCTCAAGGGACACACGCACAGGAGATCAGGGAGATTGCGCCATTGGACCACACAGGACACATACTACATAAGGCCACCCCGCAAAGACTGAGAGACATAGGAGATCTACCTAATACATAGGAAGCAACACAGAGTGACAGCCAGAATTAGGAAACAAAACAACATGTCCCAAATAAAAGAACAGGAGAAACCTCCAGAAATAGAACTAAATGAAGTGGAGGCAACCAACCTACCAGAGACAGAGTTTAAAACGCTGATTATAAGGATGCTTAAGGAACTCAGTGAGAATTTCAACAAAGGGACAGCAAGCACAAAGAAGGACACAGAAACCATCAAAAAGAACCAGTCATAAAGAATACAATAACGGAAATGAAGAATACACTGAAAGGAAGCAACAGCAGGTTAGACGAAGCAGAGGATCGAATCAGTGACTTAGAAGACAAGGTAGCAGAATGCACCCAATTGGAACAACATAAAGAAAAAAGAATAAAAAACAATGAACATAGTTTAAGGAACCTGTGGGACAACATCAAGCGTAACAACACTTGCATCCTAGGGGTACCAGAAGGAGAAGAGAGGGCAAGGGATTGAGAACCTATTTAAAGAAATGATGACGGAAAACTTCCCTAACCTGGTGAAGGAAATAGACATACAAGCCCAGGAAGTGCAGAGAATCCCAAACAAGATGGACTCAAAGAGGCCCACACCAAGACTCATCATAATTAAAATGGCAAAAGTTAAAGACAAAGAAAGAATCCTAAAAGCAGCAAGAGAAAGACAATTAGTTACTCACAAGGGAGCTCCCATAAGACTATCAGCTGATTTCTCAACAGAAACTATGCAGGCCAGAAGAGAGGGGCAGGAAATCTTCAAAGTGATGAAAAACAAGGGCGTACAACCAAAAAAAAAGCTGGGGTAGGTAACAATACTTATATCGGACAAAACAGACTTTAAAACAAAGACTGTAATAACAGACAAAGAAGGACACTACATAATGATAAAGGGATCAATCCAGCAAGAGGACATCACCCTAGGGAACATCTACACACCCAAGGCAGGAGCACCTAAATATATAAAACAGATATTGACTGACCTAAAGGCAGAGACCAACAGTAACACAATCATTCATAGTAGGGGACTTTTACACCCCACTGACACCAATGGACAGATCTTCCACTCAGAAAATCAACATGGAAACAGCAGCCTTACAGGATACACTAGACCAAATGGATTTAATTGATTATTTTTAGATCATTTCACCCCAAAGCAGAATACAATGGTACCTCAGTTTTCGAACATAATCTGTTTTGGAAGACTGTTCGAGTTCTGAAATGTTGGAAAACAGCCGTTACCTAGGCCTCAGGATATTGCATTCAGTGGAACCCACATGACATGTTCGACTTCCGAGTAGTGTTTGAAAACCAAAGCATTTACTTCCAGGTTTACGGCATTTGTAAACTGAAATGTTCGTCAAAGGAGATATTTGAAAACCGAGATACTACTGTATACATTTTATGCCACAAACAAGTCTCAATACATTTAAGAAGATTGAAATCATATTAAGTGTCTTCACTGACCATAGTGGTATGACACTAGAAATCAATTAAAAGAAAAAAAACTGAAAACACACAAACACATGGAGACTAAATAACATGCTACTAAATAATGAACGGGTCAACACTGAGATCAAGGAAGAAATGAAATGACACCTTGAGACAAACGAAAGAGAAAACACAATGACCCAAAATCTATAGGACACAGTGAAAGCAATCCTATGAGGGAAATTCACAGCAATGCAGGCCTACCTAAAGAAACAGGAAAAATCTCAAATCAACAGTCTAACTTTACAACTAAGGGAGCTGGAAAAAGAACAGCAAAAAAAGCCCAAAGTGAGTACAAGGAAGGAAATTATAATAAAGATCAGAGTGAAAATAAATGAAACAGAGACTAAAAAAAAGCAATACAAAAGATCAATGAAACCAAGAGCTGGTTTTTTTAAAGAACAGACAAAATTGACAAACCTTCAACCACGCTTATCAAGAAAAAAAGAGAGGACACAATAAAATCGGAAATGAAACAGGAGAAGTGACTACTAACACCACAGAAATACAAAAAAAATTTAAGAAAATATCATGAGCAACTATATGCCAACAAATTGGAAAATCTGGAAGAAATGTATAAATTCCTAGAAGCATACAATATTGCAAGGTTGAATCAAGAAGAAATAGAAAATCTGAACAGACCAATTATTACCAACAAAATTGAATCAGTAATCAACAAGCTCCCAACAAAAGTCCCAGACCAGATGGCTTCAGAGGTGAATTTTACCAAGCATTCAAAAAAGAATTAACTCCTATTCTCCTTAAACTATTCGAAAAAATCCAGGAGATAAGGCTCCCCAGCTCATTTTATGAGGCCACCATTACCCTAATTCCAAAACCAGAAAAACACATTACAAAAAGAGAAAACTATAGGCCAATATCCCTAATGAACATAGATGTAAAAATCTTCAACAAAATATTAGCAAACCGAATTCAGCAATAGATTAAAAAGATCATACACCACGATCGAGTGGAATTCATTCCTGGTATGCAAGTTTGGTTCAATACATGCATATCAATTAACGTGATACACACAAACAAAACAAAAAATGAAAATCATAAAGTCGTATCAATAGATGCAGAAAAAGTATTTGACAAAATCCAGCATGCATTTATAATAAAAATTCTCAGCAAAGTGGGAACAGAGGGAACATATCGCAACATAATAAAGGCCATACATGACAAACCCACACCTAACATCATACTCAATGGAGAAAAGTCAAAAGCATTCCCCTTAAGATCAGGAACAAGACAAGGATGCCCACTTTCACCACTTTTACTCAACATAGTACTGGAAGTTCTAGCCAGAGCAATCAGATAAAAAAAAAAACAAATAAAAGGCATCCATATGGGAAAGGAAGAAGTAAAACTGTCATTATTTGCAGATGACATGATATTATATAGAGAACCTTGAAGATTCCACCAAAAAACTTTTAGAACTGATAAATGAATTTAGTAAAGTATCAGGATACAAAATTAATATTCAGAAATCAATTGCATTTTTACACACCAATAATTGATTAGCAGAAAGAGGAATTAAGAAAACAATCCCATTTACAATTGCATCAAAAAAAAAGAAAAAGAAAAAAAAAGACTCAAGAATAAATTTAACCAGGACGTAAAAGACCTGGACTCAGAAAATTATAAGACATTGAAAAGAGATAAATGGAAACATATACCATGCTCGAGGATAGGAAGAATATAGTTAAAATGTCCACACTACCCAAAGCAATCTATAGATTCAACACAATCCCTACCAAAATACCAATGGCATTTTTCACAAAACTAGAACAAATAATCCTAAAATTTATATGGAACCATAAAAGACCCCAAATAGACACGGCAATGCTGAGAAATAAGAACAAAGCTAAAGGTATCACACAACCTTATATCAAATCATACTACAAAGCTACAGTAATCAAAACAGCATGGAATTGGCATAAAACAGACATAATATATCAAGGGAAAATAATAGAGAGCCCAGAAATATATCCATGCCAATATGGTCATTTAATCCTTGACAAAGGAAGCAAGAATTTACAACTGTAAAGACAGTCTACTTAATAAATGGTGCTGGGAAAACTGGACAGATACATGCAAAAAAATGAAAGTGGACCATTTTCTTACAACACATACAGGCAAAAGCTTAAAATGGATTGAAGACTTAAATGTAAGACCCAAAACCATAAAACTCCTAGAAGAAAATATAGGAAGTAAACTCTCAGACATTACCTGTAGTCATATTTTTACTGATACATCTCCTCGGACAAGAGACACAAAAGAAAAAAATATACAAATGGAATTACATCAAACTAAAAAGTTTTTGCACACCAGAGGAAACCATCAACCAAACAAAAATACATCCTACTAAATGGGAGAAGGTATTTGCCAATGATACATCTGATAAAGGGTTAATATCCAAAGTTTATAAAATCCTCATACAACTCAACACCAAAAAAACAAACAACCCAACTTAAAAATGGGCAGTGAACATGAATAGACATTTCTCCAAAGAGGACATACAGATGGCCAATAGACATAAGAAGAAAAAATGCTCAACATCACTAATCATTAGAAAAATGCAAATTAAAACCACAGTGAGATACCACCTCACTCTGGTCAGAATGGCTATCATCAATAAATCAACAAACAATAAGTGCTGGCAAGGATGTGGAGTAAAGGGAACCTTGGTGCACTACTGGTGAAATTGCAAATTGATGCAGCCACTATGGAAAACAACATGGGGGTTCCTCAAAAATTAAAAATAGAACTACCTTATGACCTAGCAACTCCACTCCTGGGTATTTATACCAAGAATTTCAAAACACTAATTCAAAAAAATATATAAGCACCCTTAGGTTCATGGCAGTGCTATTCAAAATAGCCAAGATACGGAACACATGAAATCCCCATCAATAGATGATTAGATAAAGAAATTGTGGTACATTTATACAATGGAGTATTACTCTGCCATAAAAAAGAATGAAATCTTACTATTTGCAACAACACTGAATGGACCTACAGGACATTATGCTAAGTGAAATAAGTCTGACTGAGAAAGACAAATACCATATAATCTCACTTATATGTAGAATCTAAAGAACAGAAAAAAACGAGCAAACAGAAATAGACTCAGATCCAGAGAACAAACTGATGGTTGCTAGATGGGAGCGGGGTTAGGGGATGGATGAGAAGGTGAAGGGATTAGAAAGTACAAATTGATATTCACAAAATAGTCAGAGGGATGTGAAATACAATATGGGGAATATAATCAATAATGTTGTAAAGACTACTATGTAGGGTGTCAGATGGGTACTGGACTTATCAGGGGGATCACTTCATAGATTATATAAATGCCTAACCACTGTGCTGTACACCTCAAACTAATATTGAATGTCAACTATTTTACACACACACACACACACACAGTTCCAAAAAAATGTATACATATTCTAAGAAAGGAAAAAAACTATTAAAATTTTAATACTCAATATATACCAATAACAAAAGATGAATACAAGTCATGTATGACTTCTGCAATTACAAGAGGTGCTCCAAGTGGTTACCATCAGCGTCCGGACACTTCTGATTACGGTGGACAACTGCTTGAGTAAAGCTGACCAAAGTGTCCACTAGTATCGCTATGCATGCCATTTCAATTTCTTCCCGAAGTGCCGCCAGTGTAGCTGGTTTTCTACGGTACACCACATCCTTTAAGGTCCCCCATAGGTAGAAGTCAAGGGGTGTTAAGTCAGGAGAACATTCTCGAATTTCAGATACCACTTTTAAATGGTCTTGCACTCCTCGAATGACAACGGTGCTTCCACCATGTTCTTTGACTGTCCTGCCTGTCGCATGGTTACGCTAGCATTCATTTGATTGATGCCATCTTTTGAGTGAAGGTCATACTATACATTGCTACCATAATTCAATTCAACTTCAAAAAGTAATACATAGATAACATCTCTTAAAATGTGTATACATTTTTTGGCATATATGTGTGTGTGCATGTGTGTTTATATATATACACACACGCACACACACAGAGGGTGTCAAGAAACGTATACACATTAAGAAAGGAAAAAATTGTATTGAAAGTGTAATACTCAATATATACTGATAACAAAAGATGAATACAAGTCATATATATACATGTTATTGGCACCCACAGTTATATGGTATGACCAAACAATACAGTGATTGTCTGAAATAAGAAAAATTTATTACAGTAAAAGATATATTGCCAGGCCAGCCCAGTGGTTCAGGAGGCTGGAGCTCCATGCTCCTGACGCCAAAGGCTGCCAGTTCGATTCCCACCTGGGCCAGTGGGCTCTCAACCACATGGGATGATTCCTCAACTCCCGCAATGGTGGGCTCTGCCTCCTGCAACTAAGATTGAACAGGCACCTTGAGCTGAGCTGCCGCTCAGCTCCCGGATGGCTCAGTTGGGTGGAGCGTGTCCTCTCAACCACAATGTTGCCAGTTCGACTCCCACAAGGGATGGTTGGCTGTGCGCCCTGCAACTAGCAACGGCAACTGGACCTGGAGCTGAGCTGCGCCCTCTATAACTAAGATTGAAAAGACAACAACTTGACTTGGAAATTCCAAGTCCTGGAAATACACACTGTTCCCCAATTAAAGTCCTGTTCCCCTTCCCCAATAAAATATATATATATATATATATATATATATATATATATATATATATATATATATATATACTTAAAAAAAGATATATTGCCATTAATCACCTTCAAAATACTCCCCCTCATTTCAAACACACTTATCCCACCATTCTTGCCACTTTCTGAAGCAGTTCTGGAAGTCCTCTTTCGTGAGTGTGTTTAGTTGCTCTGTCGTGGCTGCCTCGATGTCCTGAATCATTTTGACTTTGGGGAAGAGCCAGAAGTCGCATGGAGCCAGATCTGGTAAATAAGGCTGATGAGGACACACCGTGATGTTTTTATTTGACAGAAATTGCCGTGTGCCAGAAGTGATGCGTGACACGGAGCGTTGTCATGATGGAGGATGATTTACGGCACACTTTAAAACACACCTTCTCTCAACTGTAGCTCACACCCGACTGACCGCACTGAAAATGTTGAAACTTGTCACACACACTGTTACTAAGGTTCCACGCGCCGCTGCCTGTATTGAAGGGTCTGCTTTTCTGGCAGCAGCATTTACTGTATTTTCAACAGAAAGTCTCCATGTCACATGTTGCTTCTGGTATATGTCGATTTCTGTCAATTAGAAACATTATGGTGTGTTCTCATCCACCTTATTCACCCAATCTGGCACCGTGTGACACTTGGCTCTTCCCCAAAGTCAAAATGACCATGAAAGGTAAACGTTTTGAATCGATACCCAAATCACGGACTACTACTCAACCATTAAGGAATGAGGTAGACCTATAATTATAATATAGTCATGACAATGAATTAAAAAAAGAAAACTGCAGGACACATGTAGTATGACCCCACTTCTATTTGGTAAAAAAAAAGAGGAAGGGTGCATATATTTGCGTGAAAAAGTTTTAGAAGCACATTTACTTAGGGGAATGAGAATGAATGGTAGAAACCTGAAGGGTAAGGAGGGCTGAGGGAAGAGAGACGGTTGTATTTAACTTTACATACTTCTATACTGTTTCAAATTTTATAAGTATGAAGTCCAAAATTTAATTATCAATAATAATTAATACTGAATAGCATTCATTTTGAAGGAATTCAAGGATAAACTAGAAAACTGCCTGTCAAAATGAGGAAAGGCCACCAAGGGAACGTTTGTATATGCCCTCAAATCATACGAGCTTCGAATAGTTGATAATTACAAGAAAAAATTTATTTCAATATTGGATAAGCTAGTGGAAAAAAAAGTCAAGACTAAGACCAGCAAGGAGGTCATTTGGGGTTTTACTGTGGCTGCTGTTTTTGTTCTTGTTAAGAATGCGGCTTATAAACGAGAAACAGGATGGCTACAGACAGTTAAAGCTAAAGGTCCAAGTGTAGGACTTCTAAGGATTACAGAAGCAGAAAGTGAGGATATTTGTGCATAACACTGACGACTTCCACAGTAACAATGTGCCAAGTTATTTGTGCCAAATTATAGGAAGATCTTGGGAATCTATGCAAATAGAAAGAAATGTGGCAGATGAGTGTTAAAACGAGCATATGGCCTAAATCAGGCATATAAAACAACAGTTTCTCAGCTGTCAGTTATGACCCAGGAATGGGATCTCAGAGTCACTGTAAATGGACCCTGAGGATGTCAACCGAATATTGAGCTACAGATTAAAAGCAATGCAAAGTGTCCTTGGAGCCATCAAGACAAGTGCTAAAAACAGAAAGAGACAAACTACTATCCTCCCCTCATATAAAATTATGGTGCACCTGCCCCAACAAACATACACTTCTTGTCATTTGTATCCTGCCCCTTCAACAACATACCGTACAGGAGTTTAAAAAAAAAAAAAAGACAAAAAAAAGACCAGTGGGTCTCAAATGCCAGCCGCTGGATCAATCCGACACCAACCCTTTCAGAACCACCGGGAATTTTTTTAAACTACAGATTCCCAGGCCACACTCACAGAGATTCAGTGCCTCTACAAGGCCTTCTGTGTGGTCTTGATGCAATGACACGTTTGGGAAATCTGAACTCCTTCTCTCTCTGTAATCTACCTCCAGAATGGATTTAAGAGGACTTACAATAAAAAAGTAAACCCAAGAGAAAAGAAACCACGTGAGGAACTACCAAAAATAGAAAAGATGGTTCCTATACTGAACATTAAATGGAAGTGGAGAAGATCAGCAAAAGGCCATTAGATGACCTGAAGTGTGAGAAGCAGAGCTCAGAACTCTATCAGGCCCACACTCCTACCAGAGCCCCCAGCCAAGAGCAAGGCCAGCACAGACATTCCCCATGAGCTACAGGCACCCAGAGTGCCCCTTCTCGTCCCTTCCCATCTCAAATCAAGACCTACTGCTCCAGGTGAGGGTGTTCTGGAGAAGAGGTGAGATGGTGAATCACGCCCACTGCCCCCTCACTCCTCTGGGTCTCCAACAACCACTCCCATTAGTCTAGCCTGACACCACGACTGCAGCCAGGAGCCTGCCTGGCTCACTTCTATCCACACTCTCCACCCACTGCACCACCTGATTCACTTAAGTCTTCCACACTCGAAAACTGTATTTCAGTTAATTCACCTTCTCCAAAAAAAGCAAGCAGTGGAACGGAAAACATGCTTCACGCAGGATAAACAGTCATTCAAAGTGAAGCGCACCGGAAGGTACGAGATTTCCCAGCTTTGACTCATCATGCCTAAAAGACACGTAACACAGGCTTTCTTATTCAATCACAGCCACTCGGAAGGAGCTTAAGACGATGAGTCCAATCGCCTCAGTTAAAATAAGTCTCACTAGTGGACTCTTACCCCAATCGCCCAGATGGAGAACAGCGGCATCCAGACTAGAACGTGTCTCCCCTGAATCCTAGGCCAATGATCTCTTCTCTGCCAGGTTGCTTCCCAGGGACAACGATAATATATCAGATTTATTAATTCAAGCTCAGATTGCCTAAATCTCATTTCCTATTACACACGAAGTTGATGTTATAAGACCATCCCAAGCAAACTACTTCCCACTTAAAGCACCTCAAAATGTGTTCCGGCATAAAGAGAGGGGATGGTACATTAAGTCACTCCTCATAAGCACATAAATGGAAAAAATGTGCCAAGCCCGGTTTGTATCAAAGACTGAACGTCTCAAAAATGCTATCTAAATTCTCACTAGGTTTATCATTTTCCCTATAAGTTGCTTAACTTCCTTAAAAAAGTCAACTGAAACCACTGCTCTTTTTTGCCTAAACATCAGAACTAAGTGAGAAAAACATAACATTAATTTATCATATTGAGTCACACTGAAAATAAGTGAAATCCCACAACATTCCATCTGCATCAAATGTTCACAACCTGTGATTCTGCATTGATTTCCGCTGTAAAAACAAAAAGCATATGTCAGTCTCCCAAGAGAGGAAGCAGCACCAGATCCTGGGTGTGTATCCATCTCCCAACAAGAAATGAGGAAGCTACTTAAGCCCAGTAGGAGTTGAATCCCTTTCCTTCCTTCCTTGTCCCTGATACAGCGAAGAATGTCCTCCAGCATTTAGCTACACACTTGCTTGGAGATATGGTGTGTACCGCGCCCCCTGGCAGCACCACAGGACAGGGTGGGGAGCTAGCCCACGCTGAGAAGGGAGTGCAGAGGCCTCAGTCCTCCTTACGTGGATTCAAAAACCTGGCCAATTTTGACTTTTGAACTTATAAATGGAAACTAAAATTGTCATTTATTTCCCAAATCTCACTCTCCAAGGAAACGGGCACAGACTCACCAAACCACATGCCCCCTTTTACCAGGTCGTGATCACTACCGGCCTCGGAGTCCCCACTCATGGGAGTTAGAATCATGCTGTGCACGAGCTAGTTCCTTCCTAACCTCTGAAGCAGCTACTCTGTTTTTCACCACCACTGGTGAAAGCTTGGCTAAAGAAGACTAGGTGAAGAGTTGCCAGGGCAGCCAGTTGGCTCAGTTGGTTAGAGTGCGGTGCTTTTAACAAGGTCGCCTGTTCGATCCCCACATGGGCCACTGTGAGCTGTGCCTTCCACAACTAGATTGAAACAACTACTTGACTTGGAGCTGACGGGTCCTGGAAAAACACACTTGAAATAAATAAATTTTTTTTAAAAAAAGAGTTGCCAGAGGCCAAAATAAATTCCATGCAATAATAAAACGCTAACAGAAGTATGAACACTGACAAGTTCTAGATGCTACTCACTGAGCCTGGTCTTAGCATTTATCTTTTCATCCAGGTCCCCTCCACTGGAAGACAGGTATAGGTTTCCCCTGCTGTCCGAATGTAGTGTTTCTATGAAACCTTTCATAAACCGATATGAAAAAATTTTTGAGCATTCCCAGACCCAAAATTCAACGCACACACAATGTATTTTGTTCCCCAGGATCAAAATGTTTAATTATGTCCAGTTTTACACTAAGCATGACACCATTACAAGGTCTCTTAGGCTTTTCTGATACCTTAGGACACATCTTGCTAACAGATGCACAAAATCAATTAAGATAAAGCACAAATGCTCACAGACACAGTTCAAAGCTCTTGATGCTGAGATGCTGAGTGTGGCTCCCGGGGAAGGAGCCTGGTGGGGCCACACTAGCTGCTGGGGGTGCAGCTGCCTCTGTAACGGCTCATGCACAACAAATGCTAAATGCTATTCTCGCTTTTCACCTTTTTTCCTAAAAGGGAAAATCGTCTTTGGATTTCTTTCGGTGAGCGAAAACAGACAGGTCTTTCATAAAAGCAAAGTGGCCTAACACGAACATGCAGAAAGTGGGGGATACCTATAGTGACTTTGGAATATACAGGACTGGGTGATGGGAAGTCAAAAAACTCTTAGTCTTGGCCCTGTAAGAAGCATGAACGTGACCAAAAGCAGGTATGTTTCTACCACTCTTCCACTGTTGATAGTTTTTCAGTGGACTTCATGTCAGCTAATCTCACCAGGGTACCGAACAATAACCACCCCCACTGCCTTCTGCCTTCCATCACCCTGAAACACATATATTAATACTGAGGTTAAGCCCATTTACGTGGAACATTGAACTTTAAGAAATTCAAGAGCTACTGTAAAAATACTGAAGATAATCATCAATGGAGACCCTAGGGCCTTTGCACTGGCAATTCCATCTGCCGGGAACACACTTCCCGAATGGTTGGTTCTTTCGGTCCTTCAGGTCTCAGGGCAAATAAGAGGAAAAGACTTTCCTACACACCCTTTCTAAAGCAGCCACCCCCCCTTCCTTACTCCCAACCACTCTGCCCCATTCCCCTATCTTCTATTATAATGCTTCTTTCTTATTTACTTGTTTACTATCTGTCTCTTCCATGAACCAGAAGGGCCAGACTCTGATCTACGTTTTCACCACTGTTTCTCCAATACTCAGATAGAGCTGGACACAGCAGATGATGAAAAAATATGTATTCAAGAAAGAAAGGGAACATGATTGCTCATCAATCTATATCATTAGTTAGTACCTGGCAGGAGCCACTGTTAGCATAACCTGACCAGATGGATGCTTCCTTTTCACACAGAAAAAAAATGACAGAATGCCTTTAAGATGTAGTAAAAAACTCCAGTGCTCCTTTACTTACAACCTTGATTGAAAGTTACCGTGTTCACCTGCTGGGAAGTAGGCAATTTTATTACTGCAGGGAAAAGTTTTACATCATACTCTACCTACTTCTTTTGCAAATAGCTCTATAAAATAGTGTTATTCAGCTACCGTGTAGAATAAGGGTACTTTAAGTAACTTAAAGTTTTTTTTTCCCTGTCTGCATGAGGTAAGTGCACGTACGAAGGAAGTCAACAGACTACTCTCTGTCCCCACTACACTCTGGAAAGACACATACTTCTCAGTTCAGAAACTTCAGGGACGTTTAACTAAAATCTAAATTATAAGTAGCATTTCATACACGGGAGAAATTTCCAGTAAGCTACGCAGCAGGAAGTCTACATCCCACTTTACAACAACCCAGCAGCACAGTTCCTGTTCAAGGACAAAATTATGGCCATCTCCTCCCTCCTTCAGGTGCCCCTCTGCTTGGTCACCTAATGAGAGAATCATGGGTTCTCAGCCTAAAACCAAAGACTGGCAGAAGGATTTCTTTCCCCTTTGGAGGCAATTAAATGAGTGGGGTGAAATAAGAACTGGGATTTGGCCTGTCCTCCCTCAGGCCTTCCACACCATAAGCAGGGCAAGATATGCTGCTTCCATGGCTGTTTCCTTCTGATAAGCACAGAAGATTCAAGAACTGGGGCCAATTCATTCTGCTGCTGCGAAAGCAGCCTATGGGCTCCAGATTGAAAAGACATACAAACTTAGCAAGTTACCATGTTTCCCCGAAAATAAGACCTAGCCAGACAATCAGCTCTAATGCGTCTTTTGGAGCAAAAATTAATATGACCCGGTATTATATTATATTATACCCAGTATTATATTATATATATTATATTATATTATACCCGGTATTATATTAAACCCGGTCTTATAGTAAAATAAGCCCGGGTCTTATATTAATTTGTGCTCCAAAAGACGCATTAGGGCTGATTGTCTGGCTAGGTCCCATTTTCAGGGAAACATGGTAGATGGGAAAGTAAGAGTGAAAAGACATAGAATAAAGCTCTATCCCCCAAAGAAAGCAATTCAATAAAACCAGAGCAAATGGCCATCTTTATGTAGATGCGAAGTGTGGTGACTGAATTTTATACTAAGTACTCCAAGACTTCTCCAACCTCATCTACTTAACATGTGCTGACAACATTCTGTTGCAGCAAAAGAAGGTCTAGCAAATTATTCAAAGAAACCCAGAGTTAGAATCCTTCAGAGTTTTAAAAAAAACAGTATCTGACTTGACAGACACTTACTTTTCCAGGTTGTATTTTGTCTGCCCACATACTTGCTAATCTCATCCCCATTCAGAAAACATAAATCCACCTTCAGTTTTTCCATCATTCTTACCACCTTTTCTGTAACAGAACGGTTCCAAAAATGCTTGTGTCAACTTACTGCCCACTTCCTCCTTAAACATTCCACAACCAACTCTGTCTTTGCTTCCACTCAAAAGCAGACAGCCTCTACCATCGCCATCATTTAAAAAAAACTGGTTTTCAAATGCAAAGATTTTTTTACAACTCGATTCCCAAGTTCATTCTTCTTTAATGTTAAAAAAAGTAACGCAGGACTTACAAAGATTGCAAGGTAGAGACCAAAAGAAATTTGCACCTTCCATGGCCCTATAGCCTGCCTGTTCTTTTGCCAGAAAAGAGAAAGGACTATTCCTCTTCACTGCAGCAAACCACAACCCTAGACCATTTCAGACCTTGAGCTCTGCCTGAGTTCAGACAAATCCAGAATGCTCACACTGAAAAGCATGCCTCCGGTTAGTTAGTGTTCCAGTTTCTGCTCCTCTCCCCAGAAGCAGAAAAGCAGTGATTACTGTCTTCCTATTCATCAAACTATTTCCTTCTCACTTTCCTCTGTCATAGAGCTCCGTCTTCCTTTGGAGAGTTCTTACGAAGCAGTTCCTAGTACCACAGGAAACGATTACTCTCCAGGAAAATACAACTTTGCTTAGCAAAAGAGCTCCACACAGAGCAATTTGCCAGTGGTCGATTTTTCATTCCAGACAAGCTTCTAAGCCTGACACAAATCTGTCTGTGCACAGCTCTGCAGTTCACCCCACTTCCCTCCCCTAATCTCTGCCTGGAACTCACCCATACCCCCTGCAGTTTGGTCACCAACAGTAGTATAGACTACTCAATCATTTAATTTTAAAATCCTCTTCCCAGACTCAAAGGTGTCTTCCACACCACACTCCTATGCACGTCTAGGACGACCACAAGCACCAAATGAAGGCCCTCACCACAACAGCAGTTCCCGGACAGGCAGGAATAACATCTAACCTTTCCTCAGCTCAATTACAGTCAGCTTCACTTTCCTGCAATTTTGCGGCCACACATCACCGGCCCCGCCCTCCTGGTTATAAAAGCGTGTCCTGGAGTCAGAGGCTTCACAGTGTGATGCTGAAGAGCATGTGCCCGGCAGACAGGCCTGGGTTCAAGTCCCAGCTCTGCCTCTTATTGCCTGCCCTTGGGTAAACTATTTATTCTTTCTAAAGCTCAGATTACAGAGCTGTAAAATGTAGCCGGTGATCCTATCTACTTGATAGGTATGATACATGAGCTGATATAAGCAGACTACTCAACACAAGACACGACCCTTAATAAGCAAGTGATTGTTGATGTTCAATATCCATGGGGGTAATCCATGGGCAAGCAGGGACACCGCATAGTATTTAGATGCCCTGGAAACCTCCAGCATTGGGAGAAGCAAAAATATGTTCAGCATCATTCCATTCCCAGTTCCCAAATGAGAGGGGCCTTAGCAAAGGAAAACTCAGCAAGATCCACTCAGTGTTGTCTATCCAACCACCAGACAACCAAGCCACGCATCGCTCCTATGGTGACGGGAAAGATCAGTGCTACTGAAACAGGGGCCACTTCAGGATCAGCCTTTCATGGGCTGGGTCAATATTCTAAAAGGGGAAAATATGTGGACCTTGGGAAGTCCCTTCTCATTCAGTTTCTGATAAATTCTGACTCTTCATTTATGTATTGGAAAAAAAAAAGAGGAAAAAGCAATATTGAAAACCCTAAGGATCTCAGCTGGTGGCAGAATATTACCTAAGACATGAATACCTGAGAATTGGGGGGTGAGGGGAATCTTGAAATCTAATTTATACACACACAAGCTGAAGAACATTTTAATCCTGTGAAAGACAATGAGCCAAGAAAATAGGAAGTTTTTTAAACTTTCTACAACAGCATAAAACTGTGGAGCTCTGGGAGAAACTGTCATAAAGGACATTTGCTGTTCCAGATGGAAAAGTCAGAACTGCAGTCTGAAATAAAATATGGAAGTTTGTGGTCTTCACAAGCAGAAAATCTGGTAACAACCAAGAAATGTCAGGTTCCCAGATCTGGGAGGATTAGGGGGAGGACAAAAGAGGAGACACATGATAAAGAGAACTTATACTACAAAACTATCATGGAGCTGGGGGTAAATTTTTTAAATGAACTTTGCAGGGTTTTGAATTCAAAATTCAATGTAGGGAGGGGATATAAAATCAGACAGACTCTATAGTGTTAGAGAAGAAGGCTGGGAATCAGAACACTTGGGCTCTAGTCTTGGCTCCAACCCAAACCACCATGTGACCTTAGGCAAGTCACTGCAAGGGGTCCGGGGGACAATAATGATCGCTAAGATTCCTACCGGCCTAACATTTTAAGGGTCAAAAGGAGAGTGTAGTACAAATATCGGGAGCTCTCAGGATTACAGACTTCACACAGAGGTGGAGAGGAAAAGACGGGAAATGAGGGCCAGAGAGCGAGGAAACTTGAAGTAACTGAGCGTCGGTGGAAACAGCAAAGCTTCAAGATGGCCAAGCACTCCTAGGAAGAGTGGATGTCAGGATCTCGAAAAACTGCAAACTGCTCAGCAAATGTCAAAATGGACAGAAGGATGGGGGGACCGGGAGGAAAGAGGGCAGATATCAACGAATTATCTCCGTTAATCAATCAATAGTCGGTCTGTCCTGGTAAACAGCCAGGAGATCCGAGTGGCGCGACCACGGAAATCAATGTGACCCCTGGTGCCAGGGTGTCCGGGAGGCACAATTAAGGGGAGTCCGTGTCGGATTCCTTTAAGGGAGGAGATTCCGAGAATGGGTGAAAAGTGAAGGGGGCAGAGAAAAGGGGATCTGGGAGACTCTGCAAGCTGGCGGGAGGGGAAGAGGAGCCAGCGCCAGACTCCCGCCCGGAGGCGGGTGGCGGGGTCGGTATCTGGGGCCCCGTTCTCACCATCTTGACAATGCCCCGCTGCACGGTGGGGACCGCGGGTCCCCCGGAGGAGCCGCCGCTCTGCGCGGAGGAGGCCATGTGTAGAGATGGAAAGACAGCGAGTTAAGCGGCGGGCCGGCTTGGAGGTGTCAATGTGGGTGTCGGTGTTGGTGAGAGCGCCCCGCGGCGAGAACCGGGCGGACGACGGGCTGCGGGCGATGGACTGGACAGACGCGCCGGGCGCTCACAAGAGCAGCAGCGGGACTGGGAGCGAAAAGGGAGACGCGATCTCCGCCGCCGCCACACGTTCTACTCGCCGCGCAAGCGTGCCAGAGCGCCACCGCCCTCCGGCCAATTAGCGCCCAGAGCCTGCCGGACCTCAAGCCAATAGGCACCCTGCTTGCGAAGCCCCGCCCTTTGGTCCCCAAACGGGTGGCGAGCTCCAGGAAGCGCTGAAAACGCTGATTTGCGGTGACGGGCTAAGTCTGGGGCGGGACTTCCGGGGCAGCCTAGTAGGTAGTGTCGGGAGGTGTAGTGAGAAGGAAAGGACACGTCAGCATCTGGCCGAAGGGCGCGGGAGGCCATGGGAGCCCCAGGGGTAGGGCCAGCCTCGCCCACTGGCCTGACCCCGCCCATTGAGCCCCGCCCCGCGGGTCGCCGGGGAACCCACGTGGACGCCCGCGTTCCAGGAGGGCGCCTCCGGATGGGGAACCAGAAGCGTGAGAGGCCAAATCCTGGAGGGATGTCGGTACTGGCTGCACACCGGCTTCCGACATTTTACCTCAGCTGAAAGTATGGGGAGAACTTGGAAAAGTCTGAGCATCATGAAACCTCCGGTCGATGTTGCCCCTGACACGGAACGCGGCCGCGCTTCCTCCCTGTACCCCGGAGTACAGCTCGCCCGCATTTGGGTCGCCGGTGTCTAGCATATTCTGTTCATCCATTGATGTTTGTTGATGGAAGGAGTAACTCTCCTTTAGGGCGTGACATGCCCTGTACGCTGAGAATGACCCCGGTTGTCCGGGCCCTTCCCGCGCTGGGGAAGTCCCGCGCTCGCTACCTGCTCTCCCGAGCCGGCAGGAGGCAGGCCTCTGGCCCAGTGTGTGCAGCCTCACTGCCTTCAGCCGCCCTTTCCCAGCCCCTCTAGCCCGAGTCTCTTGAATGAAGAGATGGCGGAGGGCGGGAGTGTCACGAGCGACGAGTCAGGGGGACTAAGCCCCGAGAGACTCTCAGACCCCCAGGATCTACCTGGCACTGACTGCGGCCTCCGCTGCAGCCGTGGCACGAGCAAAGGACAGAGCACACAATATCTTAAATATCTTGTAATATGCTTATTTCTCAACCATCAATCATCAACGCACCACACAGTAAAGCACAAAATAATACAATAATTGGGTAAAATAGAGTAACGAACCTGTCCCAAAGTCAATCAGAGTCCTGGCGGAGCGAGGAAGGGTGGCTGGTCATCACTTTGCCATATTCTGTTCATCACAAGAGTCATTAGGTCCTGCCCACACTCAAGGACAGGGGACTACAGGGGGCATGAATACCAGGAAGGGAGATCATCGGAGACCATCACACACTGTTCCCGAAGTAGAATTCAAAGTGCCTGGACCTCACTAACCTTTTTATCTACTCCCTTCTGCTGGGAATTTCTTCTGTTTCCTCAGTCACTTTGATCTCCCAACTCCATTGGGTCTGGGTTGTTGGTTTAATTAAGACTTGACTTTGTTAGAGCTGTTTTAGGTTCACAGCAATGTTGAAGGGAAGGTACAGAGATTTCCCCTATTCTCCCTGCCCACAAACGCACGCACAGCTTTCCCATTATCCACGTCCCCCCACCAGAGTGGTACATTGGTTACAGTTGACGAACTTACATTCACACATCATAATCACCCAAAGTCCATAGTTTACATTAGAGTTCACTCTTGGTGTTGTATATGTATATTCTCTGGGTTTGTACAAATGTATATCTCCCACACTCTCAAATAGTGATAGAGCCTCCTACTTCAGAGAGATAACAAAAGCCATCAACTATTCCCTCTGTTTCCCACCACCAAATCTACAAACTTATCTTCCTTCTCATTCCTCTCTTCTTCTCCCTTATTTTTTTATTTATTTTTTTAGCTTTTGTTTTTTTTTGGGGGGGGAGGGAGATGAACAGGACTTTTATTGGGAAACAGTGTGTACTTCCAGGACTTTTTTCCAAGTCAAGTTGTTGTCCTTTCAGTCTTAGTTGTGGAGACTGCAGCTCAGCTCCAGGTCCAGCTGCTGTTGCTAGTTGCAGGGGGAGCAGCCCACCATCCCTTGTGGGAGTCAAACTGGCAACCTTGTGGTTGAGAGGATGCACTCCAACCAACTGAGCCATCAGGGAGCTCAGCAGCCGCTCAGCTCAAGGTGCCTGTTCAATCTTAGTTGCAGGGGGCAGAGCCCACCATCCCTTGTGGGAGTTAAGGAGTGGAACTGGCAAACTTGTGGTTGAGAGCCTTGTGCTCCAACCAGCTGAGCCATCTGGCACTGGCCCATGTGGGAATTGAACCGGCAGCCTTCGGCATTAGGAGCCCAGAGCTCCAACCGCCTGAGCCACCGCGCTGGCCCCTTCTCCTTTATTACAGAGAAAAATTTTCCTCCTACTGCTTAGGCTAAACTCTCCATCCCACATCCTCCACCTTCTCAAGGACTCTCATAATAGATAATTCCTTCTCCTGTTTATATAGCCTCTCAGTTTATCCTGGATTCTTCTCATTAGCATTTAAACATTATCAAATTTCTTGCATAAAAATAACTTAATTAAATAAATCTTTCCATTTATTTACTCCACATCCCCCTCCAGATAGCTCTCCCCACTTCACAAACAAATCCTCTTGGTGAAATTCTTTGTTGCTTCCACACCCTCTCCCCGCCCCCTTCAGTCCTCAGGCCACTACACTCTGACTATTGCTGAGACTGTTTATAGAAACTGTTTTCTCCCAGGTCACACATGACTGCCTTGTGACTCCATTCAATGGACACTTCTCACACTTCACTTTGCTTAGCTCTCCATAGCATCTGACATATTTGCTCTTTGAAATGTCTTTTTCCTTCCGATACTCCTTGTATTCCTCCCATCTTTCTAGTGGCTGTTCCTCATCTCCATTGTGAATGATTCTTCTTTCGCCTGTCCCTTAATATTGATGTTCCTTTGGGCTCTTCTCAAAGCATCTTCTTTTCTCATTTGAAACATTCTTCCTAAGACATCTTATCCATTCCCATGGCTGCATGCTAATGAGTCCCAAATATATAGTGCCTATTAAAAGCTCTCTCTTGAGTTCCAGGCATATATATCCAGTGATATACAAGATACCTTCCCATGGCCGTCACCTTGGAAATTCAAATTCAACATGTTTCACAAGGAACTTATCTTTCCTCTCCAACCTGCTTTACCCTAGTACGTGTCTCAGCTCAAATAATGACACTAAAAGCTACCTAGTGGCAAGCCAGAAATCTGGGGATCTTTGGTGACTCCCCGTCCTCTTCATTCCCCAATTCTTAGTCAGTCTCTCAAATCTGATGGATCTACAGCAGCAAAGTCAAGCACACAGGCCCTGGAACCAAGCTGCCTGGGTTTACATCCCAACACTGTATAACCTTGAATATATTATGTAGTGTCTCTGTTCCATGCATTGCTCATCTGTAAAATAAAAGTTTCATATGTTAAAGGCCACACCCCTATATTTGAAGACAGGGCCTTTATGGAGGTGATTAAGGTCCAATGAGGTCGTAAGAGTAGGACTCTAATCTGATAAGATTGGTGTCCGTATAAGAAGAGGAAGAGGGACCATATATCTTCTCTCTCTCTCTCCACGTACACAGAGGAAAGGCTATGTGAGGACATAGCAAAAAGATGGTGTCTGCGAGCCAGAAAGAGAAGCCTCATTAGAAACCAACTCTGGTACCCTGATCTTGGACTTCTATCCTCCATAAGTTTCTGTTTTCTAGGACATCCAGTATCTTTTTTTTCTTAATTGGGGAACAATGTGTTTTTTCAGGACCCATCAGCTCCAAGTCAAGTCATTGTTTTCAATCTAGTTGTGGAGGGCGCAACTCACTGGCCCATGTGGGAATCGAACTGGTGATCTTGGCATTATAAGCACTGCTCTCTAACCAACTGAGCCAACCGGACGCCCCCAGTATCTTTTTATGGCAGTCTGAGTTGACTAATACTGTGTTTCATTGTATGTTCATAAAAGAAAGGCCTCACAAACCCAAGTTGTCTGGATCAGCCCTGTCCAAGAGAACTTTCTGCAGTGATGGAATGTTTTATATAAACTTCGTCCAACACAGTAGCCTCAGCCACATGTGGCAAATGAGCACTTGAAGTGTGGCTAGTACAACTGAGGAACTGAATTTTTAATAGGGTTTAATTTTAATTAAATTAAGTTTAAATAACCACAAGAGGGTAATGACTAATGCATTACACAACACTGGTCTAGGTGATTAAACTTGAATCTTGCTGTCATATCTGATACCGTAGTATTCTATGCAGGTTTTAAAATTATACCTATATGCCTCATGTAGTCCAAATTTGTTTAAAATGTATGATGGCATAAGGTATCATGTTTTTAAAATCTTAAGAAACAACAAAAAACATTTATAACATTAAAAGTGGAATTCAAATTCTGTTTTAAAAGCCAATTTATCCATGCTTGTGACTTAGACATTATTTCTCAAATTTCACAGCAGAACAAAATTCATATCAATGCACTATTCCTAATCTGCCGTATCTATAGTCAGTCAATGCAAAGGATTCATTTATATAACTATATGATTTGGGTAATGGTTACAAAACTTAGTTAATGGATCAGCTTTGTACCCTGTGCTGTTGTCATTTAATAGCAAGACCAACCTTCATTCTGTTCTCCTGAAAGCCATTAATTAATGTCTCTGGCTTCTCCGTAGCCTTAGATAATTATATATTGATTTGCTCCTGCTACAGCCATCAGCTATAACCACTGTCGGGTTGGTTTTGTCACGTTGGACCCTGCCGGCCATACTCAAGTCTCTAGGAAAAAAGGCATAAGGAAATCTCCCGCCAATGGGGCCACCTTTATCACAGGGTGTTCTGAATCTCTTGTCTCCTGTCTGCAAACTGAGATGATCACGCTAAGACGGAACCTGAGGATTCCTTTCTCTCTAGCCCCTGAAGTCAGTGGCTAGCAAACTCAGAGTTAGGAACATTTCAGCAAGTAATAGCAACCTAGATTACCTATGGGATAAACATATGCGTTTTCTTTCACAGCCCAAGACATTGGAGATATTTGTTTACAGGCTCAAGCATCGCAGGGCAGGCATCTCTGAAATTCTCTTGACTTTTCCCTTGTAGTTGCAAAATAGTGGCTTCAGCTTTAGACATTTTAGGAAGAAGGAAGAAGAAGAGGAAAAAACAGTACAGGAAATATTGGCCCATTTTTATCAGGAAAGCAGTAGCCTTCCCAGAAGTCCTGAGCACTGGGCCCTTCCTTTGCATCTGGTTCCATTCTGTCCTTCCTAGAACTCTGGCCTATTTCTAAACCTCATTCCTTTTCTCCAGGAAAATCCTGTCTCCTCATTCTCTCCAGACTAAACAACCAAAAAGCAGTCACCCTGTGTTTCATCTCTGCTGCCTCCAGGCTAGAGCCCCCATTACCACTTCTTCTCCCAAAGGCCTTGCTTCCATGGTAACGTGGCCTTCCTCAGCGTCTCCGCCTTCTCCTACCTGTAGGCTGGAGGACAGAACCTAGTGTTATAGTGCCCTGTGTTACTCACTGTGGCTCCAGCAGCTCTGGCCACACTAGACAATTCACCTAAATACACTCAAGGCTTCCTGTGCCTGAGTTTTTGCTCTCCCAATTCCCTCCACTTGGAATGACCTTCAATTCAGTTCCGATACAGATTTTTCCATAAAATCTTCTGAGATAGCTGCAATCAGTGGTGACTTCTCCCTCCTCTGTATCCCCAGACCCTTTGGTTTATACCTTTCCGATGCTGTGTACGACACTCTCCCTGTGTCACAGTTGTTTGTGTAATGGTTGAACTAGCCTGTGAACTGTTTGACAATGAGCTCCTGAGTCTTGTTAATTTTTGTGTTTCCTATAGGCCTGGCACTGCCTTGTAAAGAATCATCACTCAATAAGTGTGTTTTGAATTAAATTGAAGTATTCAGTATGTTCGAATGACTGAGATGACTTATTCACCTTCTCTTTTCTTTCCATATAGCCAGCACATATCCTTTGTGTTTTCCAGAAATTGAAACTGAGAATTTTGGGGGTATTTAGGGTGGACATTAGAAATTACAGTGGGGCCAATTATCCTTGGACAGGTCCAGATAGAGGATAGTTCATCTGAAACATGAATTTCATTTAACTACTACCAACAATTATCTGTGTTTCCCCTATTCTTGAACCCTGGCAACCACACATACCTTAACTTCTGCTTCCCCCTTGTATTAGATAGGGTGGGCCAGCTGTAGAAACAAAAGAACCAACAATTATTTAGTGTCTTAAATAACAGAGAGGTGTGTTTCTCTCTCACATAACAGCCCAGGATGGGGACTCGCCTCATGTAATCATCCAAACACCCAGGCTGGTGGCAGCTCTTTCATCCATCGGCAGGAATTCTAACAGAACAGCCCTCCTTTAGTCAAGAGCTAAAGAGGGATCACGTAATGATGCAGACACATTTTGAGGAAGAGAAGAAAGATGTTGAAATGGTCACATTGGACATTCTCAGTCTTCCACATACAGTAAGAGGACTCAGGATACAGAAGACAGTATGAGTCCCTGTAGAAACAGTGACCCATGATTGAAGATGAGGCTATTTCCAGGGTGGGCAGGGGCCTGGAATAGCCAGGAGCTAAGGCCAAACTAAGGCCGCGATTCTGCAGTGGGGCGGTATGGTCCCGACCCGGATGCTGTCAGAGCTGAGGGGCCCGAGCAACAAAGGGGAAGCAAGGCAAGAGGTCAGGACCTGGGTGAGCAGTGACAGTGGGGGAAGCAGAGACAAGGTGAGGACTGGGAAATGGAATGTGTGGGGATGGAGGTGCCAGAGTGAAATGGCCAGAGTCCAGGCAGATAGGTCATTTGCTGGGAGTGACAGGGCAGGGGTGGAACTGAAGCAAGAGGCCAGGGTTCAGGTGGCAGGCAGCTTGAAGGGGCACACAGTCTGGTCGAGAGACTTCAGGTTGACTCATGCATTTTTTTCAGGCGCCCTTTTCTGAATCTCCGCCAGCTTAATTCACCCAAAGGAGAGCTACTAGGTTGGTGCAAAAGTAATTGTGGTTTTTGCAATTATTTTTAACCTTTTAAACCACAATTACTTTTGCACCAACCTAATATTTCAGGGGGAAGAACACTCTATTTCAGCTACATCACATACACACCACAGAGATATTTTGAGTCAGAAAAATAATCTCTCTTTCTTCTTCGCCCATGTCTTTGTTTCATGTGTTCGAGAGTGGCACAAATTCCAGGAAGAAATGATTTTATGAAAAGGCAAGATAATTCTAAAATTATACCACAACCTATTGTTCAGTGGAGAGCAGTTAACAGAGTTTGCTTTCTTAAGAGTGCTTCAGAGGATAGGTTGTTGCTTTATGTTGCAATTGAAACAGGCTAAACAACCTTAGAGTTATGTGATGTTTACAGGTTTTTTTCAAAGAAAAGCTCTTTCCTATCCAGGGCCTTTGAACTCTTTCCTTCTGCCTGCAGCTCTGTTCCACAACAAGGAACAAAATGGACAAAAACAAGGAGTGAAGATGGCCACAGAAATATCTCTCAACACACCTGCTTTTTTTTTTTTTCTTTTCTTTTTTTTTTTTTTTTTTTAACAAAGTGACCTTCCCTTAAGAGGTAGACTCTATGTCCCCTTCCCTTGAATCTAGATGGGTCTTTGCTCTGCCTCAGCCAATAGAGTTCAGCAAAATTGACTTTTTAAGTCACTTCATAAATATGCCCTATACTTCACCTTGTTCTTTGGAGATCCTTGTACTTGGAACCCAGCCACCACACTGTGATAAAACCCAAGCTACTGCATGGAGAGCCTGCATTCAGGTGTTTGGGCCGGCAGCCCCAGCTGAATTCCTGGCCAATAGCCGATATCAACAGCCAGATGTATGAGTGAAAAAGCCTTTTGATGATTCCAGCCCCTCATTATTGAGTCACAGCCTTTGAGTCTTGCAGCCGAGGTCACAGACATTGCCGAGCTGAGACAAGCAATTTCCTTTCTCCGAACTCCTGACCCATAGAATCCATGAGCATAACAAAATGCTGATAGTTTTATGCCTCTACGCTTAGAGTGCTTTAATACACAGCGGTAGTGTCTGGAACTGGGTTGTGTCCAGTTTTTAAGCTATTATAAATAAACATTCGGAGCATGCATTTCTTTGGGGGAATGCATAGGGGTCATAGGTTATGAATATCTTTAACTTTGGCAGATAATGCCAAACCGTTTCCAAAGTGGTTGTACCAATTTCAACGCCCTTCCTCAGTACATGTGACGTCTAGCTGTTCCACACCCTCACCAATATTTGATGCTGTCGGTCTTTTTTAATTCCAGCCATTTTGAGTGAATATATCTCATTCTTGTCTTAATTTGCATTTCTCTGATTTTTAATAAGGTTGACCAGTTAAAAATATGTGCATCCAGCATTTGGTCACAAAGATATTCTCCTATATTGTTTCTAGGAGCTTTATTAGTTGGCCTTTCATATTAATAGCAATTCCAGAATGTACTGTGATGTCATTTCAGTTTACTTCCCTCAAGTCATATTTTGGGATTGTAACCATTTGGATGCTATCCTAACCCAAAATGAGGCAGGAGAGGAAGAGAGGAACTAACTCTGGAATAGTCTCCTCCTCCCAGACCTTAGAAATTCTGAAATGGAAAACAAGTAATAAAATCAAAATTCTAAGGCCTTAGAAGAGTAAAACTCTTTATTCTTCAAGCAGTTTAATCCAACTCCATCATTTGGGACCCAACCTCCGCAGAAGAGGTTACCCAGTCATTCTGTTCTCTCCATCTCAGGCCTCTCCTCCTTTCTCCTTGTAAAAGCCAAACAAGCATGACTTTGGCCACTCCCATCTGGCCCTTGTGGCCAGGACAGGGTTACAGTTAAAAGGCACTGACATCCTTGTATTTGACACTAAATCTGGGAGACCAGAATTTAGGGAAGACATTTTTCTTAATCACCTTACCAGCTGGAAAGGCACCTTCGCGCTTCTGAGCACCCGCAGCTGCCATGTCTGTCCGAAGTCCTGATCTTCTTCGCCCCTCTGAGCTGGTGCTGACTCCCCTGCCAATTACACTGCTGAAGGGAGCCTGGGTTACCGACAATTACGTATCAGGCCGCGTCCCTACTACACGCAGAGCCCTGAGCAGGCTGCAGGGGGAGCCCACGTACAGACCCCGCGGGCCGCCAGGTCCCAGGTGACTGAGCCTTGTGGCTGAGGTCAAGCAGCTTTCCTTTCAAGCACAGTTTGGTTGGAACAATTATTACTGTACATTAAATTACGAGAAACATAAATATCACTAAGTGAAAGAACTCCAAGTACAAGGGGTTCTTTCTTGTACTGAAGAGAAACACCCGAGTAGGGAGTGGAGCAAGTCAGGGCTGCAGTGCAACGTCTAAATGCTGGAGAGCAGAAGAGAAGAGAATCAGGGAGTAAGCAGAGGCTTTCCCTCAACAACAGGGTTGCTCTGTCTTCCAGGAGACAGAGAAAGAGGGAGAGGGAGAGAGAGAGAGAGAGAGAGAGAGAGAGAGAGAGAGAGAGAGAGGTGGAGAGAGAGAAGGCTAAAATTGTTGATTTTGGTTATTGGAGACTTGAGAGTGGAAGAACAGTTTGATGGAGAACCAAGAAGGGGGCCTGAGGACCAGTAAAGAGAATGAGGTGAGCTGAGAATTGGTGATGAAGGAGGTGCCAGCTGGGCTGATAATGAACCTGGGACAATGGACCATTCACAGTCTGGCTATTATGTTTGATGGTGCCAAGCCAGAGACAATAATGAGACTTCATTTATAATTATCTATTTTACATAGCTTGCTCTCTGGGTACTGGGTGACTTCTGTTGTGCTGAGCAGGTGTTGCTTTGAGGGCCCTTATGGGTGCAGTAAAGATAAATAGCTCTGGATTCCTGGGACGGAAGTAAGATCTTTATCCTTAGGGAGGGAATTTTCTCACCCATTGCCTTTGGGTCTTGCTGAGCAGTGGAAAGTTACCCAAGCTGGAGCACTGAGCTTTCCTATGTAGGACCTGTTACAGACTTATTTTTAGTGATGGCTGGATTAAATTAATACAGTCCCCTCTCTCTCTAACCTAGGCCAGGCCAAGACCCCATAACGTTTAGAAAGCGTACAGACAAAGACCTTGGATCACCCCTGACTTATACTCTTCATCCCCTTCCTTTTAAAAACGGCAAAGTTTTGATATATTTCAAAGGCAACAGAAAGATAGTCGCTCAACTCTCAGGAGAGGTAATTCTAGGTCAGAGAAGGAATCTCATGTAATAGGCGTAATCAGCCCAGAGGTCAAGAGGGTCAACTGAAGAGCAGAGAGACAGGAAAGACAGGAGTGCAGCCCTAGGACAGCAGGGATGGCGCTGGAAATCTACACTAGAAGCCCTGAACTCAATCGATAGATAATAGTGTTACCTATGGGCACGTACTAGTAGTAACGACAACAATAATATAACACTTACATAGAATGTTCTTTGCATATATTAACTTGTGTAATACAACAATCCTTATCAGGCAGGTACTACTATAGTCCCATTTTATTCAGGTGGAAGACTGAAGCACAGAAAGTTTAAAAATGTAAACCTCAAAAAAAAAAAGGTAAGCTCTAGGAAGGCCGGGATTGTCTTTTTTATTCGCTGCCGTTATCCCAATGTCTGGCACATAGTAGGTGTTCAGTAATTATTTGTGAAATGAGTAGCTAACTGGGCCAAGATCATGCGGATAGCATGGCAGGGCTGGGGTAAGAACTGAGGTTTGAGGGCCCTAAAGGTCCTGCTGTTACTTCCTGAGTCACACTGTCTTGGATGCTGTTATAGTGGTGAGTTTTGCGTGTCTCTCAGCCTCAGTGACCTCTGCTTGGTCAGCCCTGCCCTCACTGGCTACCCGAGGAAACACTTCCAAACTCCTTTTACGAGACCAATATTACCCTAAGACCAAAAGAGATAAAGACATTACAAGAAAGAAAAACTAAAGGCCAATATGTCTCATGAACATAGAGGAAAAAAATCCTCAATAAAATGTTACAAACTGAATCCAGCAATGTGTAAAAAGAATTATACACCGTGACCAAGTGCACGTATTCCAGGTATGCAAAGCTGGCTCACCAATGAACAACCAATCAATGTCATCTATCACATCAACTGGCTAAAGAAGAAAAAAAAACCTCATATCAATTGATGTAGAGAAAGCGTTTAAGAGAATCCAATCCCCATTCATGATAAAAAAACTCTCAGCAAACTAGGAATAGAAGGGAACTATTCCCGCACACACACACACACACACACACACACACACACACACACGCACACACCAACTTGATAAAGAACATCTACAAAACCTACAGCTTAGGCTCTTTAATTGTAAAAAATGAGGGATGTTGAAAATAGGGGAGGCTCTACATGTGTGGGGGCAAAGAGAGTATGGGAAATCTCTGTACCTTCCTCCCCATTTTGCTGTGAACCTAAAACTGCTCTAAAAAATAAAGTCTATGGGTATGTTAATGTCTCTTTACCTATAAGACCTAAGACGTTATTCATGAGAGAAATAATTGATGAACTGGATTTCATTGCAGTTAAAAACTTCTCTTCTAAAGACCAGATCAAGAGAATTAGAAGACAAGCCACAAACTGGGAGAAAATATTTGCAAAAGACTCGTCTGACAAAGGACTGTTGTCCAAAATATCCAGAGAACTCTTAAAATTCAACAAGAAAACAAACAACAAGATTACAAAACGGGTCAAAGACTTTGACAGACACCTCCCCAAAGAAGATGCACCGATGGCAAATTAGCCTATGTCATGATGCTCCGACTCACGTGTCATCAGGGCAATGGAATATTATTTTGTACTAAAAAGAGAGGCGCTACCAAGCCATGAAAAGACATGAAGGAAGCTTAAATGCATATTAATAAGTGAAAGAAACCCATCTGAAAAGGCTATATACTGTGTGATTCTATTATATGACATTCTGGAAGAGGCAAAACTATAGTGGTGGTAAAAAGATTAGTGGTTGCCAGGGGTTTGGGGCAAGGGAGGAAGGTTGAATAGGTGAAGCACTGGGGATTTCTTAGGGTGGTAAAACTGTTCTGTATAATACTGTATTTGTGGATATATAACATTATGCATTTATCAAAACCTATAGAACTTTACAAAGATTCACGAGTGACTCTTAATGTATGCAAATGTTTAAAAATTATGTAGAGGTCAGGGGTTCCTAAGATGAAATGTAGAACGTGATTGTATTACAAATGCATGAAACAACTTCAGTGAAGGGGGGGGGAAGGTGCTGACTCAAGTAACTTTGGAAATGAGTGGGGTCTGTAAGAGTAAAGGTAAAATAAATGGTACATATGTATGGTACAGAGTGTACAGATAAGCAAGGGGGGACACTAGAATGATCCATGTAATAATGGATTTGGAGACATCAGTATGAACTCATGTTAGTTTAATATAGATACAAATTGTTACACATACAGGACTATGGGTAGAAATGTCTATATACGTGGGTTAGCACACACACATGCACACACATATATTTCTTTGCTCTGAGAGAACCTAGATGCACTGACACCCCAGTAACAACAAGCATACTTAGGGCCCAGATCTTTGTTTCTCATACCATTCTCCCACAAAAGGTACAAGGGCTCCTCAGAGAAATGGCTGATATTAGGAAAGGTGGCGCATCTTGCAGTGCCAGAAAGTAAGAAAGTGCGCGCGCACACACACACACACACACACACACAACAAAAATCAAACTCCGCACTAATGAGAGTAAGCCAACGGGACACAGGAGTCAACTCCCAATGGCCAAAGCTGGAACAATTTGAAATCAAAAGAAACAAAATACTATATTGGGTTATAATCCAAAAAGTAAAATAAGCATCCATAATTTCCTACTGATGTAAATTATTGAAAAAATAAATGGGAGACAAGAGAGAAATCTCCTGGGCAGGAGAAATCCAAATGATTTCTGTAGATATCCTGCCCTCAAGCAGGTAAAGCACAGCTCCCACTCCTTAAGTCTGAGCTGTGCATGAGGATTTCCTTCAGAAAAGGGTGGGAAATCCAACACACACGACCTCAGTGAGGTGATCCTGGTCAACTTCCACAGAGATAAGCCAGGTTGACAGTACATGATGAAACGGCACTTTACACCCCACCCGAATCCTTTTTTGGGTCTTCTTCCCCCAAATCTGTGAGCCCAGTCTAGTCATGAGAAAAACATCAGACAATCCACTTGAGGGATGTTATACAAAACACCTGACTCCCCAAAATGTTCAAAGTTATCAAAAACAAGGGAAGTCTGAGAAACTGTCACAGCCCAGAGGAGCCTAAGAAGACATAACCAAATATAATGTGGTGTCCTGGAGGGGATCCTGGGCCCGAAAGGGGACATTAGGGGAAAACTGAGGAAATCTGAATAAAGTGTGTGGACTTTAGTTAATAATAACATCTCAATATTGGTTTATTAATTATAACAAACATACAATGTAAGATATAAATAATAGGTGAAACTGGGTGTAGGGTGTATGGGAACTCTGGATTATCTTTGATATTTCTCTTAAATCTAAGACTGTCCTAAACAACAAGGTTTATTAAATAAAGCGTATTTTCAAGGAAGCACTTCTATCTGCTCCCCCAGATCCTCCACAAAGCGAGGTCGGGGGTAGGGAAGCGTTGGGGCGCGCAGAACAGGCAGTCCCCAGGGAACAGACTGAACTTTAGGTTTCAGTGACGAGGTGGGTCTAAAACCCCAGGCAGGATGCACACAGCACCTTCCCCACACTGGCAGGGCTGGTGCGCACGCAGACCCAAGGTGGCACTCTCCACAGGTGGCTCACAGAGCATCGTCTGACCGCCCTGGTCAGCTGCGGACAGAGGCACACAGCGCCCGTCCTGACGGCTCTGGGCTGGGCTCTTCCCAGCCTGCCCTTCACCTGCCCATGGGTTTCTTCTCTTGGCCTCCGTGGGCCCTTGGCTGTAAGCCCTGAGCTCTGTAGTTCTGCTGGGGTTTGTCCCTGGGAGCGCAGACTCATCATCCCACCAGCAAAGAGAAACGTGGGCAGCGATGAGCTCAGAGGTTAGGGCCTCATGGGGAAAAAGAGGGGAAAGGGGAGCTTTTCCTGTGCCCCCAGTCAAAGCCACAGGTAGGAGGACGTGGTCTTCTCTCCCTTCCAGGGGAGTTCAGAGGGAGGGAGCTGGGTAGCCAGAATTCTAAAAGCTGAGCACAAAAGCGCGGGGGATTTGCTGGTGACCGAGCAGGGTCTGAGCTGGGAGAGGAGGGTGACCGCATAAAACTCTGGGAGTAGAGGGGTTGCAACTTCAGCACCAAGTTTAGGGATATCCAGGGACCTTGAGGATTCCCCATATTTTTGTAGCAAGGAAACTGCTATGACTTTAAACTGGAAGGCACGTGCTGCCCAAGAGTGGGTTTGGAGACGGGGGCGTGGTGCGCTCTGGAAAGTAGAGGGCTGCGTGAGATGGGGTCTCGATGGGGAGAGGCAGGATGGGAGCCAGAACGCACAGCCTGCTAGGAGGCACCACAGGGAAGGGTAGAAACAGCCTGGGACTGGTGTCACCTGCCCCAGGGAGTCCAAAAGTCCGAGGGAGGGTGTCAGACCGAAGCTGGCGGGTCCCTGTGCTGGCTGCGCCCTGCCCTCTCCAGCTTTACGCATGGGCTTGTCTTGTCTTTTGAGGAGGGCTGGGGAACTCCAGCCGTCTCTCCTGAAGACAGATCTTTTCCCACAGCCAAGAGGCTTTATACTAGAGGCTCCCAAGGGCAGAAGAAGCCAGTAGTCAGGGCTCTACGTTAGGGTGAAGGACCAGCTGGGATGGCCATGGCTGCCCCAGAGAGGGGCGCACAGCCTGGCTGGCGGGCAGCAAGACCTCTGAGTTAATGTATAATTGTGAGCAGATGGCGGGGGCTGGCGGCAGCCTGGGGCCTGGGCCCAGCTAATGAGGGACAATTAGCCCCAAACCCAGTGGGGGCGGTTGAGAGAATCAGACGGTGAAGGTAGATATTTGCTCCTCAAACAGTCTGGCGCACTGAGCAGAGGGCTGAGTGCTGAGACTTTGGGCTGGCTAGGCCCCCCTGCTAGGGCCCTTTCTCTCTTTTCCCTCCCCCCATCACCTCTGGGTCGAAAGCCTCTGTTTGTTCAGACCCAAGAGTGCGTTGTAAAGGCGGGGGGAGAGGGTAGTTTATGGGGGAAATCCCTGCCACCACCATCTGCCAGGGCCTGTCCCTTCTCCCCCTGACACCCCTCTCTCCACCCTCATGCAGCTGTCTATGGGCATAGCGGGTCAGCACACGGAGCCTTGCACCCTCAGATGCAGGGGTCGATGGGGGTGGATGAGATGAAGCAGGAAAGGGGAGCTAAGATCAGGTTACCATAGGCTTCCTTGGGATCCCCTCTCACCCAGGCATGGCTCAGTGGAGCGACCAGCAGTCCCAAGTGCCCTGGGATTAAATGGACTGGCAGGCACTAGGGGACGTGCTGTCCTGTCCTGCTCATGGTGCTGAACCACCGCTGTGGTCTCCCCTGGCCCCAAGGCTCTGCACCAGCCTGAGCAGGTTGGAGGAGCAGAGGAGTACCTGCTGGGTAAAGTAGAAAGCCCATTTCCTTGCTTTGCTTGGAGAGCAAGAGTTCCCAGCCCCAGGATCAAGCTGAACATGCAACACACACCTCCACTTCCTCCCAAACCAAAGCACTTACCAGTGAAATCCATTCTCCCCACTCCGGGTCTAGTCTTCTTGCCCCACAGCCTGCCTACTTCCATCCTGACTTTTGGGAGGCTTTCACAGAATCCAAGGTATGGTATGGACCCAAAGGGTTTTCCACGTTGGCTCCTTCGCAAGGGACCTGCCCAAGGTCATGATGGCAACGAAGTTTCTATGCACTGGGGACGATGTTTCGCTACCAGCATCCCACTTTACAAGAACCACTGGTACTGGTGCCTCCACCCGATCAACGATCCAGAAAACCTACGGTGTCCTCTGTGGGAGCAGGAGGGTCATTCATAACGTAGACTCTAAAAGCACCAAATCCTCAGTGGAATGGAGCCTGGTAACACCTAGAGATGGCAGAAGGCAAACCAGGCTGCACACCTCCTCATAAACACCCCACCTGCGTCCTAACTCCCTTCAGAGGCTCGTTCCCACCGCCCCCACTGCTCTCAGTATTATGAAGTCCAGGATCCATGATTCCTGGGTAAGAATTCACACCTGGTGTCACCTCCATCAAGGAGCCAATTGGAGAATTGGTGAGGACCCTGTGGAGAGAATTGGTGCTACGTGACGCCAACCCTTCTAAATGCACCCTAATTCTCTCAGATTTAGGAGTCAACTTAGCCAGTGTTTGGGTCTCCGTCTCTATAGACATTAATCTTTTATAATAATACACAGGACCCAGGAGTTGACCCCCAGACCCAGGCATGTGCCTTCTGGCTGGGAAGCTGCGTCTGTGGTTCTGGAGGTAACTTTGGCGCCCAAGGCTGTGTATTTGAAGCCTTGGACACACAGTCTGCAATTCCCCACCTTCTATAATCACCATTCCCTCCAGGAGTACTGGCCCCTGCACGGGTGCGCTCAGAGCCCGGGGCCTTCGTGAGACTGGCTCTGTACCTGATTTAGGTGGCAGGTGGACACAAGGTGGGCTCTGAGGACTTCCCCTGGGAGGACACAGTGGGTCACTGGCTGTGGTTTGCCCTGCCTCAGGGCTGGTGTCAGTCAGCTCCATGCACACCTCCCTCCTCCTCTCTCCTCTGATCATGGCCTGTGACATCACTGGCTGCTCCCAGAAGGCTGCCCTCTGCTCCTGAGCACAGGCTCTCTGTAGCTCTGGACCCCCAGGCAGGACTGACACAGGAACAGAGTGGAGGCTGTTACCAGGACCAGACCACCAGCACCCCTGGAACCTGCAGGGGTCTTGGGAGCCCACGAAGGAGCCGGAGACCCTCCCACTGAAGCTCCCTCCTCATCGCCTCCACACAGGTAGCTCTCCTGCAGGCTCATTGTCTGCTCTGCCTCCCATGCTGTCTCCACGTCTGTGTGGCCAAACCAACTTCTTTCCTCCTGTCTTTGCAGCACCCACCCACCTGCCCCTTCAAGCCCCTATCCTGCTTTCCCATCTTGCGAGCACCAGTTCTTTGATCAAACAAGTTAATATGAGTGTTGGGATATGTGGTGTGGCTCCTGGCACTGGAGCTTGTTTGTGAGTTGGGGCATGATGATTTTAGGTTTGGAAATGATTTAGGTTTACGTACTGAAACTCTGAGCTCTCGTCACCTAGGGGAGGATTCAGGGTTTGGCTGATATTCTGAGCTCCCACCCCCTTATCTTGGCAAAGCCCCTCACGTTCCCAGCTTGGCTCTCCTCTCTCCATTGCTTTGGTGGCAATTACAGGAACATGACGCAGGGATGAGGGCAGAGAAAAGAGCTGGACCAGTTTCTGGTGAGGAACTGGCTTCTAAACCTCCTTGGACTTAACTCTCTGGGTGGTCCTTGGCTTGTGTGAACCCCAGTCTGTACCTCAGTGTTCTTTTTGGAAAAACTTCTGCCTTCCTTCCTGACTTTCTGTAAAGATGAGAGCTTGAAGGGGGATGTGTCTCCACCCAGAGAGGAGTGGGTGAAAGCCAGTTCAGCTACTGAATTTCAAAAGTAGCTCTGGATTCCATACTCGCTGTGAGCTCATTGTTATTTCACAGGTGCCAGGCTCCTCTCCGCGATGCACTGTAATCTCTTGGAAGGCAAAAACCTTGTCCCTTTGCTTTTTACCCCCTTCATCCTGAACAACTGGCAATATGTCCGTGATTAATACCTTATTCAGGAAATAATTGCAGATTAGTTAACTGAACCAAGATGGCGTGGTTATCATAGGAAAGTTCTATGCCTAAGCTATTCTCTGCAGTGAACTCCAGCCCTGCCAGGGTTCCAGGCATGGAAGGAGGAGACTTACACTCCCGAAAGACACGGTGGTCCGTGACTTGTGTGCTCAGACACTCTCTCGTGCTCACAATGGCTTCTCTGTGGGTCAGCAGACAGCTCTCTCCTGCCTCTGACTCCCTTCCCCCCACATGCCTTCTACAAATGTTACTTGAGTGAGTGAGTGAGTGCTCCCAGAGAGTTGGTCTCGCAAAGTGAAGCTTTCCTGAGCGATCTAGAACTGTCCAGAATTAACAGGAACCAACAATCCCAGCAGGTCAGAAACTGTCAAGAGATGTGTCATTTAGAAGCCAGGATCTCAGGGTCATTTATCTCTACTTCTGATATGTGGGGTCAGAGCCTCAATGCCCGGGGCGGAGCTGAACCCCATGTTTCCCAGCGCTTCCTGGAGAGTTGAAGAAGCAGGAGCAAGACCTTCCCTTAAAGTGCTCTGCAGAAAGCTTTCTGGCTGGTGGTTTGGGGAAGCTAACCTCAGCAGCGACCTGGGAGTGAAGGCAGAGCCTTGAACTTGGTCAGACCAGGGCAACTGGGGTCTTTGGTCACTGGTGCCCTTTTCTGGCTGGACAGAATATCCTAAGTTTTGGGTTTCGACCCTATTGAGCCCGAGCTGAGGAGGCAGGAGCCCAAGTGTGTCACGTGGGGCTGAGAAGGCTGTGGAGGGGCAGAGGTGACACTTGTCCGTTTGGAAAAGGGACACGAGCATGTGGAAGCACCATCCTTTTCTACCTCCTGACCCCTTGTAATGGACGTTTGAGAAATGGGAGCCCTCCCACCCTCTCAGGCCCCATGAAGACACCCGGAAAGATCCAGTCCTCTGCTAGTCCTGTGATGTTTTAGTACATCACAGAAGGATTTAAGAAGATTTGAATTTTCTTAACCAATCTGCTAGCAAATTTTAGAAACCTGACCCTCTACGCCAAAACACTACATCCCAAGACCATTTTAAGCAAGAGACCAAATACACCCTGATTATTGCAGGCCCAGCCCCACGACCGGACGACCGAGGAAGGAGCTATCAGGAGGAACTGCCCACCCCAGGCTTCTTAGTTCCTGCCCTTCCGTGAGGGGGCTCAGCATGCCACAGGACGGTAAGAGACCTGGGGCCTGGGAGAGTGAGGAAAAACAGGATGGTGTCAGGACGGAGGGAAACTCGCAGGGCTTTGCTTCCATCCACATGGTTGACCAGTGTTCTGGGGAAGCTTCGTCCAGTCACCCTCCCTGCTCTACTCTGCTTACCTTAGATGACAAGGGTCAGTACATGTGCTTGCAGAGCACAGACTCACCCAGGAGACAGCTACCAAAGACACTGGCATGTTTGGGGGACCCTGGGAGCAGAAGGGGAGCAGTCCCTTTGGGGGCAGGACTTTATGGTGGGAGGCCAGGCTGGAGGGGTCTGAGTAAGTCTCTCCCAGGAGGCTCCTTCCTGTCACAGGTGGGCCGGGCAGAGGGGGAATATGGTGTGTGGAGGCCTCCTTCTCATGCGCAGGAATCAACAGTATGAACCAGCTGGGGGGCCTCTTTGTGAATGGCCGGCCCCTGCCCCTGGACACCCGGCAGCAGATTGTGCGGCTGGCAATCAGCGGGATGCGGCCGTGTGACATCTCACGCAGCCTTAAGGTAGTGTGCTGGGACCTTCACCTGGTGACGGGGACAAGAAGCAGGGAGAAGGGACCTTTCTTAAGGCAAGTCTGGGGCTGCTGCAGACTCTGAGGGCCGTGGGGGCTTGGGCTACTTCCTACAAGACCCTCTTGGGGGCTGGGATGGGAAACTCAGGTTGGACTTTCAACTCTGTGACCCGGTCCAGTAGGTCTCACTTTGCCTTGTAGCCTCCTGTGTTCCCAGGGACACTCACCCTCTGCCCACCGTGCCATACCTGTCCCTAATTCTCACCTGACCCAGGTATCTAATGGCTGTGTGAGCAAGATCCTAGGGCGTTACTACCGCACAGGTGTCTTGGAGCCCAAGGGGATTGGGGGAAGCAAGCCACGTCTGGCCACACCTCCTGTGGTGGCTCGAATTGCCCAGCTGAAGGGTGAGTGCCCGGCCCTCTTTGCCTGGGAGATCCAGCGCCAGCTCTGTGCTGAAGGGCTTTGTACCCAGGACAAGACTCCCAGTGTAAGTACCCGCCCCTCCCTGACCAGGGCTGGCAAACAGGTTCTCTGGGGAGAAGATCCCTACTTACTTGGTAATGGGGTCATCTCAGGCTGGGGGCAGGGCTCCCAGCCTCTCTTCTGACATATAAGTTTCTCTCCTGAAAAGTAGTGGTGGTGAGATAGGTGAGAAGAAGAAAGCATGGCGGGGAGAAGGGGCTGCCCTTAGGAGCTATGTGCGGGGCAGGACAGGAGGAGAGAAAGGATACTGGGGAAACATCCTTAGGCTGCAACCCTGGGACTGGGCATCATCTCCCCACTCAACACCCGGACACTCCCAGGTCTCCTCCATCAACCGAGTCCTGAGGGCGCTACAGGAGGACCAGAGACTGCCCTGGGCACAGCTCAGGTCACCAGGTGGGTCTTGGAACCAGACCTCAGCATTTTACAGTTCTCAAAGCCCTTTCTTGTTCTGTCATGGATTGCCTGCATAACAAGACAATAGGATGGCCTGGCAGGCATCTTATTCTGTCCTGGCTGAAGAAAAGGACGCCCAGAGAAGGGACGTGAGGTACCCAAGGTCACCAGCTAGTTGCTGGCAGGTCCTGGAACAGAACCAGGTCACCTAGCCCCGATATTCACACGATCTTCCACAACCCTCTCTGCCTCATGCACAGCTTCCCAGAGCACCCTTTGTGTTCTGTGGGATCACACGGACCTGGGCCAAGCGTGCTGCTGTTTCCCCCCCAAACACCAAGTATGGACCCAACCATGGCGTTGAGTGTCCCTCCCACCGTGTGCTCCTATAACGACCTCCTAGTAACTGAATGTGCCACCAGAGCAGCTCTGCTCTTAGACCCATGCTGTCCCCTGTCCACAACGCCAGGGCCTCAGGGACCCCATCTGACCAGACGACTCATCATCACAAACCACCACAAAGCCATTGTCTCCTTTGCAGCTGTTTTAGCTCCAGTTCCTCGCAATCCCCACAGTGGCTCTGAGGCTCCCCGGGGTCCCTATCCAGGGACTGGCCACCGGAATCGGACTATCTTCTCCCCAGGCCAAGCTGAGGCGCTGGAGAAAGGTGCTGGGGCCGGGGCCGAGGTGCTCAGGGTGAGGCATGGAGGCAATGGCCCTCAGGCCTGTGGGCAAAGATTGAGAGGTGGAGGCTATGGATGTCCCTGCTTTGGGGAGGAGGGTAGTGTAGGGTTGTAGCGGGTGGCGAGTGGGGCCTGAGGGGGAGACTCATAGCTTGCTCCTCTCCCCATGCCCTTGCTATGAGCCTCAATCTCTGCAGAGTTCCAGCGTGGGAAGTATCCTGACTCAGTGGCCCGTGGAAAGCTGGCTGCTTCCACCTCTCTGCCCGAGGACACAGTGAGGGTGAGTGAGCTTTGCCACACAGTGTGCGCAAACCACGAGGACAGAGTCTGTGCCAGGAAGGCTTTGGGTTCTGGTGAGGTGAAGAAGGGGGCAAGGTGTGGAAACAAATTTGTTTGGAGCAGAATTAGAGACAAGACCCTCCTGCTGATTTTTCTCTTCTCCTCTCCACTCCATGCCATTGAGTTGAGGAAGGGGCCAGAGAGCAAAGGCCAGAGCAGGAAAGGGAAGATCTCAGGTCTGAGGAAGAGTCTGCACTCTGAGCCCAGCCCAGGACCAAGTGGTGAGAGCAGTAGGTGCCAGGTAGTGGGGGGCACAGCCAGTAACTTTGTTTCTGCCCTTCCTCAGGTCTGGTTTTCCAACCGAAGAGCCAAATGGCGCCGACAAGAGAAGCTGAAGTGGGAAACTCAGCTTCCAGGTGATTTCTCTATCCGTCCGTCCGTCCATCTGTCCATCCATCCATCCACCCCCCCATTAAATATTTAATTGGCACCTCCCATGAGCCATGCCCTGTGTGAAATGCTAGGCACACACAGTCCCTGCTCTTCAGGGATGCACTGTCCTCAGTTTACCATCCCTGGGATTTAACCCTCTTCCCCAGTCTCCCAAGCCTCTCTCTGCCTTGCGGAGGAGGGCAGTGTAGAGTCGTAGCATCCATCTTCTCTTACCCCTTTCCTAGAACCTCCTTGCCTCTCACCACCAAGTCCCCTTTCCACGGACCCCAGTTCTTCCCTCTGAGTGGATCCACCCTCACCTTGTAGGTACTTCCCAAGGTGTGATTGTATCGAGTGCTTCCTCAGGGACCGTGTCTGCACAGGTACCCAGGAATCCAGGAAGAGAGAGGGGAGTTTGTGAAGGGGGATGACTGAGGGCTCACTGCTTCTCCCATTCCCAGGGAAAGCCTGAGCTACATTTCACAGCTCTCCCGGGCCCCCACAATGCACACTTCCAGAACGTGCCACCCTCATAGTCTACTATGTGAATGGCACCCTCTGGAGCTGTACAGATACAGCCAGGGGGTGGGCGTGCGGCATGGGCAGCCCTGGGGTCCCAGTCCTGCTAAACGGGAAGCATTACTGGCATCTCAGGGTATCCTCTTGCTTTTCCTGGCAGTCCCCTACCAGTGTGCCCACTGCAGCCCTGCCTGCCCTGGAATCTTTGGGTGCTTCCCGCTATCAGCTGTGTTGGGGGACAGCACCCGACAGGTGTCTAAGTGACACCCCACCCCAAGCCTGTCTCAAGCCCTGCTTGGGTAAGAATCAGGCTAGGCCTCACTCTTGCAGGTGTGGGGAGGGCTAGCTGATTCCTTAATCCACAGGAGGGCATGGGTCTCCAGTCAAGGTCACCAAAGGAAACTTGATACAGCCTTCCTTCTTCCTTACATGGCCCACGAAGTTGGGGAGACTAGTACCCCTTGAGTCTATAGTACCACTGACAGCCATAGCAGGAAAAGGGTTTGGGGTTGGGATTTGAGCGTATCCATTCAGGGTAGAGAACTGATGTCCGTGTGTCTCCCCAGCGACTTTGGGGGTGGGGTGGCAGCAACAAGCCCACGCTCACCCTCTCTGTCCCTGCAGGCTACCTGCCCCCCACAGCCGAGCTCCCTGGACTCAGTTCTGCTCTGCCATCCTTGCCCTTCCTGTCACTGCCCCCGCCGCCAGTCTTGGTGCCCCTCCGTCCTTGCTCTGGCCTGGCTCCCCACTACTGAAAGGCCTGCGATGAGAGAGGAAGGCCGGAGTGGACAGGAGGCGGAGTGGGCAGGCTCTCACACTGGCCTCCTTCCTCCTCCCTCCGCCCTCATCTGTGGGCCTTGCCCGGCCCTGCCCTGCTGCCCCTCCTGCTCATCGCCTGATTTGAGGGGCTGGAGAAGCCGTGCCCACACATTCTCACAGTGGCCTTACAAGGCCTCCACTTGGCACTAATAAAAACATTTTAAAATTAGTAGTAGTTCCTGCTGTCCATCATGTTTACCCCACGAGCACTCATACTCCCACCTTTACCTTATATCTAACAGTTATAAACAGTTTGCCCTTCTATCTTATCTGTCTATCTATCTATCTATCTATCTATCTATCTATCTATCTATCTATCTATCTAATCTATGTATCCATCTGGTCTATTTATCTATGTATGTATGTATCTATCATCTACCTAAATGTATTTATGTGTCTATGTAACTATGCACGTATGTAATTATGTATCTATGTATGTATGTGTATATGTATCTATCTCAGTGTTTGGGTGCTCATAGGCGCACACTCCTCCCCCCCCATAGTATATCATAGCACGTCACCCATGTCCTCCAGCAGGTGTCTCTGAAAAATAAGAAACTTTTCTTACATTACTACATCTAAAATCTACAAGCATTCCTTAATTTAAAAAAGTAGACATTAATTTCTTAATTGCATATGTATTTTTTGCCTAGTAGCAGAAAGGAAATGCCATTTTTCATATTCTGCTTGTCCCTTTATACATGCTCCTGGGCCATGTTTGCTTGCTGCTTCTTGGCAGTAAGTTCCAAATCTATTCAATTTTGTCCCCTGCAGAGAAATCTCTAGGCTTATCCCTAGAAACCTTGGGATATAGGGGAAGATGATTATGGGGAAAGGGAGTGAAGGAAGGAGTATTTGAAATGGGGGTTGGGCTGAGCCTGCCAAATTCTTTCCCTTTTGAAGATCAGGGATGGAATGATGATGGTGCAAAATGGTACTGGGGAGGGGCATGATTTTCACTCCCACCTGGGACAGGTACTGGTCCGGAAATTGTCCTATAAGAAGTCTGTTGATCATCAAACACTCTAGAACTATGCTGTGCAATAAGTAGCTACCAACCACTTGTGGCTGTTTGAATGTAATTCAAAGTAAATGAGTAATTCATCTCCTCACTCACACTAGCCATATATCAAATGCCCAACAGTTACATGTGGCCTGTGGCTACTGCATTGGACGGTAAACATTTCCATCAGCACAGGAACTCCTATGGGACAGAGCAGCTCTAGAAACTCTAAGGAGAAGAGAGCACACCCTGCCCCAACCTGCCCTCTCTACCCTCAGGCTGGAGGCCCTGCTGGACAGACTGCCCAGGGAAACGGGCGAGACCGTGCGGGCTGACAATCTGTACAGCACAGTCCAAGAAGAAACCATTCACTTCAGTGATAGGACTGACCTCAGCCATGGAAGGAGCTGTCAGCTGAGCCCTCACGGCTGAACACAGTCAACTGGCGGTCGGACAGGCATTGTGGGGGCGTGAGAGACAAAGCACACGCGTGTACGTGTGTGTGTTTCCCCATGCCATGCACGTCCACACATCTCAGCGTGTACATTATTTATGGAATGCTGAGGAAGAGGTCCCGCATCAAATGAACTCCAAGGTCCTCTCTCTCTGAAAAATGTATTCTACTCCATCTGTGACCTGTTCTTGATATTCTCTAGGAAAGGAGGTGCCCTGGTCTCTAGTGTTCTCGACGTTCACTTATTGGATTAAAATATTTACAAAATTCTTTTATAGCTCTTGAGGAGAAACACACGTACAAAACCTTGAGGTCATTTTCCTCTATTCAAATGGAATCTCTCTCACCTCCTGGTTTCAGCTTTTCTGCTCAACGGCCTTAAACACCAGCCACTCATTATAACACAGGCACAATTTTCCCAAAGTGGGGTTGAGGCATCAGTGTTGGTATCTGAGAGCGTTTCAGCAGGAGTGCAGATGCTGCTTTAAATAATAATGAGTCAGAAATGAGAAAATGATTCCCTTTTCAATTCCTTCTCAATTCCGATTGTATCAAAGAGAAAGTCTTCATTTTGGTCCTGATCTTCAAACCTCTGTAACAATTGTTACTGTGTTTTAACAGAGGGAAGGGGAGCCTGGGGCTCTGAGCCTTGGGCAGGGAAGGGAAAATCTAACTAGAATTGATAACATCACTTTGTTTTCATTGTATTTATTTTTTATGGCCACTTCCTGGCAAGGGATTCTGGTCTTTCGTTTTATGGTAGCATTTTTTATTTAAAATACTCTTTTCTAGGTTTTAAGCCAGCCCTGTCCATTGTTCTTGTGCATTTAGGTTAACACGCCTTTGAAATACCCCTTGAAGAGAGCACATAATATCGTTAACTATTCTGTAAATCAACCCCTGCCTTGCTTTCTCTAATCTTCCTTACATTCCCTCCTTCATTTCAAACTCATAAAAGAAGCTGCAAAACTGTTTTTCTCTAGAGCATTTGAGATCTTTTTGCTCCCCAGCATATGTTGTCAAGTTTGGCTCAAATAAACTCATAAAAAAATTTTAAAAATCCTTTTTAAATAAATGTACTTAAGAATCTATGTCAATAAAAACATTAATAGGGCAGATGGCAAATCGATAAATATCAAAGTTAGGAACACAGTACAAGACTGACAGTCACTTTGGAAGCTCTGTTTTCATGGAAAGAGTAGTGGACTTTAGCGTCCTTTCTGAAGAATTGAGTGAGACGTCCCAGTCCTTTTTGGCAAATCCCTCCAGCTCCCTATGAAAGCTGGGCAATGATGGGGAAAGTACCTGCTGTGCCCCACGGACTGGATCGAAGGTAATAATAAGGTAGGATGATTGGTAAACTTCATGGGGTGTTGGGATGGTGGTGAGGGGTAGGCTATACAGGCATATTGGGCTATTACCATTACCCAGTGCCCGCAGGATTAATAATCCCTCCTTCTCTCTAAACCAAAAGGACATTCAGTCATACCTGGATTCTGAATCCTTTGGGGTAAGGCTGACTCTTCATGGGATCACTGGGAAAAGTCTGGTGGTTCTGGTGGGGACGGAGAGGATCAATGGAAGAACTGATTACCGTTTGGTCTCCCCTCTTCTGGCTAGAACTCGGAGCAGCCTGGGACCTCAGTCTCACCGCCCCCGCCCCCATCCAGACCCCTACTATGTACTGAGTCAGACGCACACCAGGGTTTTGGGGGTGGCCTTTTGTGATGTATTATTGCTCGAAACAGGTGTTTTGCAAAACTGGGTAGGGAAAGTTGTGTAACATAATTCTTCTCATGGATCTTGACTCTGGAGTTCCTATTCCATTCAGTGTAGTAGTTTCTCTTGGAGGTATTGGATTTCCGTAGTTGGCATCCCATTGGTCTGGGGAGGGAAGGGGAAACAGAAACCTTCAGTCAGTCATTTGCTGGTCTCTGGCTTTTAGGAAAAAACTTGGTGGGAAGAGAGAGAATAAAGTGATTTGTTCTATTCTTAATGAGGTGAGTGATCATATAGACATATGAAGTTAATTTATAGGAAAAGGCAGCAGAAATTATTTTTAAAAGTCAAATTAATGGTACAAAAATATCATCAGAGTTCGTAGGGAGAATGCAGTCAACAGGTAAAATTTACTAAGAATTCAAAGTGGGTTGGGAAAGACCTCTGATAGAGTGACAATGTACTGGTGCCAGCCTGTTTACTAAGCATTTTGTAATCATTATCTCATGTGACAATAATCCTATAAGGTAAATACTATATTCCCATTTTATCCATGAGAAACAGACTTTGAGAGGTTCATTTGCCCAAGGTCAAACAAGTTTAACTGAATCTAATTAGAACCCAGTTCTGTGTCCAGAAATGAGCTCTTAACCACTACAATACACTGTCTAGAATGAGGGTTTCCAGGTGGGAATTCCTGCCCGTTCTCAGGAATTTTTTTCACTTTTTCTTCCCCGAATCCCGAGATATAAACTGTTTTTTGTTCTCCATGATGAATCGTTTCCACAAAGTGGCGGCTGATACTACCAACCTCCTGGGTTCATGGAGCTGATTTTCCTCATTTCCCGACCAACTTTTCTTGGGATTCAGGAACAGAAAAGCGAAAAAAATTTCTGAGAACGGGTGGGAATTCCCGCCTGGAAACCCTAACTAGAATGTCAGGCTTAGAAGGAGCGTGAGAAGTCCTTCATGAAATAGATCAGAAAACGGGCCCAGTGGGATTTCATTTTATTTTCTCCCAGTTTGGCCATAGTAAAGGGTTTGTGTAGAAAATTAGTAGAAAATGGAGGAGAGGAGTGAACACATATTGGGGGTCTATACCTAGGTTCACGCTGTCATTTAACCTTCACACAACCCTATGAGGTAGATATCATTCCCATTTTCAGATAAGGAAACCAAGGCCTATAAATGTTAACACAATTTCTCTAAGGCTACAGAGCTTACTAGCTCTTGGGACCACAGGTCTATATGATATCAAAACCAAACTCTTTCTGCAACAATCTCATGACTTTTCAAGTCAGGAAAGGGAGGTAGATTGTGAAGGGGCAGGTCTAAGAGCGCTGAGGTGTCTGCCCGAGAGCTGTGAACAGGGAATGACGGCATGGAGGCAGCATTTGAGGAAAGCCAACTTAGTACGGAGAACGGATGAGGTAGGGCTGGCTCCTGGGACTGGGAGCGCTGCTGGGGTCCGTCGTTGCAGAGCAGACTTTTGATGAAAAGCCTGGAAGCACTGGTGGTGACGGTGATTTAGGAGCAAGCATTCCGTTGGCGGTATTAATGAAGTTGCCAAGAATGTTTGTGAAGGGAACGAAAGGGAGGAAGGAGAGATGGTGCTGGGGTCTTGAGCCTGAGTGTCTGAGAGGATGGCAATGCCCTAGACGGCCACGGGGACAGCAGGAAGTTACCTTTGAAGGGGAGGATGAGGAGGCTGATTTTGAAGGGATGGCAGGATGAAGTCAACTGTCAATCAGGAAGGAAATGAGGTTAGAGTCCAGGAGAAGGTTAAGGCTACAGATAAATATCTGGGAGCCATCAGCACCCCAGGGATTGAGGGGGTAAGGATAGAGGTTCATAGGGTAGCAACATGTCTTCAAAGTCACTCTTCCTGAAGAATGAGGCAAAAGTCTGCATCTTAATGAAGAGAGACGGATACTTAGATACACCTCCTCCTGTCCCCTGCAGGCTTGCTTGTGTCAGTGTGGCATAACAGTGAGAAATCTAGACCTGACTGCTCCTCTCTCTAGCATGCCTAGGGTTAGAGGCCCTGAGAGGAAAGGCATAGATGTGGAATAAATGTCTGGAGCTGATCAGGTTGTGGGACAGAAGTCAGCCCAGGGTACGTCCTGGTCTTACTCTCACATGCCTCCCACCCACCTCCCTTCTCCTCTTGCCCCTCAGCTCCTGCTCCCCCACGCCAGGCCCTTAGCCACTGCACCTTACCTAAAATTCCCAAATACACTCCTTGGTAATGTCCTCGCTGTCTGCCAACAGGGTGCCGCTTCGGTCGGATCGCATGTAGAAGCCATTGGGTGCTAGCACTGTAAGCAGGTTGCTCCCCTGAAGCTCGATGCAGAAGTTGAGGGCGAACTTTCCCCAAGGGCGGAAGGTGCCAAAGGATGTGATTGACCAGAAGGCTCCACCCTGTACTGGGGAGGGAAGAGCTCGGGTCCGTGGACTACTCGGAAGGGGTGTCCTCCAGCGGCGCAGCTCTGAGGAGGCTCCCGGGAGACATGCCACCCCCCGGCTGCCTTAGCCTGCCCATGTTGGCAGATTCCCTCCATGGAAACGCAGGAGGGCTGGTTTCTGCTCCGCCAACCCACTCTGGGGGCCGTGAAGCGTGAAAACAAACAGAAACTCTGCTTTTCCTTTTCTCATGAACAGACCCTGAGTGTCAGACCCTGATGTCTGAGCCGGGGCTGAGGCACCGCTCGACGTGAACTGAGGGGTGAGGGTGATTACTCACCCCGGAAGTGATAGATGCCCTGGCGGCAGGGCAGCAGGTGGATGCACTCGGGCTGATCCATGTTGCACTGCATGAGGTCGTGTTCCGATGAGCTGCCCACATACCCGTACCGACCTCGCAACACGAGGAAGGGGCGGTTGGCTAACAGAATCCCAAATTCCTCATTTGGGCCTGAAAGACATGGAAGGAGTTATCCGGGTGGGTTGCCTCTAGATGCTTCTGCAGATGGAAGCAGGTAGGGAGGCACTAATTGCAGACGGGTGTTGTCACTATTTTAACATTCAGTGAACACCTACTGTGTGCCAGGTCTCATGCTAGGTACTCGTGGAATGTTGGTGAATGCACTTAGAAATTTTAACATTCTTCCTTCCTTTGAGATGTATGAATCTATTTAACCTTCATGATACTCCTGTGAGGCAGACAGGTGGGACATCACCTCCATAGATAATGGAGACAATGAAACCAGGCTCAAGGAGGTGTTCTGCCCAAGTGATGACAAAAATTCAGTGACTCCCCAAGTCTACAGACCCAAACCTTCTGACCCCAACTCCAGTGCTCGTTCTAGCATAGCCCAGCTCCCGCTGAAAGCATCTTGGACTTGGAATAAGCTGGCTGGCGGGCTGCTTGGCTCACCTGGAACAGTGGCATTGGCCATTAGCAGGCTGTTTGGTGCAATGCCCAAGAAGCGCCCGCTGGGAGACTGCAGGATGATCCTGCCGCAGTTCCAGTGCACCCGGAAGACGGTGTCAGGCTCCAGCGGGTGCCCATCAGCCATCACTGTCCTATGGCGCCTCTGGAGAAGATGTTGGGAAAAGCAAAGGGAAGCAAGGAATGAAAATCTCACCTTTTTTCCCATCATTTTTATTCCTAGACCCCCTTTCCCACACATCACCAGTAGCCTTTTTCACTCTCCAGAGTATGCTCACGCTTTCAGATCCTTTTTGGAAAACATGGTGTGGCCTCAGTTCTCCCACTTCCCCAGTCTGCACTGTATCCCAGAGCCCAATATCAAAAAGGAACCTGGATACCCCATATGCAGAGAAATAAAACAGCCCAGATGCCAAAATTTCAAAATGAATCATAGACATAAAAGTGAAAGCTAAACTATAAAACATCTAGAAGAAAACATAGGAGAAATTCTTTGCAACTTTGGGACAGGTAATAATTTCTTGGGATAAGAAATCACCAACTATTTGCAAAATGGAAAAATTGGATTTCATCAAAAAATTGGACTTCATTAAAACCTGTTGCTCAAAATACACTATTGAGCAAATAAGAAGGCAAGCCACAGACTGGGAAGGAACATTTACAAAACATATATTAGGCAAAGGACTTGACCTGAGAACATATAAAGAACTATTATGACTTAATAATAAGACAAACAACCCAATAACAAATGGGCAAAAAATGTGAACAGACATCTCACAGGGAAAATATATAAATGGCCAACAAGCACGTGAAAAGATGCTCATACATTATTAATTACAAGGGAAATGCAAAATAAAGCCACAATAAAATGCCACTACACATTCATCAGAGTGGCTAAAATTATTATAAAAAGACAGGCAATTCCAAGGGCTGATGAGGGTGTGGAGCTATTAGAACTCTCATACGTGACTGACGAGAACGTAAAGTGGTGTAGTCATTTTAGAAATCTGCTTGACATTTTCTTAAAAAGTAAACACACGTTTATCCTATGACCCAGTAGTTGCAATCCTAGGTGTTTGCCCAAGATAATTGAAAACAAAGGACCACAAAAACACTCGTACATGAACGTTCATAGCAACTTTATTCATAATAGCCCAAACTGGTAACAACTCAAGTGTTCATCAACAAGTGAATGGATAAACAAATTACGTTTGTGTTTGTGAATAATATGAGGAAATACTGCTCAGCAAGGAAAAGGAATGAACTGCTGATACATGAAACATCATAGATGAATTCAAACACATAATACTGAGTGAAAGAAGCATACATACTGTAATATTGTATGATTCTATTTATATGAAATTCTGGAGTAGGGAAATGGAATCCACAGTGACAAACTACCTGTCAGTGGTAGTGGGGAGGGCAAAGGTGGAAGGGAACTGACTGGAAAGTGGCAAGAGGGAATTTCTGTGGTGATGGAAATATTCTCTAACTTGTGAAATGGTTGTGGCATGGTTGCACGGGCATATACATTTGTCAAAACTTACTGAACTGTACACTTAAAATGGATGCATTTTATTGTATGTAAATTATGTCTCCATAAAGTTGAATTTTTAAAAAAGAGGCCCCATTGGATGAAAATAGGCCCACTGGGCGAAAACGAATGTTTGACAAGAGTTCACTTAACAATCTGGTCATCTGACTTGAAGAAGAGAAAGAGTGTCTAGAGAGGGAGAATTCAGGGCTTAAGGGTTGTCTTGCTCAGAAAGCCAAGACCTTACCTGGGCTAGGTAGCAGCCATTGGTTGAACGAAGCTGCAAGGTGTGGCTCTCCTTGTCACTTTCAAACTGGAACAGTGACATTGGGGTTAAGTGCTCAAAGGCAGCATGCACCTCAACATCTGCAGAGGGAGAACAAGAACGTGTCATAAGAAGCCTGAGTCTCGTCTCACCCTGTCTCAGCTCCTCCTCCAGGCTTTATGCTGGGGTTCCCTCTGCTTTCCCTCCTCAGCCCTCATTACCTTCTGCTGGAGAAAACCCAGACCATTTCCCCCTAAAGCCCATGCCCCTGCTTTATCGCCCTTTCCCATGGCACAGAGAAGCTCTTGGGACCCCAAGATCTTCCTGAAAAGCAGCTTCAAAGATCCTCACTGGTCCCTCTTTTTCATCAGCCAGCTCTCCCCCACTCCGTGGCTGCGTTGGACTCTGCACTTGCCGTAGATGAGGGAGAGGAACTTCCGAGACTTGGACCTGAGGCTGACCCAGGTCGGACAGCGCTGTAGGATGAACCACTCCTCGCCCCTGTGGGGACTGGAGCCCAGGCCGAGGAGCAGGCGTGAGCCCTGTGCATACAGCATGCCTCCTTCTCCATCACTGAGGGCCACGAGACCTCCAGGCCGCACTTGCATGTGAAAAGCTGTCTGTGTTGAGGGTTGGGAGACCAGCCGGTCTAAGTGGGACAAGAAGAAGTGGGTAGAGGTCTCCAGGTGGTAGCATCCATCTTCGAAATGCAACAGGAAGCCACATTCCTCCAGGCAGGGAACTGGTGCGTCCACCCAGACTCGACACGTGGTGGGGTCAGCCCTGGCATAGCACTGGTTGAAGGGACTGTAGAGGATCACGTGGGCATGCAGGGCTGGCCGGGGGGTCCACATGTGGTAAGCTGAGAGGACCCGGGAGTTGCAGAACACATCCTCACCATCAGACTCCAGATAACGACCACTGATTATGCACTGGAGGGTCCACTTGCCATTTCGGTGGAAACGGAGTAGGAAGCATCCATGGTGGCTGGTCCTCGGGCGGCCATAGCACAGACTGCCATCTGCCTCACACAGAAGGTAGAGGCCCTGCAAGCTCCTTAGTCGTACCACAGCCTGTGTGTCATGCTCATTGCTCACCAGGATCTCCCAGGTCTGGAGGCATTGGGAGGGAGGAGAGGGAAATCAGTGCTTCCAAGTGACTAGACCAAGCAGTCCTACGACCATCACCCCAGCACTTTCACTGAGACCAACCGACTTCCCGTCCACGTCAGTCTCCTTGCTGATGGCTCCTCTACTCTCTCACGCAACAGTCATCAAAAGATCTCAGGGTACCTCGAGCACTGGAACCACAGGGATTCTCAGGGTCCCAACAGAAGTTCTAGATGCCCACCTCCTCCAGCTAACAGAAGGTGAACCCCCCTCTCTCTCTTCCTTGACAACTTCCTTTAATACCTAATTTCCCAAGAAATGTTTTGGTTTAAGTCTTACTTCTCTCTTCCTCACTGTTGCCCCTGGATAGCACACTCAGCCAACACTTCCACCCCCAAAGGCCACCTCCCCAACATGACAGGAGAAAAGCAAGACCTCTTATAAGCAGGCCTGGGCTCCAAGGATGAGGTTGGGAGCCCAGACAGTTGAAATGCAATTGTTTGCTTCAGCTGTGATCAGCCGTTATAGAAGACCTTGTTACTGCCTTACTAGTATGTAGTACCATTCCGGATGTGCCGACATCCTTTCCTAAGATAAGAACCAACTCTCCTTAGGGCTTCTAGAGTACCCCATTCTCAAACTATAACCTGGACAGAGACATAGGCCTTGCGATAACGCCACTGCTCCAACTTCCCCTGGATGCCCGCAATTCCGCCTTCTAGCCTGGGCTCTCCACCTCTCCTCTTTGTGATGACACAAGCACTCTGTGCTGGAGTGGAGGGTAGGTGACAGCCAGAGCAAGCCCAAATAGCAAGGCCAGGGCTGGGGCTTCACCTCCTGGGAGAGGTTTAGAGAGGGGGAGATGGAGCAATGGAGACCGTGAGCCAGAGCCTGGCGTAGAAGGGTCTTGTCCTGGCAATGGCAGAGGTTAGAAAAGACATTAGGTAGAGAGTGCACTCCCACCATACACACACAGCTTAGTTAGCCCGGGAAACATGGTCCCAGTACAGGTGTGCTTTGTTACCTGTCTCCGGCCCAAACCCTTGGCATCTGCAGTGACGGTACTTTTATACGGCTCGTAAGTGAGGTAGGCTCCTGCCCAGCTGATGAGCCCGACCCTTAGGTCCTCCGGCTTGGGGTGCCGCGGTGTCCACTCCACCTCATCCATGGGGCCGGCAGCACTGCTGATGACTCCGTCCGGCCCAGCCTTCCCCCCCGCGGTGAGGTTCCACAGGCCATAGGGACCGGAATCAGGCCCAAGTACCCACCAGGCCCAAGATGTTCCCAGGGGGACTTTCCAGGTAGAGACTGGCCTAGGGCCCAGCACCTCTGTGACCCGGAGGGCATTGTGACTGTGAGGGGTGCCTCTCACCCCGTGGGGAAAGGGCACTGGGCCAGCAGCATCAATCCATGGCCCAGAGGAAGTGGGTCCAGGTCTCCTGTATGAGCCTCCCCACCCCACCCCAGGCACCCAGGTGGGCTGACCTGACTGAGCATCAGAGGTTTAGCCGGTGCCAGTGACCACCTGTGACTTCAGGCAAGTCCCTCCCCTTCTCCACCTCTGTTTCTCCTTTTAATCACAGGATAGAAATCAACCCCTTTTCTCCCAGGAAGTGGGTGTTGCCTGGCTCTCTTGGGGCTCAAGTGTTTTTGGAGTTCATGATATCCAAGAAAAAGCTATTGATCTTTATGGCCCTTGGGAGGATAAAGCCACAGTCTCAGAAGGTACTTTTCAGGGCGGGTGAGGAAACCCTGGCTGGATAACCAGCAAGGATCAAATTTCCCATATTAATCAAGAAGGACTGGCTCAGTGGCAGCGTGGAGAATGGTCCAGGTGGGGCGAGTCCTGTGCACCCTTGTCCTAACCCCCAGCGGCACCCCTGCTGCAGTCAGAGCTGCCTCTCAGGATACCAGCCCAGGCCCGTCTGTTGGCCATTAGCCTCCGGACTCACTTCCTACAAAGCTCATGGAGAAAACCAGCCCACGACCTGGAGAAACTGACATGAAAAAAGGGAGAAAGGCAAAAAGAAATAATGGTGTTGATGGTGGGTTTCAAGCTTTGCAGGGATGCAAAGGGAATGGGCGGTGAACCACGCTCGGAGAATTGCCCACAGACTGGTTCCTATTCCCTGTGGCAGGATCTTCCCAGGTAGGAAGTCCCAGTGATGCCCAATGAGGGACTGTAATTCCCGGTTTTATAAAACAAGCCTAAGCGACAGAATCACCTGGGTGATTTTAAAGATGCATATTCTTGGGCCTCAGACCAGTCCCGATGAATTTTTTCTCAAGTGTGCCTCAGGAACCGTATTTTGAATGAATATTCTCTCGCCCCCAAATTTTAATGTGCATCGTAATCACTAAGGACCACGGCTACTTAGGAGGTAAATAAGAATGGGGGTTAAGTAGTTTACAGAAGCATGAAGGTAGATCCTGTTAGCCTCAGCAAAGGCCCCTTGAAATTGGGGAGGGAATGGGATTCCCTACACTGGAACCCCTATGATACTTCCAGCCTCAAGGATCAGGAGGGAGAAGCTAAGCTAGACGAAGGCAGCAATGTGTGTGTGTATCCTTGGGGAGCGGGGGGTTGGCCCTGCAGCCTCAGCTGCTTTGAGCCTCCCCCATATTGTCTCTTTGCACCCAATAACCCAGCGCCCCACTTCTAGGCTACAGACAACACCGTGTACAAACCACAGCAAATTTATTACTCAATATCCAGTGCCATATCATAGCACCACCTGGAGCCCTCACCTTCCCTCCCCACCTAGCCCAAGGGTACACCCAAAATGGAAAAAACAAAAGTGAACCCAGATCCCTGCTCCTCCTCTGGAAGAAGGGGCCCCGGCCCTGGAAGTCCCTTCCACAGGTCCCAGCAGGCAGGAGAGTAGACCCCTCCGTGCCCGGAGAGCAAGGCTCCAGGCTCCAGCGACAGAGAGAACATGCAGGCAGGAGGGGCAGGAGCAGAGACCTGTGTCTGTGGGAGGAGGAGCAGGAGGGAGGAGCGCTGCCTGAGGAGTCCGGGAGTCTGGGCATCCCGGGGATGCACGCGGGGGCTTCCGGGCAGCAGGGGCTGGCCCCTGCTTGCTTAGCGCTTTGACAGCTCATGGGACAGCCAGTCCAGCCCATCATACAGGCCTGTGCCTTGGGTGGCACAGGTGGCCTGGACGTACCACTGTGGGGCAAAAGAAAGAAAGAGGTCAGTAGCAGGGAACAAAAAGGGGGGCGGTGCCTTTACTTCCTGCCCCCCCCCCCACCCCGCCTGTGGCTCCCTTGGGAGAGGCAAGGCCCTCACCGTGCGGCTTCGCAAGTGCTGCAGGCCCAGTTTGTCGGTCAGCTCGCTCACTGGCATGGCGTTGGGCATGTCCTGCTTGTTGGCAAACACCAGCAGCACCGCATCCCGCAGCTCGTCCTCCTGCAGCTGAGAGAGGCCAAGGGAGTAGAATCTGGGGTCCTTTGGGGTGTCCAGGCTCCCTCTTTCCCACTGTGTAGGGGAGCCCCCTTTCCACCTTCTAGCATATTTGTAGGAAAAATATAACATTGTGTAGTCTCCTGCTGAACACAACACATAGTTATAAGTCAGCTGGAGACCATCTTGGCGTTAAGTCCAGAAACGACCTTTTTCTAATTTGTTCTAGTACTTGTTCTAGTCTAAATGACAAAATTTCCCAATGGAAACACAAGAAGGTACGATGATGTTGATCTCCACCGCATGTAACTTCCCTTTCCCCAACTTCTCAGACTCAGATGTGAAGACATGAGAATTCACAGAAAAATTCAATCCTATACTTTTTACCTGACCCAAAGTCAAAACAGGGTGAGATTCTCCATGTACCTGTGTCCACCAAGAGAACTGCACATTCAAGGCCCATGAGGCATTTCCTGACATTCACGCCAGCACAGCGACCTCTGTTTCCAAACTAAGGGCTCAGTTCCCAGGGCCCTGGGTGCTCACCATTTTCTGGAGTTCATCAGCAGATTCTTGGACCCGCTCTCGGTCATTACTGTCCACCACGAAGATGAGGCCCTGGGTGGGAAGGAAGGAAGGAAGGAGGAGCAATCACTCCCACCTGGGACATACCCGAGTCTGGCTTTCTCTCTTTAAATGTGTCTAACCCCCTCTCATCTAGTAAACTTCCACGAAGGCTCTGCAGACATCCTGGCACAAACTGGTGACACCCTGCAAAGGATTCATACAGCTTGTGCCCTCAGACAAGCAGTCTAGTTAGAAGATATGCATGGGAACAGGGAGACATGTGATGAGAGCTAAATCAGCCTGGACCCAGAACCCTGCTTCTCAGAAGATGCCAAAGGTGGCTGAGTCTCAGAAGACAAAGGCCAGTTCTGAAGGAAGAATAGAGGCTTACCCTACAAAAGGGGGGTTAGAAAAGGGTAAGGCTTTTTCCTGCCTTAGGGGGCCCAGCCTAGGCCAACAATTTTCCTAATGCTATCACCTCCTCCCCTGGAGTTGGGGAGACACCCTTGCCCCCCACCTGAGTGTTCTGGAAGTAGTGCCGCCACAGAGGTCGAATCTTGTCTTGGCCTCCTACGTCCCAGACTGTGAAACAGATGTTCTTGTATTCCACTGTTTCCACATTGAAGCCTGAAGATAATTGGAAAAAAATATGAGGAAAAAGTCGTGATAGGAAGGAACTCACTAAACTACAGTGCATTCAGCAGGGACACAAATCAGAAGGTAATGAGCGAGGTCTAAGGGAAGAGAAGTCCAGAAGACTGGCAGTCAGCTGGCAGGGCGGGGCTAGGTCACATCCACCCCTCCTCGACACCATCCAGCAGGTAAAGATAATGTGACCCACTTCTCAGGTAGCTGTATCTGGTGTCAGGTCCCAGCACGGAGATGCACAATGAGGAGCAGACCCTGAGGTCGCCGCCACGCTCCCGCTCCTCCCAGTCTCACCTCCTCTGACTCACCTATGGTGGGGATGGTGGTGACAATCTCCCCCAACTTCAATTTGTACAGGATTGTGGTCTTGCCAGCTGCATCCAAGCCAACTGCAAAGAAGAGGGGCATAGGGCTGGAGATGGGAGCGAGGGAGCCCCCTAGAGACCAGGGAAGGGGAGAGGCCAGGACAGCTGACGGTGACAGGGGCGGAGAGCCCGAGAGCTTCCAGGTGCGCGCTGTTATCTACCTTCCGGGCCTTAAGGGCAGTCCGGGTGGTGAGCGCCAACTCCTGCCCCTGAAGCGGGCGAGGACTGGGGGTGCAAGGGGTACAGGAGGAGGGCCGCGCTCCTTTTAAAAGTGGCCTCCAAGGGCGGAATCCTCCCTTCTTACCATCCGGGCTGGGGCGGAGGGAGCGTCACCCCACCCAGGCCCGCAGCTCCCGGTTTCAGGCCCCGGGAGCGTCGCTGCAGACTGTGACCCGCCCGAGAGCAGTGGCCCCAGGGGTTTAGAAGGTGGGTGACTCAGAGTCAGAAAGCGGGGTGAGCTGGCCTGGAGGGACGCGGGGGCGGGAGGGCTGCGCGGGGGCCGGTGCTCCCGTCCGGGCCGCGCGCTTGATCTGCCTCACCCATAAGGATCCGCATCTGCTTCTTCCCGAAGATCCGCGAAAAGAGCGCGGACACGGTGAGGCCCATGGCGGGGCCCGGGGAGGGGGCACGGACACGGACACCTGGTGCAGGCTGGAACCGGCCGGCCGCGGGGGGATGGGGCGCAGCAGCAGTGGGAGGTGCCGCCACCGCCTCCGCGCGTCGCGGCCCGCCCTACGTCATAGCGGGCCCGCCCCCATCCGCGCTCCGCTCCTAGCTCCGCCCCCTGCCCCGCCCCGCGGCTCGGGCTCCGGGAGAAGCCGAAGCTGAGCGAATCCCCGCAGCCTGGCTGGGTCCCGCGCCGGTTTTAAAGAGGGAAAGGGCCAGGGTCTCCCCCTGTTTCTAGCACGCCTGTCACATCTGTGGCTGTTGCACCGGCAGTTAGAGGGGGGCGGAGGAAAGCCTTCGGTGCTCCGCAGCGGCCGCCACCCCCATCTTCCGTGGCCCGCCGCAGGGCTTTGGTTTGTTGCGTCCAGCTCACTCTGGTCTCCGGTTTAGTTCTTTCTAACTGGCAGCGTCGACTGTGTGCACCACCGTCCTAGAGGTGCGTAAGCTCGGTGCAGTCGTCTTAAGACCTCCCTTTTGCCCCCTCAGCTCCCATTGAGGGAGGGGCTTTGAGCATAGTAGGTGGTTCAGGGACCGTGGAATCGCGAGAGGGCTGTACCGGCTGTGCCTAGAAGCAGTGCTTTTCAGTCTGGACCCAGGCAGCCTTTCTGAAGTCCTTCCTCACTTTGCCACAGACCTGGCAGCCTGGATTATTAATGCACACCTATCCAGGATGTGAGGCTGTTGTTGCCTCCTTAGGCCCGAAGAGCTTCTCCAGTAATTTCCCCATTCATCTTAGCGTTGGAGGGGAAATAGCCAGATTGGAATTCATTTAAATATCTTCTATGGCAAAAACTGGATCATGCCAGGCTTATGCTTAACAAATGCTTGTGAGGTTGAACTGGACTGATAGGTTGCTCAGTGGAGCATGGACAGGTGTTTTGCCTGTTCTGGATCCCAGTTGCTTATGGACTGGACATGGTGAGGTGAGCTGGGAAGCAGAGAACCTTCATTCACTGAGTCAACAAATATTGAATGCCTACTGTATGCCATTGTTCCAGGCCTCAGTTCAAATCTCAGTTCTGTCTTTTTTTGAGGGCTTGCCTTCAACAATCCTCACAATCTGTCATTTTCTTATCTATAAAAGGAGACTGATATTTGTCCTATCTCATGAAGTAAAGATTAAAATAATGAGATACTGTATTTGAATGTTTTGTATAAAACAGCTGGATGTTTCCTGGGCCACTAAGAAACTGGGTCTGAACAGAGCTCCAGGGCCTGCCCCATCTAGATCTGCAAGTCTGTAAAGAGAACAGACTTCGGGCATCAGGTCTGAGTGCATGACTTTACTCTTCAATCACACTTGCATTCCTAGGATGGCTTTTACAAGGTCGAAGAATACATTTAAAAGAGTCCCAATATAATAACACAACTAGTGATGAACAAGTCAGGTCAGTTCTACATCTTCAGCTCTTTTATTAGCCTCTTTCTGTCCATCATTGTTGTCACCGCCGTATTTCACTACCATCTCTTCTCCACGACTGCAATAGTCTCCTCACAGTTCTCCTGCCCCTTGGTATTGCCACCCTGTCATACAAGTCTTGATGATACCACTCTTGTGATTAAAATCCTTTAGTGTCTTTTTATCATATAAGATAAAATCTAATGCCTTAATTTGGGTCCCCACCGCCTATGCCAGCCCGTCTGTTGCCACCTCCTTCACATACCCTAAACTACTGCCTCGAGATGCTTCTCAATGCTTTCCAGGTGAGCCAGCCTCCCTGATGCCACAGGCGTCCTTGTACTCTTTTCCCTCTGCCTGGAATGCTTGTTTCCCTGATCTCTGGTTAGATGGGTAGTCACTACTCATCCTTCACATCCCAAAGTATTTTCTCCGAGAGCCTTCTCTGCCTCCCCTAGACAGGACATCCTCCACTTAACTTCCGTATCACTGAATATACTTATGCATAGCGGTACGATGGCAGGACTTGTGTTTGCATGCCTGGTTCTTCACTAGATGGGAACTCCGTGAGGGCAGGACCTTGTCTCCTCATAGTGATCACCTGGCACAGCATTTGGTATGTTGAGAGTTGGATTGATCTGAATAGCACCCCTAAACTTAGTAGCTGTGTGACCTTGGGCATGTTACTTACCTCTCTGTGCTTCATGTTTCCATATCTGTAAAACAGTGCTGATAATACCCACTGAGCAGAAGTATTGTAATGACTACATAGCAAAACTCTTGCAAAGCTCCTGGAATATAGTTGGCACTAAGGACAGACGTCCTGGCCATACGGATGCCCTTTACAAACATTTGTTGCATTAACTCAGCAGAACTCAGGAAGGGTGCTAATAATTATTATACTATACGCCTTCCAGGTGCCAAACACTGTACTAGAAAGGGTTGCAGTGTTCGTGGTTTGAATGAGAGTCTTAATTGTTGTTCTTTAGGGACAAACGTACTGAGCCCCCAAATAGTGGGGACGCGTTGCGAGCTGTTCAGTAAGGACACAGTGCGACGTCGCCCCGTCCCTCGCTGATCGTAGCCTGAAGGAAAGCTCGGGCGAACCTCACGAAATCAATGTCACTCGCGTCCTTAGCTCGGCTTGTTCTGCTCTTCCAGGAGCGGGAAAGCCCCGCCAGTTTCCCAACAGGCCGCGGCCGAGCGCTCCCTGGCTGCGGTGGCCACGCGCTCCTCCGGCCACTGGGGCGGAGCCTGCGGCGTCTTGCTGTCGTCATTTCCAGCGGACCCGGAAGCGCCCATGTTGGGCCGCTGTAGTTCGGAAGTGGTGATGGGGCTGCGCTCCGCTTACACCCCTGGCGGACAGTGGGCCGACGTCCTGCAGGGGCTGCCGTGGCCGGGGCAGGCGGGAGCGCGGAGCAGCTTCTGGGACAGGGCGGGGGCGCCCTGGCTGTGTGCTCCTCTCTTGCCCGGGTCGCCCCGCCTCTAGGTGGGAACCGCCCCCGCCTTCCGTACCGGGACCCGGTGGCGCTTCTGCCCCGCCGCCCCGCCTCCCCGCGTCGGTCTCGGACTACTGGGAGGAGCGGGTGTGCGGCCGCGGGGACCACAACGCCCGCCAGTGTCCCCGCGACCCTCTCCCGGGCTGCCCCAACGCTGACGACGTGGAACGGCGCGTTCTGAATCCTCATGGAGAAGTTTGGAATGAATTTCGGGGGTGGCCCCAGCAAAAAGGACCTGCTGGAGACCATTGAGACGCAGAAGAAGCAGCTCTTCCAGTACCAGGCACGTCTCAAGGATGTGGTTCGCGCCTATAAAAGCCTACTGAAAGAGAAAGAGGCGCTAGAGGCCAGCATCAAGGTGCTGTCAGTATCCCAGGAGGCGGATGTGGGCCTGGCAGATGGCCCGCCTCCAGGCCTCACCTGTCCTGACAACGTGGATGACCGATGTTCCATTCACAGCGAGGATAGCACTGGGACCGCCACTAGCTTGGATACTGTCGCCAGTCTCACTAGCACCAAGGGTGAGTTTGGGGTAGAAGATGACCGACTGGCCCGTGGACCACCACCTGCAAAGTCGGAAGAGGCCAGCGGGTCGGAGAGTGGTGTTAGCAGTAGCAGTGGGGATGGACCGTCTGCAGCTGGGGAGGTGGACAAACGATTGCATCAGCTGAAGACTCAGTTGGCTACTTTGACCAGCGCTTTGGCTACAGTCACCCAGGAGAAGTCCCGCATGGAAGCTTCTTACCTGGCTGACAAGAAAAAGATGAAACAGGACTTAGAGGATGCCAGTAAAAAGGCAGAGGAGGAGAGGGGCCGTCTGGAGGGAGAATTGAAGGGGCTGCAGGAGCAGATAGCCGAAACCAAAGCCCGACTTATCACACAGCAGCACGACCGGGCCCAGGAGCAGAGTGACCATGCCTTGATGCTGCGCGAGCTTCAGAAACTGCTGCAGGAGGAGAGGACGCAGCGCCAAGACTTGGAGCTTCGGTTGGAAGAGACCCGAGAAGCCCTGGCGGGGCGGGCATACGCAGCTGGTCAAATGGAAGGGTTTGAACTGCAGACCAGACAGCTGACCCGGGAGGTGGAGGAGCTCAAAGGTCAGCTGCAGGCTCTTCAGGAGGAGAAGAATCAGCCAGACCCCCGGCTGCAGCAGCTGCAGGAAGAGGCTGCCTGCCTTAAGAGCCATTTCCAGGCTCAGTTGCAGCAGGAAATGAGAAAGGTAATTATCTTCATCTCCTTCAAAAAGTCATTTAAGCCTGAAGTGGGAAATAATTTTTTTCCTCCTTTGATAGATCTGAGTGGCTGCACTGTCAATTCTGATGCTATTCAAAACGTTTTATTGGTGAGTTGGAAATTCTGTTCTATGTGGTGTTGATAGTATCCACAGAGCACGTTTCCAACAGGATGTAGAGTTTCTAAGTGTAGGCTGGGTTGGAGCCAGACGGATCTAGCATTGGCGTCTTACCCACTGTGCTCTGTGAAGCAGTACTGAGGCAGACACGCAGTGAAAAGGTCGTGTGTCTGACTGTAGCTATATGCCTGTGTGTAGGTAGTGGTATATCCCTATAGGTAGGATGGCTGACGGGGGAAAAGGGAGTTTTCTCAGAAGAAATGACCTTTTGTAACTGCTTTCAGCCAAGATTTTGCCAGCTCTGGAAAGGTATTCTATTTTATAGTGCTTCCATTCCATGTGGAGAGAGGTCCAACTCAGTTGTGATTTTCCAGGAATATTGGAAGAGGAAGAGAATGTCATATGATTCCTTAATAAGATTTGGGGAAACACATGATAAATGAAGATAGCACTCTTTATATGTGAGTTCGGTGTATGATAGGAGACAATGGAAGTGCTAAACCAGAATAGGAGCAGATATGCAGAGGTTCTTAATTGTCTGGTATAACATGTGTCTGTGAGCAGAACCCAAGCAGATTACAGGAACTTTTGTTAGCTCCCAGATCAACCAAAAAATCCCCAGTTCCCATTCTTGCCAGGCCATCCCATTCGGTGCCTCTTTTGCTCTCCTCTCTGTGCTCTCGAAGTTTGCCATAGCGCTTTGTGGCGTTTCTGGATGCATTTCCATCTGTTTCCTTGTTTTACAGACAGCCCTCGCAGAGGATCAACGACGTCAGCAATCTCAGCTGGAAGAGCAGAGGGTGGCAGCCCTGGAGAACCAAATATCTGAGGTGTCGGAACTGCTGGGCACGTATGAGAAAGCCAAGCAGAAGGACCAGCTGGCCATCCAGAAGCTGAAGGAGCGCATTATGCAGCTGGACCTGGAGAACAAGACGCTGGCTCTCGCAGCCTCCAGCCGGTCCCCTCTAGACAGCCATGGAGAGGAGTCCAGTCTGGACGTCAATGTCCTGAAGGACAAGATGGAGAAGCTGAAGAGGCTACTGCAGGTGGCGACCCGGAAAAGCCAGGTGACCTTGGATGTGGAGAAGCTCTGCGACCTGGAGATAACGCCCAGCTCCGAGGCCGCTGATGGGGAGAAGGCGACTGCGCTCTACTACCAACAGGAGCTAAAACAGCTGAAGGAAGAGTTTGAGAGGTACAAGGTGAGGGCCCAGGTCGTCCTCAAGAGCAAGAACAGCAAAGACGGTAACCTGGCCAAGGAGCTGGAGGAAGCCCAGGAACAGCTTGCAGAGCTCAAGGAGAAGTATATTTCCCTGCGTCTGTCCTGCGAGGAGCTTGAGCGCCAACACCAGCAGGAGGCCGAGGCCTGGAAGCAGGAGCTGGCCCGGCTACAGCATCACCACCGGCAGGAGCTGGAGCGGAGCCAGCTGGAATTCAGGGACCGCACGCTGAAACTGGAGGAGGAGCTGCACAGGCAGCGGGACCGGGCGCTGGCCGTGCTGGCCGAGAAGGACCTGGAGCTGGAGCAACTGCGCTCTGTGGCCTTGTCCTCCGGGCTGCCGGGACGCAGAAGCCCTGTGGGTGGCGGAGGTCCTGGGGACCCGGCCGACATCACTTCCTCGGAGAGCCTGACCCAAGCCCTGCAACTAGCTGCGGCCAACGAGCCTACTTTCTTCCTGTACGCCGAGCAGTTGGCCCGCAAGGAGGTGGAGATCACGTTGCTGAGGAAACAGAAACACAGGCTGGAGGTCGAGGTCCGTCAGCTGCAGGAGCGGCTGCTGGAGGAGGGGGAGCGGCATCGCGAGGAGGTCGGGGTCCTGCAGAGCCACATTGAAAAGAACTTCAGGGACCAGAGCCGGGAGGGAGCCAACCTCGAGTACCTCAAAAACATCATCTACCGCTTCCTGACCTTGCCCGACAGCCTGGGCCGCCAGCAGACGCTCACAGCCATCCTGACTATCTTGCATTTCAGTCCCGAGGAGAAACAAGTAATAATGCGGCTCCCACCCAGCGGGAGCTGGTGGCCTTCTGGCAAGAGATGATGCTATTTTCACTGACTGGAAATTTCTGTGCCTCTTCTGTGGGAAGGAACAGGCTCTGGTTTCTACTGCCTCTTCTCTTAACCTTTTCTTTCTTCACTGTGTTGAACTGGCAGGAGTCTTCAACGTAGGGTGGGATTTTCCGCCAAATGCCATTAACACCGCTTTACCCCTTGGGCCCTAGAGACACTGGAAGAGTTGGGACAACATCTTCTGGTGGTGTGTGTGTGTGAGGGGGAGAGGCAGGAAGAGGTTGGGATTGAGAGGCGCAAAAGTTGGGGAAGTGGTGAAAGTCTTTAAAAATAAGACTTCTCTGTTTTAATATTATGCTCCTAGTGCAGAGCTAGGAGTAAATGTGACTCCAAAGGGAGTTCAGTTAATTTCTAAACACGCACAAGGACCAGCTGTTTTCTCCATCAGCACAATCTGAGTCTGGTCCACTGCCGCCCCAATTCTCTGGGGACACACATCCAGGCTGAAGAGGGACCAGGAGGTTTGAAATAGTGACAGCTTGCCCACTAGTCCAAGGGGCCAAGGAATAGGGAGTTCACCCTGGAACTGGGAAGCTTGGTTCAGTTAGGGCTGGTACGACTTAACCGGTCTGGACAAAACGCTCCACTTGTGCCCATTGTAGAGAGAGCCCTGAGCACCAGTTCAATCTGAGGGATTTCCTGAGTGACCTGCTTTTGGTCTGGTAGGGTTGTCATAGACCCTTCCTGCTTGTCCCTGCCTTAACCTGCCTGCCTAAGGTTGGCCTGACATTGTACGGGAATGACTTTGCTATCTTCAGTGTTGAACTTCCATTGCAAAAAAAAATTCTAGCTTCTTACAGAGAGGGGTCTTATCCGGAAGCTGTGGTCCTGCCTGGATGCAAGGAGTTAGTTCAGAGATACAGAGGGCAGAGGGGGAAGACCGACTGCAGAGGATTCCAGAAGATTGCTGTGATCCTCGTAGGAAAAGTGGCGGGAGTTCAGCCAAGGCTGGGCCAGGGTGCTTGCTGCTCCGTGGACAGCGTTCTGGCTAAATGTCCAGGTCCCTGCAGCCATGGTGTTCATGGGTGACTGTTACCCGGGTATTTTGCCCACTCCCTTGAGGAGGTAATTGCGTTTCAGCCCAGAGTCCTCGTCTTCCCCACTTGTGTTACTATAACTTCTCCTCCTCCCACGGAGTTTCTTACATTTGGTGTTGCATAAGTAGATACATTCTGCCCTTAAGGAAAGGAGGACACAGACTTCTAAGTCAGGTTCAAACAGTATCTATGCGTTCCTTGCCCCCATCTGCTCTTGCTGGTCTTTGGAGCTTAAAGACCAATGCTTTGCCACTCACTGAACGAATATGTTTTTTTTTTTTTTTTTCTTTCTGTTATTTCATCATAGAGATCTGGTTTGTGAGGGTTTGGGGTGCAGAAAACTTTGATTAAATGTTCTGATTGGGAGGCTGGGCAACCTGGACTATCTACAAACAGTGAGTGGACTTAATGGAACAGAAGTGATGTGTTCAAATGATAATACCATAAACCATGGAATCATTAAACCTGAACAACTTGACCTGTGTGCTTTTGAATGGTACACACACACACACACACACACATGCAAACAATGCGACTATAAATGGTAAGTTCAAAGGATGGAAATAATATATTAATCCATGAGCTTGAATCTAGGGAGGAATGCCTCAATGCTTAAACAGTCTCAATTACAACGCACATTTTTTAGCCTACAATTATGTGTGTATGTGTATGTTTGTGTGTAGGCAGCTACACTGGAAAAAGATGTTTCACAGATTTAGTGAGTGGGCTTGAAACTTCCATAATTACTTGTAAAACTTTAGAAGTAATCTCTTTATGAATGCTTTGCTCTGCTTCCAGTCCGGATTCATGGTATCCCAGAAAAGTTTCTCAGTACATCAATAACTAAATCATCATCTCTTCATTTTCTTACCTGATCCCTTTACATATAGGATATATACTTGTTGTTTCTAGGTGGTTTTAGACAGAATACAAAGATCCATAATCACAGTTGCTTTCCTGGGACTAACAATTCTTGTGCTTTTTACTTTTGAGAAGATTCCATATGAGCAAAGAAGCAAGTCAATTTCTGATTAAATATCGATTTACATAAGGCTCTGAATGCTCCCCACTGAAAAAGTCTTGGACCCTCCCAACCCTTAAGGTCACAGGTTCCTTGTCGCTCCACTCCTTTCCCCCAAATACAATTTTCAGTTACTTGATTGCTTTGCACTCGGAAAGGGAGAGAAAGAGAAAGAGTGGAGATCAGCCTCAGTCAGAGGAAAATACACTTTCCACAGGCCCTGGCCCCAGAATGTCAGACAGTGTATGAGGTATGTCAATAAGGTAATGAGACTGCACCTTCCTTGTTTAACTTGTACCACATAAGTCAGGAGGCTCACGGGAGAAGAAGAGATGGGGGGAGAAAACAGCAGGAAGGCAAGTTGACAACGGTAAGGGCTTTCTGCTTTGGTTCCCTCTCTCTCCTGTTGGGTACCTCTGACCTGGGGAATAAAGGTCCATTAATTGTGCCCTTGATGCTGTTAAGTCTCCATCTGTTACCTAGAACCCCAAGGTTCTCGGCTTTGTGCTGCAGAACTGCTATTACAGGGTTGTTTTGCTAACTCTTGTGAAGTGTGCCAGAACCATGTTGAGCCATTTATGCCCATTACATCTTTTACTCCTCGCATTTTACAGATGAGGAGGCAGAGGCTGAGATGGTAAGTTTGCCCAAGATCGTGTAACTAATATAGATCTGAGCCAGGTCTGATTAACCTGAAAGCCTGCTTAATCTAGGTGTGCTCCTGTCTCCGGGACCTGGAAGTGCCTGGCCTGTCTCCATAGGTGATTTCTAGGGACGGAGAGAGTGATCTCTAGACTGAACTGGGCTGGTTCACATGGAGAGAGTGTCTCTAGCTATAAAATGCCATCTAGCAAAGTTGCTGCACTATCTAGAGGAACAGGCAACATTAGTTCTTCCTAAGAGCCCTGAAGCTGCTCTGTGCCCCAGGTTCTAGATGACTGCTAATTTTAGAACTTGGATCATTCTAACAAAATAAAAGGAGGGCTGTGGACTAGCTCTTGTTAAGCTCCTGTTACAGTGTGTTCCAACTATAACCTCTAGGTAAGCTGGGGAAACAGCGCTGGGAATGGGAAATAGAGCCCTACTGAGTGGTCACTTTACCCAACCTTCAGCCACCTTTCCAACTTTCCCTTCGCTCTTCCACTGCTGCCCCCAAGTAGCCTGATTATTGATGATTTTGGGAGCAAGAAACTAGATTCAGGCATTCTGGATTGAAATCTCAGTTCAATATCCTGCCAGCTGTGTGACCTTGACGCATGCCTTCCTCTCTCTGAACTTAATTTTCTTATAACGGGGATAATAATACCTTTTTCAGGGTTGTATCCTCAAGATTAAAGAAAGATGCCTAAAGAACCAGCAGAGCACCTAAAGCAAGGTGGGGGCTAAACTGCGTTTCTTTTTTTTTCCCAAGAATTTTTTCCAATAAGTGGGAGAACTGGAAGTCAGACTGAGCTCTTCTGGATCTACGTCCCGTGCTTCTTAATCACAGATGTCGCTGTAAACAAAAGGAATAACGGCTGTATTTTAAGTGCCTATTACGAAGCGAACGGCTAGCATTTCCCCTGCATGATGTTACTGATTCCCACAGCAGTGTTGTGAAGCAGGTCTGTTTTGCAAATGAGGAAATGGAGGCTTGGCAAGATGAATTGCCCAAGGCCCAGAGTCAGTGATAGCAGAACCCGAATTCAAACGTGTTTCTGTGAACCAGTGGTCCAGGTTCTTTCTGCTCTCTAAGCTGTCTTCCAGCAGAGGGCAACGTGGAATACCGAAAATGCGTGGCTCCCTGGAACTGGAGGGGGCCGTGTTTCTGGCACAGGCTGGGGAAGAAAGGGCACTTGTCCAGGTAGTGCTTGCTTTAGTGGCACCTGACTTCCTTATAATGTCCCAGAAGCTTCATTCTTTCCTAGCAGCACAGCTCTTTCACACCGAAAATTTGAAATGGACTCTTCCGTTAACAAGTCAGTTTTATGTTTGAGTAGAGACCCTTGTTTTGCCTGGGACCCAGACCTCCTGGATGACCTACAGATCAGTGTTTCTGACAAACCCACAGTGGAAGGGAGCCCAGAAAAGCAAAGGCTACTTGGAGGCCCATGACCCTCATAAGGAAGCAAGCCCTGTTCCTTGACTTTGGCCGTGAGAGCCTCTCTGGCTCAGTGCACATTCATCCATCCCTCTGGGCCTGCCACCGAGGGACTAAGTATTCTCTTTCATATCGGAGAGAATGAAGACTGATATGACTTTACACGAATATGAGTGTTTAAATGTAGATTACACATTAACTTTTAATTACCAGAGGCCGTGCTGTCCACATGGTCAGAAGTTTTGGGAGTTAGTATTTAGCGGAGGGTCCATTGCCTTTCCCTTAGTTTACCAGCTATCAGATGTCTGAAAATGAAGCCGCAGTTTAGGGAATTTCACAGGCCCTTTGAGGGACGTCCTGCCCTGGTGTCCTGTATACTCCGCCGGGACATCTGCCTGACCTGCAGCCTTAGTCAGCTGCGTGAGATCTGAAAGAGCCTGCAGGCCAAGCGTGTTTGTGCTGGTTTTGAATACCTGCAGTATCACTTGGTCAGTGTACATTTTCCAGTGTAGGATCCTTAGGCACATTGTTTCTTCTACCTTTAAAGTGCCCCCCATCCCTGCCAGCCCCATCCCAAGCCTCTGCAGTATGATCCTGTCCTTTCAGACTCAGTTGGACTGTCACTTCTTCTGTGCTGATTTTTCTGCTCCCCAGGGGTGCACAGGTACTTCTCTGAAATCCTTCAGCACTTTTTTTCATACTGACCTTGGGCACAGTGATTTCTTGTCCTTTCATTTTTGAATTTACTTCTCTGCTCTTTGACTACTTTATACATCCCTCAAGGTCATGCACAATTTATCCTTGTGCTGTCAGGACTGTTCATAACCTGGCACATACTCAGTGCTCCATAAATAGCTGAATGAATGAGCAAGAGACTGAAAATACCGATCTCGTACAATTCTATGATATAATGCTCCATCTGCATTCCAATTTGTCAATTAACGTAACCTCCTTTATGGGATTTTCCCTCTAGTATAGGACCCTGTCTAGGATCACGTACTGCATTTACTCGTCATCTCTCTAGGCTCCTGTAATCTGCCACAGTTCCTCACCTTCTTATGGTCTTTTATGACAGGGACAAGCTTTTGTTTAAGAATATAGCCCTCCCCCCTTTTCAGTAGAAGGTTTCTCATTTTGAGTTTGTCTGGTGTTTCTTCATGACTGGATTCCGGTTATGCAGTCTCTGCCAGAGTACAAGGGCACGAGCTTATCAGGACATCACCTCGGGGGGCAAATTAGATCCATTTGCCCCTCACTGGTGACATTAATTTTGATACGTAGACAAGATGTCTGATTTTTTCACTGTACAGAGTAGGATGGGCCAGAGGGATGATTTCCTGGCAGAGGTTCTTTGTGTCAGGGTTGCCTCCAGGGCTCAGAGGAGGGTGGAGGCTGGGCAGGGAGGGAGAGCCAGTGAAGAGTGAGTGCACCCTTGGGGGAAGGAGCCTGCGGGTTCTGAGGGTTCCCTTGGCCCTGGGAACCACGCATGCTACAATGGTAGGTCTGCCTGACCACCAGACTCCAGGTCATTTTCTAGAAGCCCAATGGTGGAAACTTTCAATTAACTTAATGGCTTTGAACTCTTTCCGTCAGTGCTAAATATGGTGGCAGAATGCCTGAAAACATACAGGAGACTTAGGAAAGTGGGCTTTTTGTTTCTAGCACCCTGGGATCCAAGTTCTTTCAAAGAGTAAGATTAAAGAAAAAAGGCTGAGAACAACACCCGAAAGAGAGAAAAACAAGATGCTAGTTCTGTCATTATCTGTCTCTGGGACATTCCTGGTGACTCATTGTTTTTTATCTGTCAAAAAGGGGAGTGAAAAAAAAAGGGGAATGAGGCATTTACATTAGTTTTTCAAAGTTATTGTGATGATCGAATCAAACAATATATTGAAAGTTCTTGGAAAAGTGTAAAGTACTATAACAAGTAATTACTATTAATGTCTGACATCATATATCCTAGCTAACATAACACAATGATAGAATAACTATATGTTGGTGAACTGTCATGTAACCCTCACCTTGGCTCCCCCATCACCCTGTTTTCCTTAGATGTAGATTCATACTTTCAAAAGGATGAAGGGGGGGAAGTATTAGTATGTGTATTGATTTTCTTTTGCTGTCATAACAAATTACCACGAACTGAGTGACTTGAACACAACACAAATTTATTATCTTACAGTCTGGAGGTCAGAAGTCTGAAAGGGGTCTCACTGGGCTAAAATCAAGGTGTCCGCAGGGCTGTGTTCCATCCTGGAGGCTAAAGGGGAGAATCTGTTTCCTTGCCTTTTCTAGCTTCTAGAAGCTGCCTGCATTCCTTTTCTCATGGTCTCCTTTCTCCATCTTCAAAGCCAGCGATGTTACATCTCTCTGTGCCTCTCTGCAGAGTCACACCTTCCTCTCTCTTTCACTCTGAAGGACCCTTGTGATTGCATTAGATAATCCAGAATAATCTCCACGTACATAATCCAGGATAACCTCCCTATTTTAAGGTCAGCTAACTAGCAACTTTAATTCCCTTTTGCCATGCAACCCAATAGGTTCTAGAGATCAGGTTCGTGAGCATCTGTAGGGGGATATTATTCTGCCTACCACAGTATGTATTTTGTAAATATTCTATCTGGAAAGAACTTTGGCAAAAGCCAAAATGGAAAATCAAAATTCTTCCTTACTTCTTGGTAACAAAGGTTTATGGTGCTATTGGGTAATTCCTAACAATATTCTTTTTCATGGGAAAGCAGCAACACCTAGTGTCTCTCCATATAATTTCAACAGAAAATATAAAGTGTCCTGTAATTAAAAAGGTAGAATAGAAGATGCAGCTCAGTGATCGATGGTAGAGAAGGAAATTCTCACTCATCACAGAGGGTGAAGGCTGGTGATTCTCTGCATGTTCTTTAGACTCAGTGTAAGCCCCCACATCTGTGCACATAAACAGAAGTTATTTTAGTTCATTCTATTTGGGGGCGTGGCACCATCCTGGACTCTGTGATAGATGCAGGAATATAAGAACACGATCACCATCCTCAAGTTGCTTCCAGTTTGACTGGGCAGACGAAAAACACCCGGCAATTAAAGGCTATGTAACCACTGAGAAAACACTAAAGATTAATGGTCAAAGGTATCGGTTATAATTAGGCTCAGTTGTACATACATCCAAACCCAAAAGAACTCTGGCTTAAACAGCGGGAGAGTTTGTTTCTTGCACACGTGAAAAAATTGGTGAAGCCACAGTCCTCAAAAAGTTAAACATAGGGTTATCCTATGACCCAGAAGTTCTACTCATAGGTATATATCCAAGAGAATTGAAAACATACTTTCATACACAAGCTTGTACACTAACGTTCATAATAGCATTAAAAACCAAATGGTGGAAACCTATGTCCGTCAACCAATACATGGATAACGAAAATGTGGTATATTATTCCACATTTTCCACATTATTCCACATATGTGAATAATACGGTGGCATATTATTCAACCATAAAAGTACTGTTACATGCTACAACATGGCAAAACCCAGAAAACATTATGCTAAGTGAAAGAAACCAGAGACGAAAGGCAACCTATTGTATGAATCCATTTACACGCAGTGTTTAGAGCAAGTGAGCCTTACAGACAGAAAGCAGATCTGTAGTTGCTAGGAGCTGGCAAGTGTGGGGGCTGAGAATGGGAGTGACTGCTAATGAGTACAGGGTGTATTTTGGGGTGAGGAAAATGTTCTGGAATCAGGTAGTGTTGATGGTTGAACAGCTTCGTGACTATACTAAAAACCATTGAATTATACACTTTAAATGGGTGAATCATTTTATATGTGAATTTTATCTCAGTAAAGTTGCTAAAACATACTAGGAAAATCGAGGCAAAAATGGGTGATGAATAATTAGAGAACAAGAAGAAGAGATTGGAAAAATACTTCCTATTAGTTTTTTGTCCCCTGACCCCCCACCGCTGTTCCTTCTCCAGGCCTCAGAGTGGTCACCCCTTTCTTTCCTGTGTATTAGGTCTTCTTCCTCTTCCCATCCCGAGTGAGAGTCAGCAGAAGGTTGACTGTGAGGCTGTGAGGCTGGCCTGGCCCCAGACGAGGAGAGCGATGGTGGCTCTGATCCCCATGGAGAGAAATGGAGCACGTGCTGACGGAAGTAGATGATGGAATAGAGTTCATGCCCTTTGACTCCTGAGGGTGTCCCCACTTGAGAGGTACCTCTGGTCCTGGGAAACAATGTCCTTGGGAGTCCCTAGCCTTGGTGGCACAGGGGAGGGGCTCGCTGAGCCTGGTACATCCCTGTGGCCTGCCACACAGTTTCCCCATCTGTTTGGAGAATGAAGATCTCTTGGGGCGGATTGCCCGATGGTGCCTTTGTCCGTACTCTTCACAGAGGATGTGACCTTGCAGTGTTGTGTCTGCTCGCCTGGCTGGCTTTGCTCTGGGGCCTCAGGCCAGTGACACTCCGTCCAGTTCCATTGTGGGCAGGTCCTCATCAACACACTTTCCAATGTGTCCTTTGCAGCCATGTGGCTTTTTTCTTGATCTGTCTCCTCTTCCTCTTCTTGTATGGTACATACCAAGGGACTTTTTCTTTTCTTCTTCTTTTTAAAGAGTATAAGTCAACATTTAAAAAAAACAAAACAAAAAACACTTTTATTTATTTAAGTGTATTTTTCCAGGACCCATCAGCTCCAAGTCAAGTAGTTGTTTCAATCTTCTTGTTTCAATCTAGGCGCAGCTCACAGTGGCCCATGTGGGGATCGAACCTGCAGCCTTGTGGTTAAGAGCACCGTGCTCTAACCAACTGAGCTAACTGCCTGCCCCAAGGGACTTTTTCTTACAGGACAAGGTACCACCCTCACACCACTGTAAGAAGTATTTCACTTGTCCTGATAGAACTTTATCAACTGTGCAGATTGGATCAGGCTCCAAGTATTACCTTGAGTGACTCATGTCTTCCCTCTTACCTTCCTCCCCATGCTCATGGGTTCCTGGGTAGCCCAGAGAGACATAAAAGTTGAGTCTGAGAGGGCAGAGCCATTGTAAAACATAGTGTCCCAACTGTCACAGCCAGGAGAAGTGGAAGGAGACTTGATGACTAAATGTAATGTCCATGATGGGTTCCGGGGACAGAAAAATGACATTCAGTAAATACTAAGAAAATATGAATAAAGTATAGACTTTAGTTAATAGTAATGCATCAGTATTGGTTCATTAATTGTAACAAATGTGCCATACTAATGTAAGATGCTCATCATAGGAAAAACAGTTTGGAGTATATAGGAACTCTCTGTATTGTTTTTGAAAATTTTCTATGAATCTAAGATTCTCTAAAATTAAAACTTTGTTAAATACCCCAAAATAGAGTGTTCCCACCCCCATTAGTACATTCAGCTCTGGCCTGGCTGGGTCATTTGAAAAAAGAGTGTCATCCAATATGTCTCCTTTGAAGGGTAGTTACCAGATCCCTGTATCATCAGGGCAGTAAATGGAACTTTTCCATTACTGTCTATAAAAGATAGAGTTTTAAAGTCCTGGGTGAGTGGATAGGAAAGTGAGAGCATGGAACACAAGTGAACAGCCTGGTCCTAGAGTGAGTAAGGACTTCAAGGACAATGAGTGACCTTGTGGTCATCCTGTGCCATGTCCAAAGGCCGTTAGGGAAGGATCAATCTGTGAAGGGAGTTGAGGTTAAGTTTTGTATCTGGGGTGGAACCAAAAGTCAGGATCTGAAAGTGTAGCCAGCCTTGAGAATTTCGTCTGAGAATGAACAGGAGCTGAGGGTGTCTACACCATACAACTGGGTCAGTCAGGAGTGGATTCAGGGCCCTGGGTTCTCTGATTGTGTGCACAATGTGCCAGCACACTTCTCATGACAGACTGTTGAAGGTAGATGGACAGTCTGGTCAGACACGATGCCTCTGGAACTCTGCCTTCAGGCCAGGGTGAGCCCTTTAAAGGCTCTTAACTGGATGGAAAAGTAGTCTTTTCCTGTCTCTACCCTCTATGTTGCAGCTAGGTTCTGCCCTTCCTCTCTGCAATCACACCCTCCCGGTCTAGCTCTTGGTGAGCTCCAGCAGGCTGATGAGCCTAGAACCTCCTGTCTGACCTATGGTCCTGGTCTTGTGCTTTATGGCCCTCACACTTCCATCCCCACCCCCTCCCTGCTCATGTTAACTACCTCGGGTTAGAGTCCAGGCCAGCAAACACCACCATGAACTCATAAGAATGATCAAAAGTCTACAATAGTCCAACGGCCATTTTTCTTTAAACTTAAAATGTTTATGGATCCAGAAGTGGGTTGGGAGTTGAGAAGAGGGATGAGAACCCCATATAATAACATTTATTTGCAGATGTTGCTGATGATATTAAGTCCTGACACTAGAAGCTCAGGAATGTACTGAAGATATTTGGGGGGGGTAGCACTGGGTATTCCCCCAGCATATGAATACTCAGTTGGTTTTTGAGACATCGAGTAATGATTAGAAGTGTCCCCCTAAGCAGCTCTGGGCTCAGCTCTGGCACTCTTGTCTTAATTAGATAGGTTTTGACTCATTATTTAGTTACCCATTTGTCCTTAACAGAGGGTTTTAGTTGTTTTATGCATTAGAAGGAGAAAGCTCACAAAAGTCATCCCCTTACAGAAGAGATATGACAGGAAAGATCATTAACTCTATCTTACTGTACAAGACCCAGCAGTAATTAAGAATGTACATAAACAGCACAGCTTAAATTATTTAGTTGGCAATCCCCAATAACAACACCAGCAGTGTGGTATACTTTATTCTTCATAAAAGTGATTCATTTGCGATATAACCTAATCATCATCAAAATGTAATTCCCACAACAACATTTGTTATTACTAGCTTGTAAAAGATCACATTAAAGGCACAATTTTGACATATCACATTGTACTGCAGCACAAAAGCCAAACTGAGTGTTTCCTCCACTAGAGGGCTGGTACCCACGCTGTTTCTGGAAGTCCTTCCCCGGGAGGCAGGCAACGTGGATGGAGTTGGGCAGAACCTAATTTTCAGTATGTTCTTATCTTGTTCACTATCTGGATGAATTCTAGGAATAAATCCTGCAGAAGCTAATTCTTTCAGGAGAGGAGTGATTCTAGAAAGATAATTGAGGTTCATATGAGAGATTTGGGGGGATTTAAAAACTGCCATTTAGCAAACAACTCAACTTAAATATTTATTGGGTTCTTTGGATATGTGAGAATGTGGGCCAGTTACTAGATACAGACATAGTGAGACATGGCGCTGGCCTCTAGGAGCTTCTTTCTAAGCCCAGATCATTAGCCACTGATGTCCAGTTTCCCAGGCACTTGGTTAGGCATGGTCATGGCCCTTGCTTTGACCTATAGGAACTCTTGTGTAATTCTTTTAGTTCCCTGTAAGTGGTCAGTGAGTTTTCTTTTTAACTCCATCATATCTAGCCCATCCTGCCTATTACAGAAAGTAAGTTGGACTTTCCACCACTCCTGCCGATGGACCATCAATGAAATGACAGATGCAAAGGCACAGCGGTTGGCATGAAATAGGCCTCAGTGAAGGGTATTTTATCTTTTCCCTTTCAAACTTTCATGAAAAATGTGAATTCTTATTTCTTAAAAGAAAGCTGAATCTATGTGTATTTTTACTATAGCAATGTCTAGAAATTTTTCACACAGAGATTTTTTTCATTTGAGGGTTATGTAATGGCAGGGATGGTTTTATAGTTATCATATGTGACAGAGTCTGCTAATTGTCTCCCAATATTTATTCTCTTCTTCTTCCTTGGTAGTAGCATCTCAATATTTAGGTAGGCCTATTGTGCCTCAAACTAAAAAACATTTGCCAGGTTCCCTTGCAGCTATGCAAAACCACGTGACTACTAGACAATAAGATATTAAAAGGAAGTGTTGTGTGGGATTTCCGTAAAGCCTCTTCTTAAGGGGCAGAGTAGCCCTGTTTTTTACTTTGATCCTTCTGCTGCCTGGGATGGAGATGAAGTGGCTGAAGCTCTGGCAGCCTTTCTTGGACCATGAGGATGAGGTTCCCATACTAGGGATGGTGGAGAGTAAGCGGGAAGGTCCTTGGGTCCTTGGTCACTTAGTGGAAGGCCATATACCATGTTTCCCTGAAAATAAGACCGGGTCTTTATATTAGGATTTGCTCCAAAAGACACAGTAAGGTTTATGTTCAGGGGATGGCATCCTGAAAAATCACGTTAGGGCTTGTTTTCCATTAGGTCTTATTTTCAGGGCAACATGGTAGGTCATGGACTGTCTACTTCTGGATTTCTTCCAGGTGAAAGACAATAAATTTCTAATTTGTGTAAGCCACTGGCTCTTTTAAATTTTAATTTAATTAATTAATTTTTTAATTGTGGTAAAAAATACCACAAATTTACCACCTTAACTATTTTTAACTGTACAGTTCAGTAGTATTAACTATATTCACATAAACTACTGTTGTTTTCAGTTTTTTATTTATATGAAGTCAAATTTAATCATCACTAAAACATAGTAGAAGCTCTTTTAACTGACCTCCAATGAACTAACTTATTAAATTAACAACACTCTCTGTTTCTACAGTAACGTGGACTAGTCACTGCCCATCTCCTGGCTACTAGACTATTCTCTCCGACAGTAGTTCTCAAACTAGCACATGCATCAGAATCGTCGGCAGGGCTTGTTAGAACAGAAATTTCTGGACTCCACTCTCTGCGTTTCTGATTTAGTAGGCCTGGAGTGGGGCCTGAGAATTTTGCATGTCCAGCCAGTTCCCAGGGGATGCTGATGCTGCTGGTTTGGGACCAAAGTTCGAGAACCACTGATGTAAATAAATAAGGACACCACCGTCTTCTGTCCCTGTTGGTGGACTTGAATGTTACCAGGAATCAACTGTGTTTGTCCTCAAACCTGCTTATATGTATTTTCCTTGGTTGCCCTTATAATTGTAATGATGTAACCCTGTTTAAATGTCAGCCTGTTTATATGTAATGTCTTTGTGATTGTAACATAATTAAACATTATATAAACCTATGGAAAAGTCGTTGAAAAGGAATTGTTACCATGAAACTAAGCTGAGTGCTTTGGAATGACTTCATATTCCAAATGATATGGAATCACTAAAATAATGCTACCAAGTTATGTTTGGTGGGGCAACTGCTAAACATAAGAAAAAAAGTTTATAAAAATGTAAAGGACTTATGCATTCAAGTTGCTTTAAAAGGGTCTTTAAATTATTGTTTTACTTTAAACAAATCAAGTCTATAAATTGCAAATAATATGTGTGGCTGTGATTTAGTCAATAAAGACAAACTAGGACTCCAATGGATCCAGTCTAAAAAAAATACCTGTGGAAAAATGGCAAACAAATGCATCCTTAAACGTATTAATGAAAATAACATTCCAAAGTAAAACAAAACATTTAAATAAAAATAAAATGTTTAAAGTATGATTCCTTCCTTACTTTCCAGTTAACTGATGGTTGTAGCCTGGGTTACCCAAAATGCGGAGACTATGGGAAGGGTGTAAGTGATATTACTTTCATCAGGAATGCACTCCAAGCAGGAGCGAGGCCAGGAGGACGTAGAGCTAATATGAAAATGCCCAATGGAGGTGCCTGCACTTGGAATTGAGTGTGACTAACTTCTCAATCTTACAGAACCGTTTTCCAAGAGGCTATACAAGCGACTGCTTTTCAGGACAGCGCGTCTGGAGTAAGGAGGGAGAAGAATTTACTTGTTGTCTCCCATCTCCCATTGGTTAAAAGTGCTCCATAGGGTGTGAATTCTCTTATACTCCCAGTGAGGCACGCCTGGGTGCCAGGGCGGGCTTCTTGGGCTGGTAAGGGACTGAGCTCAGAAGGGGGCCCAGCTCTTGGGGTTTAGTGCTCTGTAGTCACTGCCTTGAAATTCTTAATAATTTTATTTCTGCATTTGTGTTTTATAAGTGAAGCATGCACTGGGGGCTTGGAACATTTGTTAGCAAGTGGTCTCTTTTCCCTGCCTCCCTGGGGTGGATGGGTCCTCAGCAGCCTGCTTCTCCTTCCTGCTGCTACCCTTTGCCCCATGGGGACCTGGATTCGTGCATTGGGTAGAGCTGGTCGGGAATAAGTGCTGTGTGCACTGAGTCATGGTCAAGGTCCTGGACTCGGGAGGGTCTGCACTCACCCAGGGAGAATCTCTATGCCCGAGGGAGAGCAGCATTAAGTAACAAGTAAAATGTACCAGGACAGGTCAAGGCAGCCACTGTGGGAGAAAGAAAAAAGCTTTTTTCCTGCTTTCTGAACAAGCAACCACCCAGTTTCACTTCTGCTGGGCCCTGCAAACTATGCAGCTGGCCCTGACGGGCACTGTGGGTCTGTGCATCATACCTCGGTGCCAGGAAGGATGCCTTGGGGGGGGGGGTAGGTGCAGCATGGACATAGGGCAAAGTACTACCAGGTTCTCTCTGCCTAAAGTGGGTCAGAGACCACAGGGAGGAGGTCACTGCCGCTGCAGTCCCACCCGGAATAACTGGCCAGAGGCCTTGAGGGCAGGTGAGACCCAGGAGACCCAGACTGGCACATAAGAGGTGTGGATACAGTTGTTTCCTTGCATCTCTCAAATCACCTCTGCCCTTCCCGCTATATCTGGCTCTCGCACTATTATAACATGTGGCCTTCCTTTGCGTGAAGTGAAAATGTCTTTAAGTCTTTCCCGAGAAAGGAGGTGCAAGTTCAGTAATTCACAGTCACCTTCAAGACGGTAGCCAACCATCATTTCTGAAAAGATTTAAGGCAGGAGAGGAAAATGAACTGAGGTCCCCAATGCTATAGCTCATTCCTTGGCAGTAATAGATATTCATCATCTCACTTCTCCGCCACTCATTCTAGATTTCTCTCTCCCATGGCCAACATGTTGCCTGGTCTGGGTTTCTTCACAGGTAGAGTGACCTAGACCTTCATCCTTGAGGGATCTGAATACTTAGTTGCCTCACCTCGTTCAGGTACTGGTTGCTCTGTTTTCCATCCGTTGTTATCACTGGGCATGGAAGCAACCAGAGATACCCCAGTGAGCCCCTGGGTTTCAGACACACTCGTCTTGGCCCCATTCTGTAGCTTGGATCCTTGCTTTTTATGGCAATTAGAAATAAACTCATGTATTTGCCTGTTTATCTACTGGGATGAGGAGATGAAAGTGACCAAGTCAGAGTTGAGGCTTCAAGGTTAGTCCCATGTTTCCCTGAAAATAAGACTGGCTCTTATATTTATTTTTGCTCCAAAAGGTGCCTTAGGGCTTATGTTCAGGGGATGTCATCCTGAAAAATCATGCTAGGGCTTGTTTTCTGGTTAGGTCTTATTTTTGGGGAAACATGGTAGAACTCTACTGTGTTCCTCGGTAGAAGCAGCCTCACTTAGGACCAGAATTTCTAACACAGCAGAGCCTGAAGCTAAAGGACTGGGAAGCACAAATTCTGTGAGTGAGTCACTGGGAGTGATGGTGATAAGGGTTAATCCTACTTCTACCCATTGGCTCTTGGTCTTGAGTATTCTAGATATTGGAGACACAGAACCGCGTACTGCCTATTGGTTCAATGCCTGTACCATGTGCTGGAGTAAAGCATGATAATTCCATGACACTGCATGATAACAGGCCATTATGCTGTCTACTAGCCTGAATGTTTCAGGGTGATGAGGCACATGATAAGACAGTGGAGTCTGGTCATGTGCCCATCGTCACACTGCCTCTGCTGCAAAATGGGTCCTTTGGACCAAGGCGATATTTGTGTGATATAATAGCAACAGAATGGACATTGCAGACCTTAGATGGTGGTGCTGTTGGAGGCACTGTGGAGAGGAAAGGAAAACCTTGTCTAAAGCCTACTGGAAAGAACCACTACTGTTCCATGTCAGGCGGGAGGAAATAGAAGTGTAATTCCTGGAGCAATACTGCCACGTTAGTGTCTCAACGTCAGTCTCTGCTGTTGGCAGATTGGCCATTCAGCAGTGGTAGTAGCTACATCAATGTCGTGAGGGGTAATTTATGCTTTTTAGCCCATCCATAGTGTGGTAGCAAGGATGGAAGTGATGGTGTAGCATGGATCTATTGCACAAGCAATAGCAAGAAGGACTGGCTCATGTCCATAAGACAAGTCACCCTGTCCATCTGGTTGGCGAGATCCTTATATGGGAGGGACGCTGTCTAGTAGGGACACATAAGACGCAAAGATCTAAACACTACGTGTCTACTTCCATAGATTCATCCACATGCTTTTTCCTCAGACTTCTTTATTCCCAGTATTCTAATCTTGTTCCCATCAGGACTTGACCAAACAGTGAAGCCACTGTCCAGAATCTCAGTATATCTATACTTCAGACCACTCCATGGGGAGGAGATTATCCAGTAATCCAGCTCAGAGCTCTGCCTAAACGGAGAATCTCTCTTCATTGCTTTCCTTTATGTCCGCTCCTGAGAAATGTAGCTGCAGTCTTTTCTTTTCGAAGTTTTGTTTTATTTTATTTCTTTGTCTTCTTTTGTTTTGGTTTTGCATTAAAATGTTGTTACTGACCCATCTATGAACCAGGCCTGGAATAGTTCTTGGCACAAAGCAGGCACTCAATAAATATTTCTTGACTGAAGTCATGGGTACTGATACTTGTAATGGAAGTATTTATAACTAAAACAAGACTTCCTCTTTACAAATACGAAATGCCTAAGAGATATGTTTGTCAAATAAGTTTCAAAAATACCATCCTGTTTTCCCATTTGACTGAAGAAAACACAGAGACTGTTTCTAGAAGACTAACAGTTTGGGCCTAATGGCCAGATATGTAAAACAGGCTTTCTTACGGAGGATTCAGATTTGGGGGTCAATTGGTGCAGCTATCTGCCAGAAACCTCATGGCTAATTTAAAATTGACCACATTAAAGTTAATTTATGTGTAGCAGAGAGATGCCAAGAGTAGCAGGTGAAGAGATAACTTCCCCCTTCCCATCCTGTTCTAGTGGAGCTATTCTGTTACATAGAAAGCACGTAAGAAATTTATTTTGGAACCGTTCTATTACTATTAACTGCATTCTTCAGAGGAACACGCTTGTCACTCTTTGATGTTACTTCTGGGTTGGCCCTTAGAAATCACCTAGTTTACCTTTATTATTTTACAGATGAGGAAAGGCCTGGAGTGGGAAAGTGAGTAGCCCGGGGTCATTCTGTAAGTTAGAGGCAGAGCCAGGACCAAACTTCAGATCACCTAACAAAGAGACTTGTACAACACACCACGACACCTTTCCCCCCCTTATTTCCCTGCCCCTCTAAAAAAAAAAAAGCAAAACAAAACTCAAAGGATTTGCCTCAAACAATGTTCTCATGACTCCTCGTGGGACTGAATCCTGACAGTTGTGGTAACAGGGAAGGCACTGATCCTCTTCTCTTGTTTTTCTTGGAATATTCATGACTCATCAGCAAATGAATATTGACCGTCAAAGGGAAGTAATTGTATTTTCAATGAGGGCTCCAGTGACATCTACATAAAAAGTCACAGGAAACATTCCCATTCAATTAGTTAACAGTTCACTGAAATTCCGCTAGAAACAAATGACGGTGGATAGGTTTTCTCACAGTGCCATAGTTTGTCTCAATAAATTGATAGATGTAGTTGTCTTTTCCCTTTTCTTTATAGGTTTAGGTTTGCAGAATTTCAGAAACTTTAACAGACCTCCAAAAACCAGAACCATTTTTCTTCAGACTGCGTTGCTGTCCTTAACAGTTAGCACGGTCAGGGAAAGGCTCCAAATAATTTGTTTAGAAGACTTGGGGGGCAACTGAATGTTTCTCTTCACTGCAAACAATTCGAATTTATATTCCCTCTGCTGTATCTGTGTTCACCATTTCCTTCTTTCCTTGTCTTCCTGACTTCTGGGGTGGGAGGTGGGGCAACATTTCCAATGTGACGAGTTTTTTTTTTAAATGCATATTTGTTTTTTCTAGATAATTCTCAGGATGATGATGAGGATTTGGTTGTTGGGGGTGGGGCACACCTATGTGCGATTTGAGTAACTTATTAGCCCTGTGCATGTTTAGCGAAGCACGTGACCAAGAACTTCAGGACCCGTGTTTTATGGTAAGTGTGCCCTTTCTAAACATTATATGTGATGTGATTAGAGCAGCATGACGTTCTTTTGTGTCCAGGGTGGGTTAGGGGAACAACAGACAGCCCAGGACGTTGAGTGCATCCCTCCTGAAGCAAAAGATTGAAACAGCCGGCTGAAATCATCACCCGCACTTGCTCCTGCAAATGACTTTTCTATGTGTTGCAGCTGTCTGTGCTTTCAGCACCCTCCTGGCCCGGCTGGGTCCCTGAAGAGGCAATTGCACATCTTGCCGCACTCGTCCTGTAGCCCTACCTTTGTGCAGCTGTTTACCGAGGAGTAAAATGTTCTCAGCGCACAAAAGCAGCCGCTGAAGGGAACAGCTACCCGCCCGGGGAGGGAGCTGGCGGCTGCAGCGTCGGCTGCACCATCTCCAGTGGAAACGGACGCTGCTAACCCTACCTAGGAAACTAAATGGAACGTCCCTAAGAAACCCAAACTCCAGCTTGGCTCACCCCAGCTTTCTCCCCCACCTCCAGACCCCCAGGTGAGACTAAAACAAACCCACAAACCCCACGACCGACCCACAGCTAGTCAGCCTGCCTGGAGAAAGTGGGCTTGCAGCCTGTTTATAATCCCGGAGTTCCCCTCCCCCCGACTTGTACTTAGCATGTTTTGTTTTGTGCAAAGAAATGCTGTCACCACCGTTTTCTTTCGTTTTCCAGCAATTTATTTTCTTGTGGTAACTTCAAACATTTCCTCGGGGGATGGGGTGAAAAGAAGTCAGACATAAATGTTTACAAGTGCGAAGTGCTTTGGCTTGCTTGATGCAGTGTTTGAGATTACAGAAATGCCTACGGCTCCCCAGGTTACCCATGCCAGGCTTCAAACTGCCTCCTAAGAATGGTGGTGGAGAGCCCAGGGTTACGAATGTGGTGCTGCCATTTGTGGGGGTCTGTTTCCGCATTTATATTTAAATATATTTCCCTCCAAGAATTTTTAATTGGAGATGTCGCCTTGAGGTGCTCAGACAAATCAGAGAAGGCGCCAAACCTAGTTATTTCGCTTCGTAACCAAGCTTTATTTCAGCGCGTTCTTTCCCCTGAGGTTCTTGCCCCAAGCGATCTGTAAAGCGAACCCACTCTGATACAATTTGAAAAGTGCATTTTGTACTTGGCTCTTTCTTTGATCGAATTAATCTGGGCTTTTTTGTAGTTCTAAATGAGGCCTATGGGCTGACAATGTAGCTGTTTAAAGGGGATTTTAGGGGATAATAGCCAATGCAAATAGTGGTCAAGAGAATGGCAACTTGGTTTTGCACTTTCAATCACATAATAACAGCAAAGAAAGCTTTTAAAATGAATTGAAATTTTGTGGCATGCCATCTGGGATTATTTGGGGGAAACAGTTCTGAATACTGCAGTTGGGCCAAAGAATGGTGGTAGGGTCTGCTCTTAAGCTGACATGTTTCAGATGGCATCCTTATGCTAACTGGTGCGAAGTTGGCTAGCATTTTTTTTTTTTTTGATTTTATTATTTTCTTTCTCTTGGATTATCTGCAAAAATTCTCTTTGATTGCTGGTATTTGGGTCTGAAAAACTTTTCTATTGTTGAAGACTTCAATTCAACCCCTTGCAGCTGCTGATCCGGTCATTGTTCCACTCGTTATGTGTACGCGTCTCAGATGAATGTAGCCAAGCCTTTTAGTGCCTTAATAGGTGTCTACATAAAGGTCATTTATTCGGCCGTACTTGTTTTAACAAAAGTTTATACACAAACAACAACCACAGCTAAAACATTCACATTCATCAATTTCCTCCTGATGCCGAATGCAAAAACTGCCTCAAGCCATGGCCTGAGCGCGAAAAATGTGTTCTGTGTGTGTATGATGTAAAGAAGAAAATAGGTTCAGCACTTCTATCCAGGGCAAAGCGTAATTGTTTCAACACTGTTTCTAGCGGAGAGAGCTCTCCCAGTCTGTGTTTCCGTGTCTATGTAGCGATGTTACATTGAGGGCTGAGAGACCCTTAGCATGGAGTAAGTTGAGGGTTTAGCTCTTCCCTTGATGTTCAGCTGGTTGGGGAGCTGTTCTCCATGTACTTCTGATGGGTGTCAGCTATTGCCTCTGCAGGAAAGGGTGCGTAGGTAATGCCAGAATCTGGAGAAAATATGCATAAAGAGGTACAATTGGTATCTAGAATTTGCAAAAAATAAATCTTTTCCTCACAGGTATAAGTTTCCCGGTTATACAAAACAAAAGACAGCACAGCCACTCCTTTCCTTCTGCAAACCCCATAGCAGGCTGCTTTTAGGATGAAGTAAATGGAGAAAATAATAGCCACCAATTGCAAACGCTGGTGAGGATGTTGACATGCTCACTATACCACTGGGGGCTGGCGGGAGGCAAGCAGGAGTGTCTGAGGGATCTTAGTGCTGTCCTTTGGTGCTGTGAGGGGATCGCCCAGCACAGTGGACGTCATATGGGAATTACAAAACTCTGGCCACGTGGGGGAGGGTGCGGGGCAGCCCACCTACCCTGTGTCCCTGAGCAAACCCCCAAGAGCTTGCCTCAGCTGCAGGGTAATTCAGAGACAGGAGTGCATTCTTCCATCCATCTCAGGATGGTGCTCACTACCAGTTTGTGGCCTTGTTTTCTTCCAGAACCTTCAGGAAGTAAAAATAAACACGCTCTTTGGTATCTCTAGATTATTCTCCTCTGCTGTGGGTTTGCCGGTTCATTAATCTTTCAAGCTCAAGGCTTACACTTGAGAAGTTAAGAATTCAAGTCCTTAGATGACGTGGGGGGGGGGTGGTTGTGAAGGTCGCAAAGCTCTGGGATTTGGCCTCTGGGTGTGGCTCTACCCCCTCCCCCAACCTAACTGAGGGTCTCTTCCCTTCAAACACTGTCCCAGGCCGAGGCCCCTCCTAGTGGAACCAGCTGATTCTTTCCCACAACTTCTCAGCCATCAGACAGGGTGCGTCTCAAACTTTAATGAGCCCATGAATGACTTGCGATCTTGTTAAAATGCACATTCTGATTCTGCTGTTCTGTGGCAGGCCTGAAAATCTGCATTTCTAACAAGCTCCCTGGAGATGCCGCTGCTGCCAGGAGCTCTAGATTCGAACTTACCTGGAGATGTGTTACAGCTCTCACTGTCCCAGAGCCGAAGAATCTATATGTAAAGTGATGGGAATAAAAATGCCCATTGATGCAGTCAGGGATTTCTTGACTTTTCAGCTCCAGTAACTTTTTGGGAGACTGGGAAGGGCTTGGGGGCAGTTGAGTTTTAGGCAGTTGAGTTTTAAACCGCTTATTTTGCGGTTTATCTTGATTCTTCAGTTCCAAGCAGAGGAGACAAAGTAAATGGTACTTGGTCCCAATCTTTGATCATTTCTATATTTGTCACTCATTTTTAAAATGACCAAATATATGTATATCAGATGCCTACTAGATGCAGGCACTGAGTTAGCTGCTGTGGGTACCATGGTGGCAGACAGAGCTCATCTTTGTTCTCAAGCAGTTTACCTCCTAGGGCAGAGGGTCTCAATCCTGGCTGTTCATGGGAATTACTGGGGGAGTCTTTTCAACTAAGAAATGTCTGGGCCCCATGTCCAGTCTCCCAGAGTCACATTTAATTGGTCTGGGAGGGGCCCAGTCATCAGCATTTTGAAAGCACTCCTCGGGAGTCTGGTGTGCAGTGAGGACTGAGGACTCCTGGCCCAAAGGGTTGAACTAGATGTGGGTGGGAGCTGTGAGAACTGCGGCCTCAGGTACAGACTCCAACCCAAAGCTCGGGAAGGGCAGTGGGATGACCAGGTAAGTGGAATTCTCCTTCCCGGCCAGCCTGCTTTTCCAGGGCATGGTACCCATCATCGTGAGAGAAGCAATGGTGATTCCACGTGTGCCAGTCAGAACGTGGTAACATCATAACTACTTGTGTGTCTGTCACATCATGTCCTGATTCGGGGTCATAGGATGTGGTCTCCCTGATACCAGGCCCCCTGCTATGCCGTTGAGGCTGCTGTGGAGCAAAAAAGGGACAGGATTCTGTTGGGTCTCGTTAGGGTGACCAACTGTCCCGGTTTGTCTGGGACGCAGGGGTTTCCCAGGATGCGGGGCTTTCAAAGCTAAAACCAGGAAAATGCTGCACAAACCTGAAGGAGTTGGTCACCCTCATCCTAGTGCAGTGACTCTTGCTGCAGGGTTCTTAAAGTTGACACAAGTAGCAGGATTCGTAAAAGGAAAATTGGAGAAATTGGACCTCACCAAATTAAAAACTTTCGCTTTTGTGAACGACTCTGTGAAGAGCATGAGAAGATAAGCTACAGACTTGGAAAAAAATATTTGCAAACCACCTAGATTCTTTACAAGAATTTTCAAAACTCAACAGTAAAAACCAAACAGTGCAGTTAGAGAACGGGCAGAGAACATGGGCAGACATGTCACGGAAGAGAATATACAGATGGCAAAGAAGCACATGAAAAGATGTCCAATGTCAGTAGCCATTAGAAATATGCAAGGGGCTCATTTTATGTTGGTCATGCTACAACGGCACCCTACTGGAGCCCTACCTCTAGAATCATAGAAATAATAACAACTGACTCCTGTATAGTAAGTATTTTCCATCCACCAGATGCTGTTCTAAGTGTTTTACAGATGTCGACTCATTTAACCCTCCTTACAACCCATGAGATATGCACTATTCCTATCCCCATTTTTCAATGAGAAAACTGAGGCACAGCAAAAGTTAAATTGCCCAAGGTCATATAGCTTAGCAGAACAAAAGTTCAAACCCAGTTCATCTGGCTCTGGAGTTCATTCCCTTTCAAAAAAGGATGCAAATGTATAGACCTTATAATAAGTCATTTATATGAATGCCAAATATTTTTATTTTATTTTTAAATTAGTTTCAGGTGTACAAAGCAGCGTACTAGTTAATATTTTTATTTTACTATGCCCCCAAGTTTTTAGAATTTGTTTTGGTTCTCTTTTTGTGAATCAATTTATCTATTAAGTGTCTATATCACAAAGCCTGTGGACCTACATACAATATTCCAGTTCAACAAAATGGTAAATCATGGTAGGGTATGTTAATTGTGGAGTCTCACAGATGGCGAAACAAAATCAAGATGGAATAATGTACTTCTCAATGTCATCGTGTTTGTCAACTGTTTTGATGAGGCCTGCATAATATACCAGTTACTGGTGCTGTGGAATAATTTATTGAATGGTATCATTTTCATTGATTCAAAGTTATGGTTCATCATAATGTGTCACTTGTTTGTCTTCATGGTTTGTTATTTCCCATGGGTACCTTTGAAGATGAAGGACAAGCTTACTGTAGAAGCCCTAGTAAGTTTTAGAGAAATTATCTGAAGTTTGTATCTGCTCTCCCTCTCCCCAGTTTAGCAAATTTACTGCAGATTGGCTGACCTAGGCACACCAGAATGTTTTTTTTATTTTATGGTATGTTCACAGGCTTAGAGGGATTGTTTTAATCATAGGGTGCTGTTTCTTAATGCAGTATGTATTCATTTAAAAATGAAATGAGACCAATTCAGTCTAAGGGATTTTTTTCTTGCAGGAATTTGTTGTTATTACTGAGACTCTCCTTTAGTATTACTTCTGTTTCTCTATTTTCTGAAAAAACCAGTGGCTGCACTAAAGGTTAAGTTGTATGATTTCCCCCTTTCCTTTACTCTCAACTTAGACTGCTGGGCTAGCTCAGCGGGTGAACTAATGGCTGGTGATTAACTTTTAGATAAACTACTGCTTGAATCAAAGGGAAGACACCTTGAGAACCAGAAGTCAGTCTGTCAAAACAGTTGGTGGAGACGTCCCTGTAATTTTGTCATTTTGCAAATGATCCCAATAATGTTTGCTTGACAATCTAAGAAATAGCATCTCAAACATGCAGGCCTCCAAATTAGTAGGAAAAAACCCCCCAGCCATCATCAAAGTGTCGTCTCTCTGACTCAGAACATAAGGAGCAGAGAGAACAGAATGTGTCACTGTGGCTTACCAGAGACGTACACTTGCATATTCATCCATTTTGTGACCCGCCCAAGCAATCTTAAGTATAAGAAAGTCATGGAAAGATTCTAACCAGATACGGAAAAAAATGTTTGTGTGTTCAGGAACAACTTAACGGCCATATCCAACCTTACTGAACACTATTGTTTCTGAGAAATCAGACAACTGGAAGAAGATGGAAGAAAGCATTTGAGTACATCCTGTTGTCATGGAAGTGTTTGTACAGAATGACAAGAAGACTTCAAATTCTTATGATTTTAAGCTCTAGGTCAAGTCAACTTAAGCTATAATTCTGTGTTTTTTGATATTTTTATTACATATACTATTTAAATTGTAATTCTATTAGATATCTCAGAATTTTAGAACTGGAAGGGGTCTTTGAGCTAATACCAGCTGCAATTATAAGTGCTTACTTCCCATTAGGGACCCGAATAAATGCTATGTATATTGTCTCATTCTCTACAGTCTGTGATTTGGGTGTAATTATCTGCACTTTATAATGAGGATAAACAAGGCCTGGCAAGGCTAAGTAACATGACCAAAGTCCCCAACTGGTAGAGCTGCATTAAAAGAGTAACAACACCGAGTGTAATGTGTATTCTTCACGTTAGGTTCTACCTCTCTTGGGTGAATACTTTAGGAAAGAAAATGGAGATCAAGAGAAGCAAATTTACCTAAAGTAAGATCAACACAGGGCTGATTTTCTGAATGAATTAAATAAAGAAAAGAAGGGGAAGGCCCAGGGTAAAGCTCTGGTGTTCTGGAATGGAACTCTGTCCCCTCCAGGTCTTAGACACCCCAGATTTCCATCTCCGGAGACTCCTTCACTGATCAGAGCACAAAGCACTTCCTCGCAATAAGCACTCACAAAGAAATAGCAGCTTATTGAGATACAGCGTACATATCATAATGTCCACCCTTTTGAAGTATACAATTCAGTGGTTTTAGTATGTTCACAGAACAGGACAACCATCACCACTATTTAATGTCAGAATGTTTGAATCACTCCAAAAGGAAATCTCACTGCCCATTCCCAGCTTCCCCGGACTCTGGCAACTTCTAATCTGCTTTTTGTCTCTATGGATTTGCCTGTTTTGCACTTCTCATGCAAATGGAATCATATAATATGTGGCCTTTTGTGTCTGGCTTCTTTCACTTAGCATACTGTTCTCAAAGTCCATCCATGTTGTAATAGGAATCAGTTGCTTTTTATGGCTGAATAATATTCCATTGTGTGAATATACCACATTTTGTTTATTCCTTCATCAGTCGATGGACATATGGGTTGTTTCCACTTTTTGGTTATTGTGAATAATGCTGCTATGAACATTTATGTACAAAGTTTGTGTGGATGTATGTTTTTACATTTTAGGGGTTGTTTTAAGGGGTGGAGTTGTTAGGTCATAGGTTAACTCTATGGTTGACTTGGAGGGATGCCAAACTATTTCCCAAAGTGGCTGCACCATTTTACATTCCTACCAGCAATGTTGAGAGTTCCAATTTTTCTACATCTTGTCAACACTTGTTATTATCTCTCTGCTTTATTGTAGCCATCCTAGTGGGTGTGAAGTGGTATTTCACAGTGGATTTGTATTTCCTTAAGACTAATGATGTTGGACATCTTTTCATGTGCTTATTGGTCATTTGTGTATCTTCTTTGGAGAAATAGCTATTGAAATCCTTTGCCCATTTTTAATTGGCTTGTTATAAGAGTTCTTTATAGATTCTGCATGCTAGGCCCTTATCAGATATATAATTTGCAAATATTTGTCCTAATCTATGGGTTGTCTTTTCACTTTCTTGATAGTAGTGTCCTTTGAAGCACAAAGTGTTTAATACTCACGAAGTTCAATTTATCTATTTTCTTCTTTTGTCACTTTTGTGTGTGTGTGTGTGTGCGTGCGCACGCGCGCGCAATATCTAAGAAACCATTGCCTAATCCAAGTTACAAAGATTTACTCCTGTGCTTCCTTCTAAGAGTTTTGTAGCTTTAGTTCTTACCAGTTATAGTAAGAACTGTAATTTTAGGTTGTTAATAATATTACAGTTATATTCCATTTTAATTTTTTGTATAAAGTATGAAGTAATAAAAATTTTTAAATGCATATTTATGGGAGTTAATCAAGTTGGCAGTTATCACTGATTACTAAACTGATGTATTTAGAACAGTATAGTCCATTACTTGAAATTATGTTAATCTATTAATCTGATTATGAAGAAATATTAGAATTTTGGCTCCAAATTTAAGATTGATTCTAGCCCTGTCTTTTCTAACTTTAATTTTCTTAACACAAATAATAGGAAAATGTTATATGATTCCTTGATTTACATCTGTTAAGCCATTATACGAGGGAGGGGAAACCATTTTCTGTTAGGGATTTTGCTAACTCCCAGGGGGAAAAAAGCAATTCATGAGCCACAGCAATAAAATGTAACTTTAATGCTTATTTTAAAGAAAGAAATAAGATGATAAAAAGAGTGCATGACTCTGGTTGTTGCATTTGGAACAGGCAACTGGAAGTACTATCGAAGCCCTTAAGAACTGAATATTTAAGCATGCTTAGTTCTATATGGTGGCCCCCGCTGAGGAAGAGAAAAAAGATAAGTGAATTGGGAGGGAAGATGAGGGCAGTGAAGACAGATGACTCGTCAGGGAAGCCACACCAGGTACCTCGTGTGGCCTGGCAGTTCACATGGGGTGTGAGCAATAGGGAAGGGGACAAAGTGGGACACAGGGGCAAAGACCCACCCAGATGAATGGCACTCAGTTACGAACCTGTCAAACTTCCTGTGCTGTTCCAGATACAAAGGTAGGTAGAATAAAAAAGGAAAGAAAGAGACTAAATAGGAATTATTCACAGCCATGAAGAGGAAACCAGGTTTCATGAAGTCGTAAACATTTAGGGAGATGGAGAATAAGTCATTTTAAAGGGGAGGAGGAGTCACTTTATATAACTGAAAGCTCAACAAAAGATGTCCCATGTTGGGACTACCACTTTGGGTACAATGACATTCAGAGCCTGATTCAGCTTCACAACCACCTTCTATATCCTGGGGGGTCTGTGTCCTGCATCATAGCTAGACCACAGCGCAGAAGATAGAATTTCTTCTAGTGAGTTCATAGGCATCACTTTGTATATTATGCTGCTTATTTGATATATTTCATGCAGCCTTAGCACGCCAGGAACTTATTAGGATCAAATATAAATAAATCTTTTTTTTTGCTTTCAAGGAAATTGCTGCTACTATAATGCAGGTCAGTAGGCACAAGAGTCTAGGTCTTCAGCACAGCACGAAACATGGACTATTATTATTGCAAACTCGAATTCAGGTTGTAAATTTACTAGAATTCAGTTGTACTGAACTGACATGAGCTACAGGCTCGACAACTTGATGAAAGGGTTTGAGATCATTAAAACAAAATGTTGATAAATAGCCCGCAACATGAGACTCTGTCAGTGTGCAACAAGTTTTTAATTTAAGAACGTCACATTCTTTTGTATGAAGTCCTTCAATAATATTAATTTTCAAGAACATTAAATTCTGTCTAGTGTACTGAAGCTGCTAATTATAATGTGTAGAAACAGCAGAATAACCAGGGTAGTGCCAATTACTCTGTCACTCATGGGGAATCAGTTATTTTTGGGCAGCGCAATATATATCTGATGCCTGCACAGAAACTGATAACGGACAACACATAAATGAGAAACAATTTTCAATGGCATGGCAAGGCCTGTCTTAAAGCTTTATAACACATTTACTTGAGAGCTAGGCTCTGTCTCTTTGAGGAGTTTGGAAGCGAATGGTTTGAAGAGATTGGGTCCTGGGCTGGCCTATACGTCAGCATTCCAGGAATACTGGTGGCACAACTCCATGGGCTTAAGGTAACCCATGACAAGTGGCAGACCAAATGTGTGATGCGCGGAGCATCCAGAATGGGTGGGTTCCAGAGGTGATTGTGGTGTCTGTATGAGGGATGGGTATTGCAGCTCCAGGATTCCCTGCAACTCCCCAGCAGCCTCCCTGTGAAACTGGGAGAGGCTTCTCTGAGTGGATTGCCCCTGGTGCTTCTTCCTCTGGAATATTCTAGCATGCTCACCAAACCCCTTGCCTTGTGGAAGGCCGCAGGAGTGAGCCTTTCAGATGTCTCAAGTATAGCCCCCTTCCTCTGTGATGGGCTCTTTCAAGAACGGACGCTCAAGAAGAAGCTGATAAAATTCAGAAACAGCAAGAAGACCACTTGAGAGGGTTGTTGTTAGAATTAAATGAGATGTTTATAGAGCACTTACTATGTCCCAGGCACTGGTTTGATACATGAAATTATTATTATTATTACTATTCATTGTTATTAATGATAATCATACATTAGAACTAATTGCTTATTTCATGTTCTGACAATCTATTGCCCCTTTATGGAAAACTATAGTCACAGAGGAGGTAAGAGATACTTTTCTTTGTAAACACTGTGTTTCTCTTCAGATTTAGGTGTAATTTTCATTTAAATCCCTCAAATTGAAGTATGTGAGAAAAAAAAGATTGGACCCAGAGGCATTTCAGAAGACACTAGGTAAAGTCTTATACACAGCAAGTTATTGGATTCAGAGAGTGGCATTTATTGAGCATTCACCGAGGAGTTCTAAATGAGAGCGGAGTGTAACACGGCATGGGAGGTGGAAAAGAATACATGCCTGACACAAAGGATTTATCACAAAACACAAGCAGAGGGCTTGGACAAGGCACATAAAACAACGCGATAACTGGATGTTAGAATAATCAGTCGTGGAGGAAGTCAGAGAAAAATTCACAGAGGTTGAGCTATTAAGCAAGTTGAAAGAGGGGAGGGCTTTGGTAGGAAGAAACGGGAGCATGTGAGGGAAGGGTCAGCATGACGACTGGAAGGAGGGCTCGTCAGCCCTTGGTGAAGGTGTGTGTGAGTGTGTTTGAGTGAGTGTGTGTGTGTGTGTGTGTGTGTCTGAGTGTGTGTGTGCTCGCATTGGGATAAGAAGGAGAAGGGCATTAGGTAATGAAAACCAAGAGAGGAGAGTAGGAGCTAGGGAATAATTGGGAAGAAAGGATTCTAGTCATTTTTATTGCATACTAGGCACTGTGCTACATGACGGGTCACTGTGACAAGCAGAGCCAGCCTCTCTGCCTTCATGGAGCTTACAATCTACAGGGGGATAAAGGCAAGACTAAAGGCACAGAGATCAGCTCAAAGTCACCTGCAGTAACCTGGAGGAGAAATGTGATGGCCTGAACTAGGGAGTGTCAGCGAGTGCTATAGATACTGTAACAGATAACTCAGAATTCTCCGTGGCTTGACACAATAAGTTTGTTTCATGCTGTGTCACCGTCTACTACGGGTATTTCTGGTAGACAGTCTTCCAAGTGCTCATTCAGAGAGGTGGGTTCCTTCTAACTCATGACCCCATTGTCCTCTGAGACCAAGAATCCACTCCATTCAGCTGGTGGATGAGGAAAGAGTCTTGGCAACATGCATCTGCTCCATAAGTGTTATACTAAGCAGTACAAGTAACACCGGCTTACATTCCATGGGCAAGAACTAATTATACACCCTTTTCTCACCCCAGATGCTAGGGGCTTAGGAACATAGTTTCTGTCTGGAGAGCTGTTTTCCTGTGGCAATTCCACACTATAGAAGAGGAGCACAAATATTGGGTGGTCAGGTGGTGTCTGCTACCGTTGGTTGGTGAGGCATGAATGAAAGAGAGAGTAACGCAGGAGCGGACTCAGGCAAATGAATTAAGCTTTTGTGATTGACTGAGTATGATACCTGAAGGACAGGTAGGAATTGTGGATGGCTCCCAGGTTTTTGGCTTGGACAACAAAATCAGTGGTCTCTTTGCAGAAATAAAGAGCACAGGAAAGGGAGGTAGGTTGTATTAGAGAAGGGAAAGAATAGAAATTTAATTTTGGGTATGTAGAATTTCAAGTACCTGGGATATCTAAGAGCAGATGACCAATTATTATGTGGATCTGAAGTTGAGGGGAGAGGTCTAGGTTGGAGAGGGGAAGTGGGGGTCATCAGGACATGGGTGGTAATTGGTGCTGTGGAAGAGGACGAGCGTTCTGTTGTCTTTGTCCAGGTAGGAAGCAGTGGGATCAGGGACCAGGATTCCTGCTGCAGAAATGGTTAGGGAATGTTGCGGGGGAGAAGAGAGAGAAGCCAGCCGTGGAACCACATCCAGCTGTGATGAAGGAGCTGGGAGGACAGCACTGCATTTGATAGAAATAGAGGAGTAGGGCAGGGGTGATGATTCAGAAGGGGGGGCAGTAGCTCAGTGTTTGTAATGCTAAAGCTACAGCTATTGATAGGGTGTAAAATTATAGCATTAAAGTAGGGACTTTGCAGGTCATCACTCTTATTCTAAGTCATTGAAACCTCAGGAGATCCAGGAGAGGAAAGGTCAGGGAGTTCTTATTCAATGGCATATGAAACCATGTACTTACAGTCGCCTGGATACCGCATGGGAGAAGAGGCCGCCCAGGACAGCACAGGGAGGATCCTCTACCCTCCATGGGTAGTGGGTAGAGGAAGAGAAAGGAGTGTAGGGTCACAGACAGGAGAAGAACACAGTGGAGGTCAAGAAAAGAGGGTTCAAAAGGAGAGTCAAGGAGGAGAGACTCATTAGCAGGGTGAATGGCAGGACGCTTCTGTATGGAGGACAGGACTTGTGTGGATAAACGTGTCCATGTAAATCTTCCTCATAACTAACATTCCAATATTGTGTCAGTAGAATGACAGTTCTTATTTATGTAGCTGGTGCTTGGAATCATGGGGCTGTTGCCTACATGGGGGTCTGATTTTTGTTTTAGAAAAGAAGTAGAATGGCATTAAGTCTCGTTTCATAACAGTTGAAGGCTAACACGAGAAACCACCATGAATGTGAGTTTGCAGTCTATTCGGAATGAAGGGTGTAACAACCCTTCAATGGAGTGCTGTACAAAGCAAGGCCAGTAAGACATTTGATGTAGAAGTAAGTGCTCTGCAGCTGATGAGAAAGGAGGGACTAGACGAAGCCTCAGTGTGCTTGTAGCCAACAGATGTCAGTGTTGTGATGTGATACACTGCGGAGTTGGGGATTCTCCTCTCACGCCACACTTCAGACTCTGATTTAATGTATGAGTATTGTCTCTCCCCGGTAAAAAAAAAAAATGCCAGGAAAAGTACATTATAAGGAAAGCTTTTCTTCATACAGAGAACTGTTTCTCACACCCTGGCAGCTTCATCTGATTGTGAGAATGGACAAGAGTTGGTGTCGTCTCAGTGCATCTTTGCAGCAAAGTGCAAAATGATAGCATGCATCTGATGATGCATATCTTGGCAGGAGCAGGAGAAATACACAATGAGGAAGGATACATTAGCTGCATGTTGGCACAGATCTTTTTTTTTGACAGTCACTGACTCTGAAGATTGTCGTATTTATTCTTTCATCAAGCTCCGCTGTATTCTTTGAAAAATTATGATCATAGAACATAGTATGCTCAGTCCTTCTCACATGATGCCTTCATGTGTCAGAGGCTGAGGTCCGGCTGTTTTGTAGGGTCCAGGCAATCCCGAGAGATTAAAAGTGGGGAAACCGGGGATTCCTTCTTGTTCTTTGGAGAGCCTGAAACTGTGACCCAAAGCACATGTTGTTAGAGGCGGAACAGAGCTATATATCTTACCAGGCTGCTGCTGTTTCGACCATTACTCAAAGTGGTGGTCCAGTCGAATGGGGAGAAGCTTGCAGACTGAATTCTTTTTGGCCTAGTCTAATTTCTTTTTTCTCTGTGGATGGGACAGAGTCACTGACAGTGTAAGCAGCTGTTTGGTGAAAGCACAGGTAAGGAGAGGGGATGATACAGCGGTCAAGGTCAAGGGAAGACAAACTATACTCCTGACCATGACAGCTGCCTAGCCATCTTGTATTCTCAAGTCTATTCAGGTATTTGGTCTTTTTTGTTGTCTGGGTCCCTGGATATGACCAACTGCTCTTTTGAGCAACATTCTGTCTGAAAGGAAGGAAACGTGGTACTAGAGAAAATCATCCTGATTTCCAGGACTCAGTTTTCTAGTTACAATAGCGAGGTAATATTGACTTCTCAGCAGCTGGAAGGAGTGATATTGTGATTTATAATAGGAAATATGTATTTGGTGTTCTTTGCAGTTTCTTGCACAGGGCGCCTAAAAAACCCTTGGAATTTCCTAAGTGATGAGACCACAAACGTGTCTTCTGTTATATTAATGAAGTAACTTTTGGAAAGTACCTAAGGGTGGAGGCTGGTAGCCAGGACTGCCAACCGTGTGATTAGAGGGTTGAAACTTCCAGTCTCATCCCCTGACCTCTGGGGAAGGGAGGGAAGCTAGACATTGAGTTCAATCACCAGTGGCCAATCATTTACTCTGTCATATCCAGGTAATGAAGCCTCCGTAAACACCCAAAAGGACCAGTTTCAGAGAGTTTCCAGGTTGGTGAACATGTGGAGATTTGGGGAGAATGACAAGCCTGGACTGGGCATGGACGCCCCGTGCCTCTTCCCAGGGAACCTTGTTCTATGCATCTCTTCCATCTGGCTGTTCCTGAGTTCTATCCTTTTATAAGAAATTGGTGACCTAGTGGGTAAACAGGTTTCCTGAGTTCTGGGAGCTGCTCTAGGAAGTCAATGAAACCTATGGAGGGGGTCATGGGAACCTCTGCTTTGTCAGAAGTACCATAACAACCAGGACTGGTGACTGGAGGCTAAAACACAAGGAGGGTCTTGCAGGAACCTCTAATCTGTAGCCAGTTGGTCAGTAGCAAAGGTAACAACATGGGCGTCTGAAGTGGAAGGAGAGCAGGAAGCATCTTGTAGGACCGAACCCTAAACCTGTGGAATCTGATGTAGATAGTGCCATAATTGAGTTGAATTGTAGAACATCCAGCTGGTGGTCTCAGAATTGCTTGTTCTCCCCTCCACCCCACCCCCAGCGCAGCACACTGGCACATTGCGATTGGGTCCAGGAACCTAAAAGAGAAGGATTTGCATTTGGTAGTGGCTAAACCTGCTGACTATGAAATTGCTTCAGGTAATAGTAGGATGCAACCTTAGGCTATACGGAAGCTGATTCTATTAGCACACAAGGGGAGGATCTTAATGACACCATCGTGCCTTCTGAGGTATTTTCCTGGATGTGGCTTCGTTACACTGTGTCATGCTCACTGTTCATGGCTGAAGCTGAGATAGAAACCAGAAATCTGTCAGCTGGATGCTGAGGGTAGATCTTAAATTTACAATTGCATATATTTGGCATTGGGCATTTTGCTGGGATAACACCAGGAAGTCAGACGTGGAGGAAGAAGTGCCCAAACTCTGATTATGACTCAGAAGCCCAAACCCAAAGACACAAAGTGAAAGGCCAGCTGGGAGTGGCAAAGCTACCAATGGTGCTCTATTCCCTTCTGAGCGCTACTACCGTGTTTCCCCACAAATAAGACTGGGTCTTATATTCATTTTTCCTCCCAAAGACGCATTAGGGCTTATGTTCAGGGGATGTCTTCCTGAAAAATCATGCTAGGGCTTATTTTCCGTTAGGTCTTATTTTCGGGGAAACACGATAGCCAGCAACTGGGATGGGGTTGTTCAGGGAAGCAGTTGTGGAAGAATCAAGGTTTGCATATCATGAAGCTAAGTGGTCGATTTGGGGAAAGAACTGACGACCTTTTGCTCTTGTGTTCTCGAGGGTCATGACCAGGTTTGGGTCCCAGTGGGTGGCTGTTATGGCTGCCTGAGCACCATAGGCATTGAATTCAACCCACAAACTTTCTGTTGATTTAAACAATGACCAGGATTACGATTTGGGCAGAAAATGTGGGGGGTGAGTAGGAATTCCAGCCTAAGGGAACAGCGTGAGGAAAGGGGACCCTTGAAAGGCATGACCTGTGTGGATAAGGCAGGTTGTCTAGCTGAGCAAGGTGCATGAAAGGACAAAGGAGAAGACAAGGCTCCAAGGGTGCTTTGGAGTTAGGTCTCAGAGAGCCTTGAAACTGATGCTAAGGAATCTAGGCACAAGTGATGCCATTTTGGGTCTGGGGTTTTCTCTTTATCAAAACCTAAATTATCTCTTCTAAGTTCCAAAAAAATCAAGCTACAAATGAAATGTGGAAACACAATCTGTTACTACTTGGAGGTACCCTGAATGCAATTTAATTAAAGAGATTAGTTTGTATCATAGGAATTTGGGAGCATGGGCATCGAGAGAGGAAGGGAGAGAGCAAAGTGGCTTTTTAGTGTGAAGCATAAAGAGATTTCCAGAAATTAGTCATTTGGCTGTCAACAGACCGTCCCATTCACGCCATCACAAGGAAGGATGCTCCTTCGTCATGCAATGGTCTACACTCTATGGTTTCTCCGCTTAGATCTGTGGATCTCGTCTGTGTGCAATCACAGTATATACCCTGATGGTAATAAAATAACACAGATGGTACTACCGTGTTTCCCCGAAAATAAGACCTACCCTGAAAATAAGCCCCAGTTAAGATCATCAGCCAGACTGACACATTTAGTACGTTATGACGATGTTCCAGAAGAAGATGACATGACTTTATTTGAATAAATATAGATTGTTGTACATGAAAAAATAAGACATCCCCTGAAAATATGCCCTAAGCCATCTTTTGGAGCAAAAATTAATATAAGACCCAGTCTTATTTTTGGGGAAATATGGTATAAGATCCACTCTTATTTTGGGGGAAATATGGTATGTACTGGAGTGATAAGTGACATTTATTGAGTGCTTCCTCTGTGAACATATTAACTCATTTAATTATCACTATGACCCTTTTAGGTATTAGATATCAATCTATTTCTCAGCTGAGGAACCTGAGTCATAGAGAACTTAAGGACACATAAATCATAAATAGTGAAACTTGGATTTGACCCAGTTAATCTTATTTTAGAGCCTGAGGCCTTAATTACCATCCTACTAGAGGTAGTAGATGTGAAGAGCTTAGTTGAGTAGGACATTCAGAAATGTATACATGATAAAAATAAAAGCAAATATTTAGAGTATTGCATCATAGCTGACTTAAGAATAGTTTTTCTCTATGACTAAAAAATTGACTTACCAGTCTATAACTACATATTTGTAATAGACACAAAAACAGTTCTATTAAACATTTAATAGTATTTGGTTGTATGAGGGGCACAAAATGCCTATTAAAGAGGAAGATATTATTTTAGTATGCCGATCATAATAATTGCATTTTTTAAAAAATAATTGCATTTTTAAGTACAATTTTATTGAGATAGTTGTAGAATCACATGCAGTTGCAAGAAATAATACAGAGACATCTCGTCTACCATGTACTCACTTCACCACAGTGGTAGCATCTTATAAATCTATCCCAACCAAGATATTAACATTGATACAATTTATCGTTCTTACTTCCTCTTTTATTTATTTATTTATTTATTTATTTATTTATTTATTTTTTGTGTGTGTGTTTGGTTGTACATGGTTTTATCACAGGTGTGGGTTTATGTATCTACCCCTACAGTCAAGACCCTGAACAATTCCATTGCAAGGCCCTCTGTGTTGCCCTTTTATAATCACATCCTTCTTTCCCTCTCACCACGCCTTCTGTCCCTGATCTGTTCTCCATTTCTATAATATTGCTATTTCAAGAATGACAGATGGACTCATACAGTCTGTAACCTTTTGGGATTGGCTTTGTTCCCTTGCCATAATTCTCTTGAGACTCATCCAAGTTGTTTTGTGTATCAATATTTCATTGCTTTGTATTGCTGAATAGTGTTGTGTGGTATGGATGTACCCCTGTTTGTTTAACCCACCTGTAGAAGGACATCTGGACTGTTTCCAGTTTTGGGCTGTTACAAATCAGGCTGCTGTGACCATTTGGATACAGGTTTTTGTGGGAATATAAGCTGTTCATTTTTGGGGGATAAACACCCAAGAAGCAATAATGATGTCATATGGTAATGGTATGTTTAATTTTATAAGAAGTTGCTTGTATTAGTTTTTTTTTAATCATTGCTGCAAATTTAGTGGCTTAAGACAACACAAATGAATTATAGTTCTGGAGTTTAGAAGTCTGAAATGAGTTTTATAGGGTTAGCAGGGTTGATTCCTTCTGGATACTCCAGAGGAAGATCTATTCCTTGCCTCCACCAACTTTAGAGGCTGATGGGGGTCCCTTTCTCCATGTTTAAGGCCAGCTTTGTAGCATCTTTTCTCTGACATCCTGCCTTCCTCTTCTAAGAACGTTTGTGATTACATTACACCCACTAGGTAATCTAGGATAATCTCCCCATCTCAAGAGTTTTATTTAATCACACCTGCCAAGGATCTTTTGTCATATAAGGTAACATTTTCAAAGGTCCTGAAGATTAGGACATGGCCCCTTTTGGGGACCATCCTTTAGCCTGTCGCACTTCTAAAATATTTTCCAGGATGAGTATGCCTTTATGTTTCCAGCAGTAATGTGTGATGATGCTTTATTTTTCTGCATCCTTACCAGCATGTGATGTTGCCACTATTTTTCACTGTAGCCATTCTGATGGGTGTGTAATGACATCTCATTGTGGTTGGTTTTAATTTGTATTTTCCTGATGGCTAATGATATTGAACACCTTTCCATGTGCTTATTTGCCGCCTGTATATCCTTTTCATTGAAATGTCTGTTCATATCTTTTGCCTGTTTTCTAATGGATTGTTAGTTCTTTTTTTAATTGTTGAATTCAGAGGATTTTAATATTTTTAAGATACTAGCCTTTTGTTGGATCTGTGGTTTGCAAATATTTTTTCCAGTCTGTAGCTTGCTTTTCATCCTATTTACGTGATCTTTGGAAAAGCAAAAGTTCTCAATTTGATGAAATCCAGTTTATGAAGTTTTCCTTTTATGGAGTATGTTTTTTTTTGTGTCAAATCTAAAACCTGACCCCTATCCCTAGACTCAAAGTTTTTCTCCTTTTTTTTTTGTTTCAAAAACATTTATAGTTTTATGTTTTACATTTAAGTCCATGATACATTTTGAGTTAATTTGTGTAGAAGAAATAAATGTTTTTTAATAGAAAAATTGGTGATTTGAGAGTCTTTTGGCTCCTGAAGTTTATATTCATGATGTCACTAGTTTAAATAGACTATCAATTGATGCTAAAATAGACATATCCTTTGCAGATAAACTGTAATGCTTCTGATTCCCCAGGGCATAGCCCTGGTTTCTTTTTCACATGTACATCAAAAAACGAATGCCAAACTTTGTAGTGCTTTTCTGAAGAAAAATAATTTAAAAAATTCTATGACATTCTGCTTGCTTGATTTTGCTACTGGTTTGAGTAATTTTAATGGATGCCTTATTAGAAAAAGAGCTCTGTGAACTGTTTTACTTTTCTCAGTATGGATTGTTTCATTGCCTGTTCTTCTAGTTTTGGAAGTGGGAAGTGTCCTTTCTAGTGCTTAAGCATCTAATTAAGTTCCATGCTATTTTATTGGACTTTGGCTGGAGAGTACAGCTGAGGCAAATAGTAGAGTGAATTTTGGGGAAGGACGAGGCATAAATTTGTAAAAGCTGAAAACCAGAATCTTGAAAGATGGGACAAACACATGAGGGTTATGAATATTATTGCTGAATGGTAATAAGGAAGCAGTGGAGGGTCTTTCACTGTACCCTAGGTTATATACTAAAGAAGAAAATGTAAACTCGTATCACGCTCTGAAATATTCAGGAGTGTTCACTGTCATCAGTACAGATAAATCCTTATTCTGGCAATTTTATATTACAAATTTCATGATGGATTTCATACTCTGCATATGGAAAGAACAAATTCAATAGAATATAATGTATGCACTGTGAGTTTCAAAAAGTCAGTATGGAAAGTGAAGTGGCTTTTGTAATAAATATAGCCACTGAATTCGTAAAGATAATTATGGAGTAATTCTACCCTCGGCCTTGAAGACAGATTCCACTGAAATCGCTGAAATTACACACATGGATCAAAGATAGAATGTTGATAAACTTTCACATGTCAAATTAAATCAGCTCACAAACTAGTTACTACATGTGCTAGAAGAGTTATTTTAAAATATAGAATCAGATCTTTATACTAGTGCAAAAATTATTTGCTTTAAAGGAAATATTTTATGCATGTTATTTTGTTGTCAAAAATGAGATAAAATAGTGTGACTGTTATTACTGCATCCATATCTTGAAAATGATAAATGCATAATTCCAAGGACGTTGGTGATGCTTCTGGTCTCCACAATAATAGCTTAATTGTAGATCACCAAATGAAGGGGATAAGCCTCCCAAAATAAAGATAGCACTATTATAATTAGTTTTCTCCTCACAGAGAAGATGGAAGTGAATATATCAATGGAAAGCAGAAACTTTTGGTCTTCTTGGGCTGACAGTACAGTCTCCTCTTGGAGATTTATAACCTACTTGGGCTCAATTCATATACTTCTTGTTTCTCATTCTCAGCATCAGAGACTGTGGAAATGACAATGACATGCAGACTCCTCCCCTACGTGTTAGCTCCCTAACGCTATATGACCAGATCATACCTTCTCAAATATCCTATTTAAGACTTGAAGCTAGTACTGAAGAGGACCAATGTAAAATATTAAGAGTCCCTGCTTTTGTCTTTTAGGATCACCTGATCATATTTTCCAACCTTGCCTGGGTCTCTTTTGCTTATAGACAAATCTGTGTTGGTATACCCTTATTTTATTTTGATATAGCTTATGCAAACAGTGGTGTGGATGAAGTGAGCCCAAGTTCCTGCTCAATGTCCAAGTGTGACAGATGTTTGCTTTAGCCTGAAAGGGCCCTTCTTGAGGGCCATATACTTTCCTGGATTTACTTGGCCATATGATTGAGGGCTGTTTGCCTTCTCCAATCCCTCCATGTAGAAGTAATAGCTTCCTTCTGTGAATGTCCTCAGCACTCTGATTCTGTCTCAGAGAATTTCTAACTCTTTACCTTGCTATAGTAATTACCTAGGCACCAGTCATATCTCTCAATAGACTGGAAGCCTCTAGAGGGCTCAGGTGGTGTCACAGCTACTGTTGTGGTTTCCCATGGCACCTGGTTGGGGCCTGGAACAGACTGGGCATGGGCACAGTGCACAGGTTGTGTTAATGTTTTCCACATATTCTGAAACCTGAGCGAGCCGTGTTGTAATACCTAGCTGAGCTATATGTGCTATAACATTTAACGACAAAGCTTTCGTTGGTGTGGATTAGCGCTTTCAGATCAGTGGGTCTGCCATTCTTATGAGCACATTTTCTGCATTTTTGTCTTCATAGAGAGAAGTGGCTATCTCTTCTCTTTGCTCTGTTTTTATCTCCTAGGACGCGAAACATGCTTGTACATCATGCACTTCTAGCTAATCACTAGACTTGAAGTGATTAATTTGTGACTAACCATCAGCGACCTTAAATTTAGAAGAAAATGTGTAAAATTCATGCCCTGAATTTGTTTTTAGGGAGCCACTGGGGTAGTTTCCTGGAAAAAAGAAAATCACAGTCTTTTTATTTATTTATTTATTTTTATTTTAGGGAATTTAAAAAACCGTTTATTTGAGCCCAGCTGACGAGATATGTCTGGAAGCAGGATCTCAAATGCTCCCCAGAAAATTGGTGTTAATCCTCTTATTATTAATACTAGATGATCCTAAGGACACATGTTATATATAGTGAGCCTGAAGAAAGAGCGTGATATTCTTACAGAGAAATTGTCTTACGTAAAAGAAGGCCTCTAGTTTTCATGCAGAAGTATTGTATAAATCCAAAGTACAATTATTATTTTATGTTTTTAATTATTATTAAAAGTGGGTCTATAAAGCCAGGAAGATATATGTTTTCTAAGAAAACAGGAAACAAATTTGGTTTTACTAGTCATACCTAGTAGAAAGCTATTAATTTTCTTCCAAGAATAAAATAGGTTGCAAGTAGGTGTTTAAAAAAGTGCATTAAAATGGCAATGTGCACATAATTTAAATGAGCTAAGGGCTGCTAATTATTCTGGCATGTGTTCAGTTACTTTTGTACTATTTCTCCTCTAATGTAAACAAGAGAAATCCTCTTAATTGTCACAATTAGCTTTTAGTAGGTATTGCTTTTTTCTATTTTCTGCTGTTCTTTTGTACAGTTTGTATATTTAAGAACTAGTCACAAATATATGATTATTTAGAATAATTTTAAAAAAGCAATGCACTATTACTTATATTTTGCAGCTCTTAAAATCAAATTAAAGAGCTAATTAAGCTATTCATTTACTAGAGCGGAAAATAATTCTGCAATGTGTATCTGGAGGAATAAATGGCTTCATGTGCATCTAAATGAGGAAAAAGTGGGCTGAGACGTACGTATGTGTATAGGGGGTGCACATAGCAAGATGCGTAATAAAGAAGGCAGGTCTTTCACTGGAGTGGACTTGATCATTATTTTTCAGAAATGGCCTTGATTTGTAGGCATGACTAACTATTCTTCACAGCTCTGGGCCTTCAGTGTAGGACTGAATACCGAGGCCGTATTCTGAAGGCATTTTATCACACATTTACAATATTTAAATGAGTTAATTAAGTTTATTAGAACATGTTCCTGCTTCTACCAGCAGGAGGAGGAAATACTCAGCTAGTTCCTGGGTAAAGTATACATAGTGATGAGTAACAGGATGTTAGACTGAATGTCTTCCCCTGAATTTTGCCTGAAACACCAATATGAGTGAGAGTGAAAATTTTGAGAGCCGTGTCCATGTGGCAGTAGATTGAGGATATGAAGAGGGCCAGGGAGACGAGAGGATCAGTGAGGAGGACATCGGGAGAGAACTGTGTGATAATCCCACTGCTTCCCTCCACAGAAGATACTTTCTTCTTTGTCTCAGGATTCCACGGCATATCTGGAGAGTTTTAATGTGTGTGGGCTGGAGTCTGATTCTGATGTTGAAAGTCTAGAGGACAAGAGAAGGGCTGACTAACCACTCTGTGGCAGACATTGGGGGCAGTTAGCATCGAGGGATATATATATGTTTTGTTTTGTTTTTGTTTTTGTTTTTTGCAAAGCCTGTCTCATTGTTTCAAAGAGACTAGAGGTGGGCACTTGGGAAAAAGAGTGAGTGTGGTTTCTCTTAGAGCCTGCCATCTGCAAGGGCTGAGAAGGTCTCAGCAGACAGAATCTGGTTATGTACCACTGGTGTACAAAGACTAAGGGGGGTAGGGACTATGAATGACCACTCCAGTTACAAATGCAGCCACCTGGGCCTAGTAGTTACAAGAGAAAGAGGTCCACTGATGGTAAGTTCTGAAGAGCTCATTCACCTTCAGATCAGGAGGATATCAGTTCAGGTAAGAACCTTTGTCCTGCTCCTCTTCTCCATCTTCCTGCTTTGACCCTGAGGACATCAAAACATCAGCTGGGGTTAAGGACGAGGAAGGAGGGGAGAGGAAAGAGGAAGCGCAAGGCCCTGACTTAGGGAAGAAACCAAGCAGCCCCTCTTTCTCGTTGTAGGATTTCAGCCTGAAGCACAAGCAGGCTGGGAGAGCAGTCGATGTACTGCTAAGTCAAGCCCAGAGTTATAATTATTGTACAGAATTGAACATTCTAGTTTCTGAATCAAGACTGTTTTCATCCAGGCATAGGGAAACGTGATTCCTGCTAAGTAAAGCCTAATGGAAGAGTGGGAGGCGAAAATAAAGTTGTGTTTTGATTACATTAGGATATAGATGTGCTTGAGTAACATCATCATTTCAAATGCAGTGCTAGGTTTGTAGGAAATGAGGGAAATGTCCAATGGTGTAAAAGAAAAAAAGTAGTTTGTTGAAATTTGAGCAGTTGGCCATTGCCATAAGGAATCTAAGCTTTGTGCCCAGTGTAAGGCGAGTGAAGGGAACCTGAGACTTCTGTGTTACTTTAGACCCTGGAAGGGGGATAAGGCAGCTCTGTGTGTAGCATTCCTTGGCCCCCAGCAGAAGAAAGGGAAAATCTGCTCTGGAGGTCGGCAGCCTTAACAGGCCCTCAGGATTCCCACAGATTAAGATCTACCAAATATAAACTCACAATCTAAGATCACCAAAATGACAAGAAAAGACCTCTGTCTCACCGTGAGGAGAGTCAGCAGAAACAATAAGCGAAAGATTTAGAGCCCTACTGAATTCAGATTTTGGAATTATCAGATGTAGATTATCCAATGATTATGTATAAAATGTTTAAAGAAATAGCTGGTGGCTCACAGAAATAAGAAAGCAATGAGGAACACCCCAAAATAAGCAGGAAGATTTGAAAAGAAAATCAATAGGAATTTCAAAATGGAAAAATATCATTGTTGAAATTTTTAACACGAATGAGCTGGTTAAATATCAGATTAAACAATTGAAGAGAGAATTATTGATAGATAGATGGAAAGAAATTACCCAGAATGCAGCACAGAAAGACAAGGAAATGGAAAATATGAAAGAGCTTATCACCAATAGCTCCTCGATAAAGGAACTCCTAAAGCAAATGTTTTGGTGTCAAAACCCCTTTATATTCTTAAAAATTATTGAGGACCCCAAAGAGCTTTTGTATATGTGGGTTATATCTGTTGATATTTACCATATTAGAAGTTAAAACAAATTTTAAGAAATTTATTAATTCATTAAATAACAAAATAATAAACCTAGTTGATGTTATCGTAAATAACAGGTTTTAAGAAAAGTAGCCTATTTTCTAAAACAAAAATATTACTGAGAAATTGTTTTGCATTTTTGAAAATCTCTTTATTGTCTAGATGAATAGAAGACAGCTAGATTCTCATATCTGCTTCTGCAGTCATTCTGTTGCTATTTGTTATATGCTATTTTGGTTGAAATGTATGAAGGCAGTCTGGCCTCACACACATGTGTAGCTGGAAAAGGGATAAGTATTTTAGTAGCCTTTTCAGACAATGTTAGAGATTATTTTTAATACTACATCAAAATTCAACAAATGGTAGTTTCCTAATGGCTAATTTCAATGTTGAAATTGAAAGCCATCTCAATAAACTTTTTATGTTCTGTTACGTTAAAATTCATTCACCTATCTTAAGCTTTAAATAGATCTTTTACCGAAGTGTGATTTTGTGACATCATGGACCAGTGATTTGTAAAATACTGGTTCATTGAGTAATGCAGGTCTTCCAAAATTGATGCAAAAAATCACACTCATTAATATCACTGCTAATCTCGTTAGAAAAGTCCATGTACTGAGAAGCTGTCAAGCGCATGGTGGGAAATATAAATTTTCTAACATTCTAATTTTTGCTTGAAAACTTGAATTTTCTCATTGGCAATGAATTTTGTCAGTTGTTTGCCTTGAAGTAACAGTCTTACTTCATTCAATTTTGAGAAAATGTCTGCCACTTATCCAAGTCTGAATAGCCATAGTTCACGTGTCAGTCATTCTTTTAAATAAAGATGGTGTTCCATGAAAAAACTGGTTACGTCAGCGTGAAACTCAATCACACAAGTGTTTTTCCTTGAGACTACCATCATGCTTTGGTATTCAGCAGAAGTGCGTTTTGTGCTTCCCATTTGGTGACAGAGAATATTAAAAAAGACGTTGCTTAAGGGTCAAGATTTAATAAAATAATGTCTTTTTTTGTTTGTTTCTTCGTTTTCTGCTTCACCAAACACACTGTTAAGTGAAGTTGGCAACTTACTGTGAGTGGTGACTGTGAAGAACACAATGATTCCTGGCATAGGTGGATGCCACTGTCTGGATGTGTGCTAAGTACCAGCACCTTTACCTACCATTGCTTTTGCACCATCAGCGTATGTGCCACTGCAGTGAAAAAGTCAACAGCTTAGTATTTTTATGAAAGTAGTTTTGACCTTGTGGACCCCTAGAAGGGTATTGGGGCTCTTTCGGTCCATAAATCACACTTTGTGACTGCTATTCTAAAGAAATGGGAAAAATATCTCCAGAAATAAATTCTAAAATAGAAAAAGGTCTGGTGAGCAAAGAAACTTGTAATCTAATGTACCTTATCTATATAAAATAATGTTTTATTTGTGGGAATCCAAGTATTAGAGTTAAATTATAGGCAACAGTAGCATATAAATTGGGAGAGGTGAAAATGTCATGAAAATTGGGAAGGGTGTTTAGGAAGGAGCATTATGGTATTGAATAACTTTACAATTTCACTTAAATATGAAGGAAAAAATTTAAGGATGGAGAATGTCCAATTAAACATTATAGATTGAGCTTATACATTTATTTGCAGTCCTTAATCACAAGCATGACAAGAAATGGATGTTTTTAAAAAAGATATAAACCTATAGGAACAAATGAGATAATAGCAACCAAATTTAGGAGGGTAGAAAGCAGGGGGATAAGTAGTACCCGTTTTAGACAACCTGGGAAAGCTGAGTTCCAAGCTTCATGAGGAGTGAGCAGTAACAATAAAAATGATTTAGATTCCTAAGGACTTCAGAGTTACCAGATGAAGAATATAAACTGATTGTGTACAAAAATGCTTAAAGAAATAACATGTGTACTCACATAAAAAGGTAAGCAACAAGAACCTATCAGAAATGCAATGGTACCTGGAAGAAATAAATGGTGTCTTGTGATCCAGATGGAGAAAGCTGTGGAGCAATTTATTTATGCTGAGGAATCAACAAGAGGTTCAAGAGGAATCAACAAAAGGTTCTTGGTGTCATTAGGTACTTCTTGGAGGTAGAGGTAAGGTGAAGCTACAAGGAGGAGTGGTTGAAAGCCTCCAGCTTTCCTTCGCCACCCTGAAGATTACCTATGGATAGGGTACTTCATTTCCAGGCTAGGAAGTGCCAGGCACAGTTGGGAATGGAGTATAGTTAAACTTTATATACTGAAGTGTAGGTACTGAATGTGTGCAAAACAGGCGTCCCTATCTAAAAGTCAAATAACTATATTATGAAGATTGAAGGATGGTGTACAGCAGTCCCCCCTTTACTGCTGGGGGATACATTCCAATAAGCCTGAAACTGTGGATAGTACGAAACCCTATATACAGTCCTCCTTGCATATCTGAGTTTTCTTAATCATCTGTGCTCGGTCTTGATTATCTGTGTTGTTGGGGAAGGAGATGGCAGATGTCTGTGTCATAGATGTAGAGACATAGAGGCACAGATAATTTTCCAAACATGTTTTAGTCATCAGAATCAATCTCCATCCCCTAAGCACCATCAAAATTTTATGAGTTGTTCACACCACACAATACACTATTTTAAACTCCTGCCTTTCTTTTCTCCTACCTACTTTTTGAATAATTAATAGCCAAATGACCAAAAACTGGGCAGTAGTGGGGAGGAGGTGGAGAACCAGGATTCCAGGTGATAGGCTGGCCTCAGGGTAGGAAGTGAAGGAGATCTCAGTGTTACAACGTCACTGACGTGTACGACGGACATGTTTAGATAATGAAGTAATTTTGTAATGCTATGGTTCCACTTCTGACTTAGTGTGGAGTTTCTTTCTGAAACTGTGTGGTCCTAGTGAATGTCAAGGCCCAGCTGGCTGAAAATCAGCACACATTTTATAAGTGGCCTTTTGTGGATTGTACTTTGGTGGTTGTAGTTTTCTCATCTGACCGAGAACTCCGAGATGGAGCCAGAGAATTACACGGATGACAGAGAGCAATGCTATTAAAGAACACTTGTGATTAGAGTTAGAACTCTACTCGGAAGAAATTCCATTTCAAGAAGGGACTGCTTTTACTGAGAATGTTATATGACACTGGAAGTGTAGGAAATGGGCTCTGGCAAGTTAAAATGGGGAAAAGGAGAGTGGAGGCCATGTTCACAAGAAGTAGAGTGCTGAAAGCCACATTTTTGAGAACATAATGGTGGAAATCTCTGCCATAGCTGTCCAATTCCATGAAATCTAGAATCTTTCCCTAAGACCTAGAATGGAGAATACCACCAGCCCCATCACATTTGATCAGTTTGATGATGTGAACAGAATGGTAAAGGTTTAGGTGTTCAGAGCGTCATCTGAGTTTCCCCACAGGTATAATCGATGACAAAGGGCTGCCAGTCTCTCTAGAGTTCCAGCCTGGAGAATAATACAACTTGTGTGATACTTCCTTGTATTTGAGATTTCTACACCTGGGAAGCAGTTGCTCGGCGAGTTATGGTTCAGTTCAGGCTGAGATAATGTTTGATTCAAAACTTGAGCTAACTTTTAATGAGAATTGAATTTCCTATGGTTAAAGGGAGAAACATAAACCATGGAATAAGTGGTGAAATTTAACAGAGCTGTGAGTATGCAAATAAATCTTTATGGAAGTCATTGAAGTATTTTAAATTCCTTCCCGTATCCCTTTATGAACCCTTTCCGTGCTCTTCAGCCTCTTCCCACATCATTAATTTACAAGCTCCACAAAGTGCATGGTAGTGGTCATACAACGCACTGGTGATGGACCACACTTTTGCTGTCTTGAAGAATTCATCCACTCATTGGTTCACGCACCAGCTCACATGGATAAATTGCATTTCTCTATCTCTTGCCCTAATATATTCTCTGCAGACCAAGGATTCTGGATTTCTAAAGAACATTTCTGTGGGCTTAACATTCTGTTAAACAGGTTGCTTTACCTTTTTCCATCAAAGTAAATGGTATCAACAGGGTTCCCAGGGCTTCAGACTCATCCCATTATGATGCTTTTAATTGACTATATGTCTTCCTCCTATTCCTCATCTAGAACTATACTGCCTACTATGCGCCCATGTGGTTATTTAAATTTAATTTTGTATGCATTAAAATGAATACAGTTAAAATCAGTTTTCCAGTCACACCAGCTACATTTCACGTGTCCCCTAGCCACATGTGGCTAGTGGCTACTGAGCTCAACAGGGATGACAAAGAACATTGCCATCATTGGAAGAAATTTTTTTGGACAATGATGATCTAAGACATTTCTTGTATTCATCTTGAGCTTTTAATTTTTTTGGATTCTTTTTTCTTTCTGCTGTTCCAATTGGGAATTTCCTGCTACCTGGTCTTCCAAATCGCTGCTTTGATCTAGTCTGCTGGTGATTCCTTCTAGTGCATTTTTCATTTCCATTATTAAATTCTTCACTTCTGACCGGTTCTTTTTTATGGTTTCTATGTCCTTTTTTAATGCTTGCTATCTCTTCGTACTCACTAAGTTCCTTGAGTAGCCTTATAACTATTGTTTCGAACTCTATCTGGTAGGTTGCTTACCTCCATTTCATTTAGTTCTTTTTTTGGAGTTTTCTCCTGTTCTTTCTCTTGGGACATATTTCTTTGTTTCCTCATTTTGACTGCCTCTGTGTGTTTTTTTTTTCAGGTTTTTTTTTTTTTTTTTTTTTTTTTTTATGTATGAGGTAGATCTGCTATGTGTCTCAGTCTTGGCCAGGTAGACTTATACAGTAGGTGCCCTGTGGGGCCCTGGCACAGTCTTGCTGGTCACCTGCTCCGGGTGCTTCAAAAGTGTCCCTTGTGTGTGTTGTGCGTACCCTCCTGTTATAGTTGAGCCTTGCTTGCTATTGGCACTTCAGTGAGTGGGATTGACCCTCTGTGGTTTGGCCACATCCACAGGTTATAGGCTACTGTGCAAGGGGCTTACCCCAATGAATGGGATTCACCCCAGTCGGCTTTGGTGCCTGTTGAGACTGCCCTTCGTATATGTCACTTGTGGGGCTAATTGGGTGGTGCCTTGTTGTCTTCTGAAGACTTCCTCCAAGTATGTTGGTTCTGGGACCTCTTGGGAGGGGCTCCAATGGAGGCCCAGGTCACCCACTACCTGTGACCTACTGGGGACTAGCTGGTAAGAGCTACAAAGTGATCCACAGTTGTTTGCTGCCTATGCTAAACCCTGGAGGCAGGTGGGAGATGCCATGTTGCAAACCGAGGATGTCTGCCACCAGTACTGGGCCTGGGGTAGCTCTGCAAAAAGCCAGGACACCCTAAAGTCTGTTGCCACCTGCCAGCTCCCTTTAGGTTCAGCCGCTGATAGAGCCTTGTGTGGTATGCAAGTTGGGTGAGGTAGAGTCTCAGGGAGTCACTAGAGTGGGAAGAGTTGTGGTCACCAGGTAAATGTAGACTCTGGTTTGGTACTAGTGCTGACCCTGGAGCTACTCAGCAAAAATCTGAGAGCACACTGAGGCCAGTTGCCAACTGCCTCCGGCCTACTGGACTCTGATAGTTTTCTAAGAAAGAGTGCATCTCTGGCCAGGCTGGCTGCTTGCAGAGAAAGTGCCTCTGTCATTGGGGTAGTTGGGTGTGGTGGGTTCCCAATGAGTCAGCAGAGTGGAGTAGCAAAGCTCACCAGCTCAATCAGATTCAGATTTGGCTGTGGTGGGGGCAGGTTCAACACAAGAAAGATGGCACCCATCTGCTGGCTGCATGGAAAGAGGGCCCCTCACAGGGAAAATGGCAACTGTTTCCAGCCCTTGCCTCATAGCCACACACCTCAAATCTGCCCCCTGTATGCCTCCAGTGCCCCCTGAGTCACCATCCCTCTGCTGGAGCCCAAGGTGAATGCCTGTGAGTGAGAGAGTCTGTGGCCGGGCCATTTAAGCCCTCCATCCCACCCACATTGTCAGAACCCTCACCGTTTTTCACAGCCAAATATTGTGAGGGCTCCTCTTTCCAATACTGTTATTCCAGGTTGTTGTGAAATCTGGTGTGGAGCTGGGGTCCCTTGCTCCTCTGGGGGAACTTTCTCGGCCTGCCAAGATATCCTTCCTAATTCTCAACTGCCGCCAGAGGTTTGGGGCCCATTCCGTGTCTCTGCCTCTCCTACCAGTCTTGACGTGACTTCTTTTTTTATATTTTTAGTTATAGGACTTCTGTTTGGCTAGACTTCAGATGGTTCTCCAGGTTGATTGTTCTATAATTTAGTTGTAATTTTAATGTATTTATGGAAGGATGCAGGCAGTGTTTAGTCCTCCATCTTGGATCTCCCCCCACCATGAATTTTTTGTATTTGTTAAAATGGAGAAAATCTTGATATTTTCTCGTTAGTTAATGAGATTTCCTAATGTTGAATTATCCTTGCATTCCTGCAATAAGCCTTGTTTGGTCATCTTGTATTTTTCTTTTAATATACTGCTGTATTTGATTTACTAAAGTTTGATTTAGGATTTTTGCATGTACAATTTTGAACAATATTGTCAACAGTCTTATTTTGTGTGCAATTTCTGTCCAATTTTAGTAACATGATTACGTTTAATATGTAAAATGAAGTGGGAAATTTTTCTACTTTTTCTATGCTTTATCTGGAATTGTTTGTCTAAAATAGAAATCATATTTTTTTCCTTAAATTTTTTCTAGAACTCCCTTGTAAAACAATATGGATCATCTTGACGCCTTTTCAGGGATAGGTTTATAAATATATTTTTGTTTTCTCCAACAGTTATTGATCTCTTTTCTTATCCTAAAAGGTATTTGTATTCTCTCTCTCTCATTTTCTGTTTCCTTAATTAGGTATGATAAAAGTTTGTCTGCCTTATTGGTCTTTTCAAAATTTGAGCCTATCTGATTTTTGTTTTCCATCATGTTAATTTTTCTACTTGTCTTCATTAATTGCTTACTTCTACTTTCTTTGGGCTTATTTTGTTCTTGAGTGGATAAGTCTTAGTGAGAGGCAAAGCCTGCCTTCTCTATAAAGCTGAAAATGTTGGTTTCTCTTGTAGCTTGGACACAGACACACAACCTGGGCTCCAATCATAGGTATGTTACCCTGGTTTTTAATTGAGAGTTAGTAATGCACGGAAGTGACAGTAGTGGCATTTATGGCAAGACCAAATTCTTGGGACAGTAGTGATAGGACCACCAGAGGAAGTCTCAGCATCCATGGCTGTCAGGGTCAGTGGTGAAAGATGCAACTTCTGGCACCTTGTGGTGGCAATAGCATTGTCCCTCCAGATTGGTTCAATGACACTATGGGGGGCATTAGTCTAAGTGCACAGTTTTGAGCCTAGTTCTACTGCCATGGCAGTGATTCTGTGAGCAAACCAATGTCCTGTCAATAAGTTAGTTTTCTGCCTAAGTCAGCCAGAGTTAATTTCTATTGCTTCCAACTAAGAATCTTGACTGAATACACGCGTCATTGTCTTTCCTTTCTAAATAGCGTTTCTAAATAACAAACAAACAGACAAATAGTGCTTCTAAATAACATTTTGATTTCCTCTTTATTCAAAGAGTTATTTAGAAGAATGTTTAAAAATATTTCCTAGTTAATAAACATTTTCTTCTTCCTTTGTTGTTAATTTCTCTTTTTTTACAGTGTGGTCAGTTAATGTGGCTTGTAATATTTCTGATTTTTGGAATTTATTGAAATTTTACCTGTGATCTCATATATGTCACATCTTGTCAGTGATCCAAGAGTGTATTTTTCATTTGTGAGTATGAAGTCCTACTCTGAATGTAGCCATTTATAGATTTGTCAATCTTACCTTATATTTCTAAGAGTTTTCAGTCTTTATGATTAATTGTGCTTTTTTGTCCTAAAATGTTCTTTTTCTGTTTACTGTTTTTTAACCTTGAATCCTTTTGTTTAACATCAATATTGTTACATTTCCTTTTTGTTAGCAATTGTATATTTTTCATACCTCTGTTTTTAACTTTACTTCATAATTTTCTTTCTATCTTTCTTTTTCCTTCCTTCCCCCCCACTCACTCCTTTATTCCTTCCTTCCCTTCCTTCCTTCCTTCCTTCCTTCCTTCCTTCCTTCCTTCCTTCCTTCCTTCCTTCCTTTCATCTTCTTTTCTGACCTCCTTCCTCTACACTATGTGCAAATCTCTGTCTTTTAAAGGGAGAATTTATCATATTTGTATTTATTATGATTATTAATATGGCTGGTTATATTCCTGCTGCTTTATTTTTTATTTATCATTATATCTTGGTGTTTTTTCCTTTTGGGTCTTGTGTTGGATTTATTGCATTTTCTTCATTTAATTTTTATTTCTCTTTTCCTAATCATTATCCTTTACATTTTTATCCCATATATTTAAACTTAAAATTTGACTTCACACTCTCAAGCAACATTTTGCAATAGAAATTTCTGTGATGATGAAAATGTCTTATATCTCTAATACTGTCCAGTATAGTAACCACTAGCTACATATGGCTACTGAGTACTTGAAATATGGCTAGTGTGATTATGGAGCTGAAGTTTTAATTTTATTTAATTTTAATTAATAGAAATTTAAATAGCCACATGTAGCCAGTGAATACCACTGTATTAGTTCACTAGGGCTGCCATAACAGAATACCACAGACAGGGTGGCTTAAACAACAGAAATATATTTTCTCATAGTTCTCGAGGTTGGAAATCCAAGATGAAGGTGTTGTTAGGTTTGGTTTCTCCCGAGGCTTTTGGTTTCTCTCTCCTTGGCTTGCAGGTGACTGTCTCCTCACTGTGTTCTCACATGGTGTTTCCTCTGTGTATGCATTCCTAGTGTCCCTTTTGTGTCCACGTGTCTTCTTCTTATAAGGACACCAGTCAAATTGGATTAGGACCACCTCAACAGCTTCATTTTAACTTAATCATCTCTTTGTCTCCAAATACAATCACATTTTGAGGTACTGAGGGTTAAGGCTTCAATATATGAATTTCATAGGGACATAATTTAGCGGATAACAGCCATATTGGATAGTGCAGGCCCAGGGTTAGTCTGTATTTATTTCTTCTTCTCCAGATACACTGCTACTCACCATAGGACACTTTGATTTTTCTCCTCCCCAGCCTACACCGCCATCTGCCACATGGTAATCATCTGGGATTCTACTTCCAATTTTCTCTTGCTTTCTGCATTAGCAGTTATTAGAATTAACTAGAAAATTTGCATTCCTTTTTTTGTCGTTGTTTTCTTGTATACCATGTATTTCTCTTTCTTTAACTCATTTATCTTGTTGCAACAATATTGCCCTCAAGTAATTCTTTCCGAGAGGGGCTTGAGGGCCAGGTATAGCGTTCTGAGTTCAACATTAATTTCTCTTAATAATTTGAAGGCATTATTTACACTGCTGGTGTCCCCCTGAGATCCCCTTTAGCAGGCTAGAGCACCTATCCCTCAACTGCCAACAACGTGGCTACTAACAGCTCACTCCTGACCCCTTACCTGGAGAAGGGCCCTTTACTCATTCACTTCCCCTGGGGGCAGCCTCTAGACAATTGCTGCCTGCTGGGGGAGGACAAAAGGCCTCATAGACTCCAGGTGGGACTAATTCTATGGGGAATATTCATGCTCCATGGCTTGCCAAGAATTCAAGCTGCTGAAGCCAGACTCTTGCTGACAACACAGTTTAGTTTAGTTCTTTCCCCAGCCCTATTCTGTTTCTCTTATTCTCTCTTCCTAGAGTACTCCCTTAATTGATCATGTGCGTCCAAATCCTTGTCTCAGGCTCTGCTTCTGTGGAATCTGGTCCAAGACACATTGTTTCAGTATTTTCTATTGTCCTGTGCCCTCACGCTTAGCCCAGGACCCAATGGCAATTAGACCTTCAATAAATGTTCACGGAATATGCAAGTGAAGTCATCTTCTTGGACAGCATGCTGATAACATTATACTTTCTTTCTGAACCTACTTCCAATTATGAAGTTAAAAATCTTGATTTTGGCTTTAAAGTCTTATTCCAGTGGTTTATTCAGATTAAGCCCGTCTGACTTTATTTATTAGTCTAGTCCGATTTTTTTTTTACTGCTTTTATGATCCCAAACATATATTATTTTATACCTGAATTATGCAGTCTTACATTGCTTGTACATTGTGTTATGTGTCTTATTTCCTCAGCTGGAACACAATTTTATGGACTTTATGTTTCTCCATATCACTTAGGACCTAGCACTTTTCTAGATATAGTATTCAATTAATAATTACATAATGTTTATATGACAACTTAGTTTAAAGGGATGTATTTGAACACAGATTTTCTCTTGAAAAATACTTTTTTCTTTTTTTATTACTTCTGGATCATTTAATCCCTTTTTAGAAACTCTATTTCCATAGCAAGAGATTATCACAAAAGAAAGAGGATAGTATGGTCTTTACTTTGAATAACCAGAAAGAGAAGGATTATGGAAAGAAAACTTGTGATTGCAAAATTATAAATAAAATGAGTGACTCAAGCAGAGGGAAACAATTAGTGCAAAGAAGGATAAATCATTTCTAACAGCGTTTATAATATTATTGTACTTCAAGATTATTAAAATAGCCAACAGAATCCAGAGGCTCAAACATTAGTAATGTGATAAACTTCAGAAGCTGAAGGCAGAAAGCATTAGGTCAGTCGCAGGGGTCCTGCAGACTCCAAAGCGGTACCCTCTATTTAATCAGTGAGGGCAGTGGCACAGAACCTACGCTCTTTAATGATTTGCAGCATCATCAAGCCTCCAATAAACTTGTACTGGAGAGTTGCCTGAGGTGACTTTTTCTTTAATTTGCAAAAAGTGTTCAATATCCAAGTAGTGCCAAGTTGAATTTGGCCCACAAAGAGGAGAGAAAAATAATGCAATACAAAACAGATTTCTCGAGAACCTAAAGAAAATTCAGGACAAACTCCAGTGGCTGGAATTCAGTGGAGATTTCTTTGGCTTTACGTGGCAAGATATTTTAAAATATGTGAAGTGGATGTTGCCATCAACCAGACTCTCTCTCGTCACTGAGCGTGCTCACTTGTTCTTGAAGTGAAGAATTTGTGGTGGGAATAAAGGACTGCTGGAGAGATGAGACCACCCCTGTGGTTCAATACTCATCCAGTCTTGGGGGTGCAGAGATTCAAAAGAGCAAGCAATGTGGTGAAAGGCACAGAACATGCTACACAGCCAGCTCCGGGCTCTCTGGGGCGTGGTGACTTCAACAGAGAAGTAGGAGATGAAATAGGACGATGATCTCTCAGGATCACTCAGTTCAGCAACGTCACAGTTCTAAATAAAAACCAAAGCTATTATTCTCTATTTTGCCAGTTGGAATTTCTTTCTTAACCTAACTCTTCTTTGTGTCAAATATGGTTCTTTATATATTCTGGATACTAGTCCTTTGGTGGTTATATATGGTGCAAATATTTTCTCCTACTCTGTGGCTTGTCTTTTCATTTTTTTATGGGGTCTTTTGATAAATACAAGTTCTTATTGAATGTAATGTAACATCAGTTTTTACTATTACCGTTTGTTTTCTTATGTTGAAACACTTCTCTACGCTGTGGTCACAAATAGAGTCTCCTTTAAAAAAAAAAGTTTATTGGGGAATATTGGAGAACAGTGTGTTTCTCCAGGGCCCATCAGCTCCAAGTCATTGTCCTTCAATCTAGTTGTGGAGGGCGCAGCTCAGCTCCAAGTCCTGTCTCCCTTCTCAATCTTAGTTGCAGGGGGCGCAGCCCACCATCCCATGCAGAAATTGAACCAGCAACCTTCTTGTTGAGAGTTCGCGCTCTAACCAACTGAGCCATCCAACCGCCACAAATAGAGTCTCCTTTATTTTTTAAGATTTTATGATTTTTTCCCTATTACAGTTAGATCTTTAATTCATCTGGAATTGATTCTTATCTATGATGTGATATAGGAGTACAATTTAATTTTTTTTCACTTGAGTACCTAACCATCCGAGCACCATTTATTTAAAATCTAATAGCCTTTTCCTAATGAATCTGCCATGCTACGCCTCTGAATTATAAATGATCCATATGTGAATGTATCCTTTTCTAGACTCCCTCATTTGTTCTATTTGACTGTTTCTTTACAAACACCCCATTATCTTATTTCCTATAGCTTCATAAGTCAATATCTATCAGAGCAAGCTTTTCTATTCCTTTTTTTTTGAAGATAATTTTTTTAAAAAAAATTTATTTTAAGTGTGTTTTTCCAGGACCCATCAGCTCCAAGTCAAGTAGGTATTTCAATTTAGTTGTGGACGGTACAGCTCACAGTGGCCCATGCGGGGATCAAACCAGCAGCCTTGTTAAGAGCACCTCACTCTTACCAACTGAGCTAACTGGCCTCCCCTCCTATTTTTTTTTAAGTCATGAATGTATGTTAAATTTTATCAAATGCCATATTCTACTGAGATGATCACATTGTTTTCTTTACTCTGTTCATATAATGAATTATACCCATTGATTTTTCTAATGTTAAAATAACTTTTCTTCCTGGGATAGTCTAACTTTGTTATCATATAAGTTACCTAATGCAGTAAAACAACTGACTCCAAATCTCAATGGCACACAGCAATGAGCATTTATTATCAGGAGTATTAGGTCAGCTGGGTTTTGGCTGATCTAGGATGGGTGGCTTTGTTTCATGCTGTGGCAGTTGGGGCAGCTCATATTCTCACTGAGGCTTGTGATTGGGTTGGGGCAACTGTGCTGTACCTACCCCTCACCCCTCTCGAATCAGCGGACTAGACAGTGCACATGCTTCTCATTATCAGGAAATTAACACTGAATCCAGTGCTACTACCTAACTTAGGGACTTTAATGAAATATCACCATTCGTCTCACTAATATCCTAAATGGCAAAGAAGGAAAAAAAATGTTCTGGTCCAGGATCCCATTCAGGACCACACAGTGCATTTTCTTGTCATATTTCTTTAGTCCCTTTGACCAGAAACATTTCCTCACTCTTTGTTTCATGTTCTTCGTATTTATGAAGGGTACAGACCATTTCTTTTGTAAATATCTTTGTATTTTGTATTTTAAAATAATGGTCTATAAGTGGGTTTTGTTTATTATTTTAATCCAATTGGAAAATATATTTTTTCCATTGGGCACTTAACTTATTTACATTTATTGTTATAGTTAGCAATATATTTGGATTTACTTCGACCATCTTTTCATGGGTTGTCTCTTTTTCTACCTTTTCTGTCACTTTTCTCTTTTCCCTTGTATTCTTTTGAATCAAGTATTTGTTTTTCCTATCCTGTTTTCTTCTTTTACTATAGACTTTGTTTCTATTTTTTACTTGTAAACCTAGATATTTTAACACACATATTTGGCTTATCAAATCCTAAAGTTAATCATATCATCACCGTCTTCTCTAGTAATACATTTTTCTTAAAACATTTTAATTACCCACTCCGGAAACATATTATTCTTTATACATTTTAAGTTTATTTTGTTTTTGTTTTAATCCCACAAGACAATATTTTATTATTTTATAAAATTAATGTTTGTTTAGTTTTATCCACGTATTTGCTACTTTTTTCACTGATTATTTCTTTCTGCATCTTGGATCTTCTATCTGGGATTGCCTTCCTTCAGCATAAAATATATCCTTTAGAATTTCTCTTATTGAGTGTCTGTTGGTAGCAGCCTGTAAGTATAATTTTATTAGAAAGTATCTTCCTTTGTCTTCTTTTTGAAAAATATTTTTACAATGTGTACAATTCTACACTGTCAGCTATTTGTTTCTCAGCCCTTTGAAAATATTGTTCCACAGTCTTCTGTCATTATTGCTGTCTTTGTCCTTCATCTGGAGGTCCTTCTTAGCCTAATCTGTCTTTTGCCTCTGGTTCCTTTAAAGATATTTTCCTTGTCTTTGTTATTCTGTAGTTTCTCTGTGATATGTCTAGGCATGCATTTCTTTTTATTAGCTAGCTTGGGATTCATTAGGTTTCCTCAATTTGTGGCAAGTACCCATCATTTCTGAAAAATTCTCAATCATCAATCCAATTATTCTTTTTTCAATTCTTTATCTCTCTTTTCCTTTTAAAGCTTTGATTTGACATATCTCTTGGTCTCTCTTTCATAATTTCTATTCTGATCTCTCTATGCTGCCTTCTGGATGATTTCTTTGGATCTGTTGTCTCATTTCACACTTTAGCTTTTCCTAGCCTGAGTTTTTAATTTTTTATTGTATTTTTATTTCTATAAGTTATATTTGTTTTTTAAATGTCGGCTTCATTATTTCTACAGTGTCTTTGTCTTTCCTTATATTTTAAATTACTCAAATCTATTTAGACATAAGCCTTTTAGACTTTTTCTTTTCTGTGACCTCATATTTCTGGGAATTTTTTTATGTGAATTATTTGAGACTCTGACAAAGCTAATACTCCAGAGAGGATTTGAATTTGTTTCTTCTAGTAACCTGGAGGAGCTCCCAGCCCAGGATAACTCTAAACTGATTTCTTAGCTTGTAATCTGTTGGACCTCTCAGGTAGTGTGAATTTGGCCTGCACAACTACAAGAAGGCTCTCTTATAGTTAAGAATTTTGGAGAAAAGTCTCACTTTCTCCAAGGCTAAATTTCTGGATAGGTAATTTTGCTTTCAGTTCCTTGAGTGGCAGGAGTTTTTCCTAGTTCATGCTTATACTGGAAGTGTGGCCTTTTGTAGTCTCATCGTATTGAAGGGGGATCTCTATTAAACCTCCCACCTTGAGTGAATCCTGGGCTTTGTGTTCTCTACTCTGTGACTTTATTGGATCACAAAAACCAAAGAGCCAGTTCATTCAGTTTGGCGAGTGTTCCCCCAGGCATGAGGTGGCTTCATTTCTGTGATTACCTCTCTGGGTTCCTACTTTCCCTGAGTTCTCCTTACTAAATAGCCAGATATTGATTATTAACAATATTTTTAATGACTTTTATCTATGGTCTTTATGGTTTTTTATCTTTGTTTTTTTAGGAGGACCAAGCAGGTTACTTTGTTAACCACACTGTCGGAAATAGAAATCCAGATATCAATTTAAAACTATATTGGGGAAAACTTTCCTAATACTGAATAAGTGGATAGCATTGATGATCAAAAATAAGATGTATGACAATGTTTTATTTTTTTTAATGGTTATTCTTTTTTTTCTTTTTTTTATTAGTTTCAGGTGCATAAGACAAAGCAAAACTTAGACGACGTTTATCATTTATATCCCTCACACCGTGTGAACCTCCCTCCCCCCATCCACTATCCCTCTGTACGTTCCCCAAATTAATTTTCAAACCCCCATGACCATCTTGTGGTTACCGACTATTTTTCAAAACCTCTCACCTTCCCTTTAATGGTTGTTCTTTCTTTCTTTCTTTTAACAGGACTTTATTGGGGAACAGTGTGTGTACTTTCAGGACTTTTTTCCAAGTCAAGTTGTTGTCCTTTCAGTCTTAGTTGTGGAGGGCGCAGCTCAGCTCCAGGTCCAGTTGCCGGTTGCTAGTTGCAGGGGGAGCAGCCCACCATTCCTTGTGGGGGTCAAACCGGCAACCTTGTGGTTGAGAGGACACGCTCCAAACAACTGAGCCATCCGGGAGCCCAGCGGCAGCTCAGCTCAAGGTGCCATGTTCAATCTTAGTTGCAGGGGGCGCTGCCCACCATCCCTTGCGGGACTCCAGGAGTTGAACCAGCAACCTTGTGATTGAGAGGACGAGCTCCAACCAACTGAGCCATCCGGGAGCCCAGCGGCAGCTCAGCTCAAGGTGCCATGTTCAATCTTAGTTGCAGGGGGCGCTGCCCACCATCCCTTGCGGGACTCGAGGAATTGAACCGGCAACCTTGTGGTTGAGATTCCACTGGCCCATGTGGGAATCGAACTGGCAGCCTTCGGAGTTAGGAGCACGGAGCTCTAACCGCCTGAGCCACCGGGCCGGCCCGACAATAGTTTTTTTTTATAGAAAGCTAATAACAAGTACAGGCAGTAATAATATTGTAAATACATAAGTAAACTAGTAAAGCAGTATTTGATCAGGACTTTAATGAAAACATATCTGTTAGATTTTATGAGTTAATACATTATGTTAACGATTGTGTAATAGAAAGAGCTAGGGTTTTGTGGGAGTGAAATATCGTATTTTCCTGCCTTCCACTCTCAAAAGACCCTCTAACATCCTGAATGCTGGCCTGGCAATCAAGGTTCTTCAAAATAAGAGCTAATTTTGCGTTATCTCTCTACTCCTCCACTTGTAGAGACAGGTACACTGAGCTCCACCCAGATTTCATCACCAGTGGACCCTGACCAGGCTCTTTGCTTTGCCACCTCAGTCTTTGCACTTGTCCTTTCTCCTTCTCCCACCGAAGCCTTGAGTATTTTTGCAAGTAACATGGTTTTGGGCATATAACAAATCTTTTCTATCTCTATTTCTATTTTGAGGTGTATTCAGAAAGCATCCTTTTATTTAGAAAGCAACCGCACTCTGATCACCCTGATAAGACAAGATATGATCTCTTTCTTTGCCACCCAAGGCCTTTTAAACTTCCCTTAAAGCTCTTCTATTGTGTCTTGCATTATCATTTTGCTTTTTTCTTACCTTCTTTGTTAGAATGCAAACTTCCTGGATGCAGAGACTCTTATTCATAAGTGTGTTCCCCCACACATGACCCAAACGGTGTCAAATACACGCGGTATAGGTATAAGAAAGCACCAGACATAATCTAATCAAAAACATCTATTTAACTGAATGAAATAGACTGGCTCGACCACGGAGCTCCTCTTTCAGTGTTAGTGCACGTGAAATTATATATGGAAATAATAAAATGGTCGGGGAAAAAATGTGTGGCTTGTATGTAAACAGGATTTGGAAACCTTGTACCATGCAGAAGAAACGGAATCATTATTTACGAAGTAGGTGGGAATAAAAAAATAAATGATTTTTTTATTATTATTAACCTTGTGCGTAAGTCTTTGTAAGTGGATTTAAGTTAAATTTTGCAGGATTATCGTCATGAATGAGAATTAGAGGAATTCTTTTAGGATATAATTAAGCATGGGCTAAATGCAAATTGCATAGCGTGAAGTCCCCCAAGAGTAGCTTAAATTTAACATGACAATTTTTCAAAATATTATTTTCGTGTGTAAGGATCCTGGAATAGGTGCAATCTTTTATTTTGTTTTTTTTGTTTTGTTTTGTTTTGTCTTGTTTTGCAAGCAGCATACCTTTATTTCTGCTCCCTGTTAGGTCTTTTGTGTTTTCAAATGCATCTGCCTCACTAGCAGCTTGTGGCTGGGTGGAGAGGACTTGCCACTGCTACATCACAGCGGGTCTGCCTTTTTATACTCTTCACCGGATGGATATACAGAACGTTATATTCACACAGCACTTTTAACTTCAAAGCACATTTACATTTTTTTATGCTTGCAACTCTGTGGAGTAGGAAGTGTGATTTTTTCCTACCCACCTTTTACAGGCGAGAACAATGAGCCACAGAGAGGTTAAATGATGGGTTAAAAGCAGTCACCCTTCCCCACCAGCCCACGCTGCTTTCCTTTCCTGAGTGAAAGTATGTGAGCACACAAGTTCTACCGGAGCAAACACGAGGCAGGTGACCCCTGTGTGATTGCTCACTCCACTGTGTGGACAGAGGGCTGCCGGAAAATGAATTTGTTCCGAGAAAGCTTGTTTATGTATTCACATGTTTTATCTACTCTGTCGTTCAAACCCTGTAGATCAGCCAGTTTTCATAATGACCTCATATCATCAACACTAGGAGTTATTCACCAAATGATTTGGAGATCAGTTCATTTAATTTATGCCAGATGCTTTCTTACTGTTTTATCACCATCTGCAAAATAACATTCAGATGTGAAAATTTTAATTTTAAGATTAAGTTTTTGGCTCCCAAGCCCAAAACTCGAAAGACTGGTTAACTTGCCTTTTGCTAATAGCAAAGTAAGTACATTTCCAGCCAAGAAGCAGAGATGTATTTTGAATCATTTGCTTCATCCAGAACTAAATCCACAAATTAGCCCAATGAGCATGATAATGTTATTCAAGAATTTGTGGAAGAAATGAAGGATAAACCTGTTCACATCTTCTTACTCTTTTGGTAATCCCTGTACAAACTGCTCAAAAGATGAGATCTTTCATGATACATTCATCAGAGCCTTATTTACCCCAAGATTTCCATTTAAAATTGTACTCAGTTTTGTGGCACATTTTCCATTTTGTCATTTAAATCCATTTCATTGTTCGGTTTTGCATTAAAGAATTAATATAACTATAATGTTCTGTATGAATAACAGCTTTGATTCCCAAACCTGTTTTTCACTAATGAATTTCTCTTTCTCCTTAAATAATTCTTATTGTTTTCCTCCAGACCAGGTAAACTTGTTTCCCTTTTTCTCCATTGTGATGACCTAACTGAAGGCCACAGATCAGAATATTCACTTTGCATATAAAGTAGACCTTACCTCTTAATGCTTCCACTAGCTGTAATTAAGTGATTTAATTATAATTAAATCACTAAAAGAATTCCTGACCTTAGTTTTTGCAGGATGAAAGTAACAAGTGAGGTCACCAGCAGGCCAAGAGGGAGCTGGGAGAACTCTTATCCTTAATAAAGGAAAGCTGGAAGTTGGTGACTAGGTCAGCAAATGAGATTTGGGGAAGAACAGGGTCACCAATGACCCTTTACTAGTTGAACGGAGGTTGTATATGTGCAGCTTAGTGTAGTATATAGAGTGTTGAACTTGGGGACAGCCTAGAATTCTAGGTCCTCTTCTGCTGCTTTTTAGCTCTAAGACCTTGAATAAATTACCTAATCTCTCTGAACTTTACAATTTATAAACTAGGGATAATAGTATCTTCTAGGGCAATTGTATGTATCAGTTATCTGTTGCTAAGTAACAAATGATCTCAAAACTTGGTGGCTTAAAACACAATGATTTATTTGCTTACAGTGTTGAATGTGTTCAGCTGAACAGTTCTTCTATTGGTCTTTCTTGGGGTCACTTATGCAGCTTCAGTGATCTGGAGTTTTGACTGGAGCTGAATGATCCCAAATGGCCTCCTCCTCATCGGGCGGTCAGCTGGGAGTGTCAGCGGAGTGCCTCAGTTCTCTGCATGGCTGCTTCAGCAGCAGAGTTCGGGTTTCTTGCATGGCAATGGCAGTCATTCCAAGGAGGCAAGTCCCAATCTGCAAGCACTTATCAAGTCTCTGCTTGTGTCACATTTGCTAAATGTCTTTTTGGCCAGAGCAAGTCACGTGATCAAGCCCAGGGTCCACGAGGGAGGGAGCTATGCCACAGTGTAGAGGCTCGGTGTGAGACAATTAGTGTAACCATCTGCACATTCTGTCAGTCAAATGTGACAATGCATGGGAAATTATTTTTTTAAAGTGTTAAACCAATGTAAATTTTTTGTGGTGTGTTTGTGTGTATGAGTGGTGTTGGCGGTGGAGGGGAGAAGATAGGGGAACCTTAATAGATATTGAATTTACAGTCCTGAAAATAATTATTTAGACTTCCTTATTAAATTGAAAATATTTCAGGTGGGCTCAGAGGTGTAGCATTCTGGAACCTGGTTAATGTGATCAGTATGTGAAGCTTGGAGAAATGGACTCAGCTACAGAGAATTGGCAGTCCAAGGCTCAGTGTTTCAAAGACATATTAATTATATATATAGATATAGATAGATAGATAGATAGATAGATAGATATCTGGAGGTCCATTCTGAGTGTCACTTGAAAGTCAGAAGGATAAAGGTTAATGTCCTGAGAACTTTCCACACATCCTGACTGTGGATGGAGACAGTGAGCATGAGGATTCATCTAATATAGTCTGGTTGGAATTAGGAAGATACCATCCCTATAACCAAATGGGATTATGGGAAGAGCAGGGGGCCTAGGAGGCAGGCACCAAGGCAAGTGCCTATTTATTTAGACTAGACAGAAATACACAGAGAGAGAGGGTAAACAGCATATCAATTTGTGAGTGCTGTGACTCAGGGCAGAGTAAGATAGATGCTTAGAGTTTGTGTGTCCTTAAAGTTGGCCCTTAAAGAATCTTGGGATGCAGAGTGATGATGTGGCAGCTCAGCAACCACTGGGTCCTGAGCCCCTGGGCCCCAGCTATAAAGACAGGCCTGACAGTGGGGCTGGAGCTTTTAAACTTCCTAAGTCAGGACCAGCTCTGGAATTGAAGAGAAAACAGACATCAGTGGACCCAGAGGGAAAGCTCCAGCAGCTGACACAGATGCCCTGTGGGACAGTGGGTCTCACACGTCAGTGAGCACAGGAATTTCCTGCTTAAAAGTGCACATCCCTGGACTCACTCCAAAGAGTGTGACTCAGTACATCTGGCGTGGTGCCCGGGAATTTGCATTTCCAGGAAACTGCTTCCTGCTGATAAGCTAACCTGTGCTGCCCAAGATAGTACACGTGTGACTATTTAAATTTAAGTTAGTTACAATGAAATAAAATTTGATTACTCCTCTATTAGCCACATTTGAAGTGCCCAATAGCCACATGTAGTAGCTAATGACTACTGCATTGAATAGCGCCCAATTAGAACATTACCATCATGACACAAAGTACAACTGGATGGCTCTCGTTAAGCCATCTACTCCATGGTTCCTTTTCTTTGGACCACATCTGATTCTGCTAGGATTTCCTGGTTTCGTGCCCCATCCCAAGTCCATAATCACATTTCCTACTTCCCAGAGGAGTAACTCTAGGGAGCACGATGGTTCAGGACCATGGACAACAGCACACTCAGCTGTCCCTCTCCTGGAATAGTTTGAGTCACTCTGTACTTAATTAAATCTAATCAGGCGAGGCGCCAAGAATGAGTGGCTAAAGTAAGGAATTCAAGCCATGTTGAAGAAGAGACTGACCTATACTGAAACCTTCAGTCCGTCATCCCATAGCTCAATGGTAGTGACTTTGGCTTCTGGTCACATTGGCTCTTCACAAGAAGTAGGGGGAAGAGAGCCTTGAGCAACTATTTAGAAAGTACTGCTAATAAGCAGCATACGTGCTGATGTAGAGCAGTGAGGGAGGAGACGAGCACAGGAACAGTCAAGCAGCATTAAATTCTGGGATGCCACCTACTTGTGGTGTAACTATAGGAATATACCTTCACCTCTATGAGTCTTGATTTTCCAATATTAAAGTGGCAATAATAATATTAATGTTACCAAATGGAAAAATACATGCAATGTGTGTAGTGTAAGGCCTAGCATATAGTAGTCATTCAATAAATATTAGTTCTATTTACCTTCTTGGTAAGTTGAACTTTATACTTTCTAGTGTGGCAGTTCCCCACTTACAGTATAAAGTCTCTGCTTTCCGGTAGCTGTATCTGAATTTAGAGATAGAGATGAGTTTCTGTTTAGACCTTTTACTCATTTAAAAAAAATGGGTTGTTGATATTCTTATTGTTGACCTATGAGAGTTCTTTTCATTCTAGACAAAAGTTCCATATCAACTATGGGTTTTATGAATATTTTTTCCAAGCCTGTGGTTTACCTTTTCATTTTCCTAACAGTGGTTTTTGAAGAGCAAAAGTTTTTAATTTTGATGAACTCCGATTCATCAATTGTTTTTTTCTTTTAGAATCTGTGTTTCTATGTCCTACTAAAAATTTATTTACCTAACCCAAGGTCACTAAGATTTTCTCCTACATTTTCTTCCAGAGGTTTTATAGTTTTAGCTCTTATATTTAACTCTATGATCCATTTTGAGTTAATTTTTATATGTGATGTGAGTTAAAAGTTCAGATTCATTTTAGTTTTTCATATAGATATTCAATTTTTACAGCATCATTTATGAAAAGGTTATCATTTCCCTGTTTAATCGTCTTGGTGCATTTGATGAAACTCAATTGACCATGTATGTGTGAATCTATTTCTGGACACTCCATTCTCTTTCATTGTCTGTCTTTATGTTTATCTTTACTGTCTATATTTTCATCTGTAGGTCTATCTTTAGTCTATACTATACTATCTTGATTAATCTAGCTTTATGGTGAAATGTGTGAATTTCTATGAAACATCTTGCTGGCATTTTTATTGGAATTGCATTGAATCTAAAGATCAATTTGGGAGCAATGACAAGTAGATTGGAGCAGCCATGTTGACGACTGTCATCAACTTGCTGCTGTAATTCTCTTTTAAAATGAAAGACAGAATAACTGGGTGAGTCTGTCCAGATTTCATATCTGTACTTGGTATATCTTGACAAAGTGCTAAGTGAGCCTCCAGCTTTCCTTAATAAGACAGGGTGGATGTCTTCCCAAAAGTTTTTAAGGGCCACTGTCAAATTTGGGTGTATGCAAATGTTATTCAATCATGAATCCTACAAATATTGATTAAGGGCATAGTATGTGTATGTGCCAAGCACTGCTCTAGGTGCTGGGGTTATATAGCACTTAACAAAGCAGACAAATATCTCTGCTTTGAAAGAGCCTAATTAACTTCTAGTCTTGTGGAGAACCATCCGTGTATAGGATTAATTAAAAGTAGAACCTTAAACATTATTCTATCTCTTGATCTAGTACTATTTCTTCTAAGAATTTATCCAAAGAAAATAATCAGGGATGTTGTCAAAAATTTATGTAAAAATGTTCATTGCAGCATTGATGATGACAAACTCTAGAAAAAAAACTTACATCCTTTATGATAGGGAAGTAATTAAATCACTGGTGATATATACCTTTGATGAAATATTATGTAATCATTAAAAATTTAAATTTTAGAAGACTATAAGACCACAGGATAGATAACTTAAAATACTCAATCATTTCTAATAACATTGAACCAAGTTACGTCTACCAGCAGTGTTAGAGTATCCATCTAACTTTACCTTACTATAGTGAGTGCTTTGAAAAAGCAGAATGTGGTATAATCCTAAGTGTGTGTGTGTGTGTGTGTGTGTGTGTGTGTGTGTGTAATATATAATTATTGAATAAAACCAGTTTGGATGGTACAAGTGGTATCTCATTTTAATTTGCAATTCTTTGATTACTAGTGACAGAATATTTGTACATCTGTTTAGGCTATTTTTGTTATTTCTTTTGTGAATTATTTTTCTTGAGTTTGACTTGTTGAGAAGGCACCTGGTTAGTGAGGTTTTTATTCTTTTACTGAGAAATCTATTTAATTGTGCTACAATGTGCTTTATAACAGATATCTTAAAATTTGGAGTTTTCCTTGTGTTTTCTGGGGAAGTCAGTAACTTAATACTACTTTAAATGTGAAAAAGCTCACGCCTAACTAACTGAAGCAGTAAGTGTTCATTCTTTCCCCATAATTTTTTGCTGTTTAAAAAGCTTATTAGGTAGTGCATAACTTATGTTGTTGATTTTGCTTATCGTTTTAGATATTTTAAAATATCTATTTCTTGCTTATTTGAGCACTACATATTTCAGTGCTCTACCCTTCCTGTTTTTGGAAACGTCTGCTTCTATAACTTTTGACATTAAATTTTCCATTTGAGAAATAAAAAATAAAACTAATAAACTAGGGCCAAAAGAAAATTGTTAAATATACACTCTAGAAATGGAAAGCATTCACCATCTGTCACTGAATTGCTTTACTAATATAAAATGACAAGATGCAGAAACATTATATCACTGTGTTCAAGCAAATACAAAGAGGTGGGAGATAGTCTGACACGTTTAGAAGACAGGAGAGATGGCTCGCAGGGAGAAGGGTGTTGATATTAAAGAAAGGTGAGGAAAGGCTGGGTGGACAGGGTGGGACCTGATCATAGGAGTTTGAAATTATTTCTGTAGATAACTGGTGGCAATGAAAGATACAAGTTTAGAATAACAAGAATAATATAAAAATATCTTGTTGGTAGTCTTAAATCTATTCATAGCCCGGCTGTGAATGAAGGGTCCTTATTTTAGTATTTGAGGTACTCCTTTCCCTCTAGACCATGTATGTTTGCTCCATTGAGTTTGACCAAAGCAAACAGAATGAGCCAACCATCACTCATTTAAGCAAAGGGAGACTTAATACTTTTAACAACAAGGATGCCTGTCACAGCCAAAAGTATTAGAGGCCAGCAAAGATGGGTTCTAGTTTGTGGTGGCTTCAGTGGACTGTCAATGTCTGGGCCTTTATCACTCCGGTCTTGCAATAACTGCACCATCCTTGATGGACTAGCATCCATTCTCAGTGTTCATCCACAGAAGATTTCAGAAGCACCCCTCTCTCTGATGGTGTGGTGACAAAGGTCTACACCCTTACCCCAGTGACTCTGAGTTTCTTGGGAAAAATTAGCGTCTATAAAACTGAAGACTCTCACTTAAAGTAATAAAAGAATTGAAACGTGTGTGATTGTCCCTTGAAAGGCAAGCAAGGAGGGACCACTGAAGTCTGCTCTTGGTGGTAGTTTAGGCAGCAGGGAAAGGTCTAGGGTGGGCTATTCCTTTGCTGTATGGATTAGCAACTCCTCTGTGAATAGGAGGGAGATAAGATAGTCAAGATTCAAGACTAGAGGGAGTGTGAGTGATCTCACTGTGCTTGGCCGAGATATTCCTTTAATATTTCATTGGACTGAAAAACCAGGGCAATTTCCCTGGTTTCAAAAGGCACACTTAAACAAGATGGGATATACTCCGAGAAAGATAAAAATTTGAGTGTATGTGAATGTTATTCAAGTATTCATTCACCAAGTATTCATTAAGGTCATACTCTGTTCCAGGTACTGCTTTATATTGCAGGATGAAACAAAACAGATAAAAACCACTGCTTTATTAAAAGCCTACATTCCAGGCTCTATATTTATTAAAAGACTTGCATAGAACCACAAGTATATAGGATGAGGTAAAAGGAAAGCGAGAGAGAGAGAAAAAAGAAAATGGTGGGTAAAAACATTTGTGCTTCAGTAGACACCATCAAGAAGTGAAAAGATAACCCACAGAATGGGAAAAAATACTTGCAAGTCATATGTCTACTATCAAATATCTAGAGGAAAGAATATGTGAGAAGCAACAATAAAAAGGCAAGTACCACAATTGAAAATAGGGAAAGAATATAAATAAACATTGTCTCAAAGAAGACACACAGATGACCAACAAGCACATGAAAAGATACTCAATGTCACTAACCATCAGGAAAATGCAAATCAAAAGCACTGTGACATGCCACTAGGATGGCTATGATCAATAAGACAGACGATAACAAGCATTGGCAAGGATGTGGAAAAATTGAAACCCTCATATCTTGCTGGTGGGAATTTAAAATGGTATAACTACTGTGGGAAGTAGTCTGTCAGTTTTCTCAAAACATAGAATTACCATATGACCCAGCAATTCCACTCCTAGGTATATATCCAAGAGACATGAAAATATATGTCCATACAGACACTGGTACGCAGATGTTTACAGCAGCATTATTCATAATATCCAAAAGTAGAAACAACCAAATGTCTATCGACTGATGAATGGGTGGGTAGAATGTTGTAAATCCATATAAGGGGATTCCCCCCTCCCCCCCCAGTACAAAGGAATGAGGTACTGACCCATGCTCCAACATGGATGAACCTGGAATAGAATCATATATTGTATGATTCTATTTATATGAAATTTCCTTAGCAGCAAATTCATAGAGACAGAAAGTGTATTAGTGGTTACCTAGGGGTGGGGGGCGAGGGGGGGGCGAGGTGCTGTTGGGGGAAAATAAAAATGATTGCTAATGGGTTTGGGGTTTCTTTTCGTTGCCATGAAAATGTTCTAAAATTGTGGTGATGGTTGTACAATCCTGTGATTATACTAACAACTATTGAATTATACATTATATATTATATATGTATATATATGTATCTATATATGTATGTATATATGGAGTGAAATCTATGCTTAGAAAGGGTGGTGGGTGAATGTGTCAGACTCAGCTCTGCGTGACTGGCAGCTACAAAAGTGAAACAGTTCTGGAAAGGAAGTCCCCATCCTGTTTGATTAGTGGGTATGGCAGCTCCATGTCCGCTCTGCAGCCCTAAGACGGAAGATCTGTCCTCCATTTCTCTAAGATAGATCAGCCTTGGCAGTCTGGACAGGGCCATTTGTGGACCACACTGATCTGACTTCTCCTCCACGTTAGATGGCTGAGTTCCCCGCTGGGGTCTGGGAAATTCTTTCTTACCTGAGTGACAGAAACCCTGGAGAGGATGCTGGTGAAGAGGGGGGTTAGAAGAAGCAGGCAGTGGACCGTGGATGGGAGCAGAGAAGAGTGCCTCCAGTTTCCTTTCGCTAAAGGGAGACATTCGAGAGAGAAGAGATCATCTTTGGCCTCTTGTACAGAATATTTAAGCATAAATTATAAGTTTGCTTTCAAAAGCCAACTTATAATTTATGCTTAAATATTCTGTCAAACAACATACTTTATTATATGCTTTTCAAGTGAAATAAATGTCAAGTTGCTTTTCAAGTCCTTGCCAAATTCATACACTTAAATAACTTTTTATATTTTTAAAAAAATTACAGTGATTCAAGAAGCCCCCTAAAATTATTATGCAGTGGATATTAATAAACACTGTAAGAGAGCAAAAGAAAAGTGGAAACAATTCAAGATGAGTTTGCTATTCTGAAATAAAGCCAACATCTATTAGGGATGAAGCACTTTTTCATGCAGTTGGTTTGAGATGGTAACAAAGTGTATAGACTCTTGATTGCTCTTCATCCAAAGGATGTGCTTCAGTTCAGCGTCCTCTCCTGGTTGCCACTCGCACCTCTGTACTTTTCTGCCTATACTATTCCAGTTCATACCTCTTCCTGTGTAGACGACATATGATGTGATGGGCTGTTCATATTTGTGGGGTAGGTTTTGCTTATACTTTTAATCAGCATGAATTCTGTAACCACTACAGCTCCCGGCATTTGCTTTTGCACAGCACGTCAGTAGTTCCCCAAGTTCACTGCACCTTGACTTCTCCTGACTGATGCTGGGCTCCCACTTGTAGATGTGTGGTTTAATATGTATGGGATTCCCCAGAGGCTCCCCATGGGCAGCGAAATTTGGGCACAACGGCACTATACCATTATTTAGGACTCTTAGCATAAGCCACTCCCTGAGTGAAAGGAAAGCATTAACCCCTGCGAGTCTCTGGTCCAAGGAGACTATATTGATTAAATTGAACAGTAGCATATAAAGGCAAGAAGTATAAGAGACGTTCCAATGACATCATTTAAATAATTTTCACTACAATTTTTTTTTTCAGTTCCTAATTTTATGTAATACCATTATTCTTAGCTGCGGGCTAAATGCTGTCTCTTACCTTTTGGCATTAATATAGTTTTTGTATCTTTCTCTTTGTACTGTGTCATCTTTTTGCAAGTTATGAATGTTAACTTTCTTGCTCTTTTTTTTGATGACTGAATCCCTGACGACTCCTATTTATATGCTTTGCTAGACCGACTGTTCACTGGTTTCTTGTGTCCCCAATTTGCACATTCCATGGGACTAGATGGTCCCAGCAAGCCAGAAGCAGTGGCGGTCTTGCCCAGACACTCCGCCCAAATCAGCACTCATGTCACTGGAAACGAATCTCTAATTTCTTTTCCATAATCATTCCACGATCTCTTCCCTTTTCTCCACTGCTGTTCCTGCTTGCCCTTTGTTGCTTTCTAGGCTTCTCTGTTACTGAATAACATGGAGAAAAGAATTTCCCCAGAGGTTTTGCATTGAATTTTTTCAAGATTTAAAAAATGCCCTTGTTTACTAATGAACTGCTGGTCATTTTGATCAACTGGGTTGGCTTGTTCTTGTAGCCCTCCCCATGGCTTGCCAAGATACTGTTTGAAATATGACTTAATGTGCCTTGAACTTCCTTTTGGAAGCTATTAATATACGTAATAACGTCAGAACCAAAACAACAATAGCCCCACATCACAATTGCCTTAAATGGTTAGGCTTAAGGGTTTTTAATTTTTCACACACAACTCTGTCTAAGGCCTACATCTCTTTTACTCACCTTTTTTGATTATAAAAATAATATGTGATAATTAAGAAAAAATTTGAAATTACAGAGTAACATTTTTTAAATTGAGAGGGAAATCACCTGTAATTATGCTGACATAACTACTGTCAGTATTTCGGTATATTTCTTCTTAGTCTTTTTTCTATATATATATATATATATATTTTCAAGCTTTTATAATAAAAATTTTAGACATATAGAAAAAATGAAATACTAGCATAAGGACTACCCATATTCTTACTCCTTAGATTCAACAGTTATTAGGATTTGCAATAAATGATTCATCTTTCTCTGTTGCTTCTGTCTCTGTCTATCTCTGCCTCTATCTCTTTTTTGGGAGAGTGAACCATGCTTCTTTACTTTCCAAAAAACAAGACATTCTCTTATATAACAATAGCATTAGCAACAAAATTAACAACTCTCAAATATAACCTATAACTGAGTCAGTTTTTAAAATTTGCTCCATTTCCCCCAAATGTCTGTTATAATTGCTTTTCTTCTTCCAACCGGGATACGATCAAGAATGGCCATTGGGTTGTCATGTTTCTTTACGCTCTTTTCATGACATTGCCTTTTGAAGGGACTAGTTTTATAGAATGTCCCATGTTTTGGTGGGTGATTGTTTCTTCAAGATGACATTTAACTTGTTCTATTCCTTGTGTTTCCTATAAACTGGAAGTTAGATCTAAGGCATTGGTTAGATTTACACTAACATTTTTGGCAAGACTGTTTCATGGGTGATGTGGTGTAGTTCATATAAGTTCATGTCAAGAAGAATATGATATCAGGTTGTCTCACTAGGAGTGATGCTGTTTGCTCCCCTCATTAAAGTGGTGTAGCCACTTCCCTCCATTTCCCCCCCTCCATTTTGATTGGTGAGTAATGCGTGATGTGAAATGTTGACATTTTCAAATATCTAGTCCGTCATCCTCTTTTCATCTAATGGTTTCAGCATCCACTGAGATTCTTGCCTAAATTAATTATTTCATTGTGGGGGGGTGGGGTGGGCATGTTGCAAAATAGTGATTTTATAGTTCTATTCTTTCTACATCTGTGAGCTGGAATTATTCAGTAGAGAAGAGCTTTCCCTCATTAACTTTCTGTCCTCCTATAGAGCCTGGGTAAATGCTTAATAATTTCCTTTTATTTACTAATTTTCAGAGTAAATAAGTAGTATAATATTTCTTTTTTTTTTAAAGGCACAAAGTTGAGGTCAGAATGCATATATCCAGTTCCTGTACTTCTTTCTTGTTAGTATACTATTATACTAGAGTTAGCAGTTTCTCACACTTCTAATGATTTGTAAATATCTCTCCCTTAATGAATACATATAATTTTTCTTATAGTTGTATCAAAATTATTTTCTATGAAATATTGATTGTTTCCATTATTCATGGTCATGAATATGTTTTGGAATAGTTTGTACCTGAATTTTTGCTTAAATTTTGAGTTATTTCCTTAGGATAAAGTCTGTTTTCTTAAAACCCCTATGAAGCATGTAGCTACCATGTTTCCCCGAAAATAAGACTGGGTCTTATATTAATTTTTGCTCCAAAACACGCATTAGCGCTTATATTCAAGGGATGTGATCCTGAAAAATCATGCTACTGGTTAGGGCTTATTTTCCGGTTAGGTCTTATTTCGGGGAAACATGGTAGGTAGAGCACATCGGTCAATGACTGGCTCACGTGTATAAAATGGACCTTAATTAAATACTGACTGCCCCCCTTTCAGACCCAATGCTCTTCTACTCGTAGTGCTGTAGTTTGCCTCATGCTGCAGTGTGTTTTACTTCACTTTTAATATCTATTTTCTCTTTCTCAATTATCTTATAAATGCTTTGAGGTCAAATATTGTGCTTTATTTCTCTGTGTAGCCTTAGCACTGTGCATTATGTTTTTTACTCGTCATAGACACTGAGGAAAATGTTGGTTGATGATGGTGATGTTATGATATTTTGCCTTATTGTGGCAAATCTAGTACCCTTAAAGTCATTAGGACTGTCTGTGATTTGGGGGCTTACATCTAATGGAAGGCTCACTGAGGTCTGTTCCTCCTATTAGAAGGGCCCATCGTTTGGTGTGTGAAGTGTGATTGGGAAGATTGTGGAGGGTCTGCTGATGTGTTTCCTAAATTACGCCCATGTCCTGGATAAGATGCTGTGAGCCTTGGTGCTGATGCTGGTTTATTTTAACACACAAGCTACTGTATCTTCTGAGGTATGCTGCTGAGAGGTCTCAGGTGGGGACCAGTTAGTGACGAATGTGGCTGAGTGTCCCTGTCCGTAGTGGGGCCGTGTCTACTCCTAGGAAGATTTCATTGGCAGATGAGTCTGCACAAAAGGAGTGAACATTTATCTTGGGATTAGCCGTGTTAGGGGAGAGAAAACCTTTATTACCTACAATGATTATTATTTATTTGATATTGCTAGACATCAACAATGCCCCCAAAAACCAACGCACATTTTAATGGCTTATTTTCATGAAATGACAGCTTATCGGTGGTAAAACTTGTTCTTTAAGGATTCTTTAGTTTTATTTCAGTTGGAGTAAAGTTCGTAATTAATTCATCCTTCTTACTCCTAATCTATCAAATAATCTTTCTTGGTTGTACTTCACATATATTCTTTTCAAAACAAGTTCTTAGTTAAAAAATTTTTTTTTTTTTAGTTTGAAACATTTTATATTCAGGAATGTTTAGACATGGAAGTATGACTTATTTTTTGAACTAACACTGGCAGATAGACAGAATTATTCTTTTCTGTGTGCAAACTATATCTCTGTTGCATAGACCACCGAATAAACTGTGAAATGCATGACCACATTTTTCTTTTTCATTGTTTTAAAATGAGAGAGAATTTCTGTAATAGAGTTTACCTATATTGAGGACAGGAATCATGTTTTAATAAAATTGAATCTTTAGAAATCAATACAGTGCATAGCTGGTGCTCAATAAATTTTGCTTGAGTCAAAAATGAGTTTTTCCTCTGTTGCTATTGGTAAGGCCTAATCAAAGAACAAATAGAGTAGTTCCACTTGTCTCTGAATGACACAAAACCCTTTGCAGTTCTAGTAATACTTCCTTTTATCTTAAAATAAAGAAGTATGTTTATTTCTTTTGGGCCAGCTAAGTGGATATTGCCATTTTTCTTCTCAAGGTGTTTTTCACAACACGCTCACCCCATGGAAAAAACACATAAAAATTAATGAGTTAAACCACCTTCAGTGCTTTATAAGCATTAGTCCCATTCCCCATCATAACATCCTTATAAAATAAGTATTATTATCTTCTACTTACAGCTTGGTAAATTCAGGGACCATGTCTGCAGTGAATGTGTTGAATCATTTAGTGTCATAAGAGTTTTCTCATTCTTATATTAGGTATACAGCATCCATCTGTTCTTTTGATTGAATACTATTTTTCATCATTATTAATTGTAGTTGGTACAAAATAATTTCTTAATTCTGGGAAATATCAAAAAGATATTTACAAATGAGAATAGACTGTAAATGAAGTATCCTCTAATGGACAAAGGTTTTTCATTAGCAGAGTGAAACATAGTGAAATAAGAGAGACTAACTACTAAACTGCAACCCTTCCTGTGTTTGTACTTAACCAACAACCACCTGTCAATGTCAGACCTATTTTAAATTTCCATTCTAGTGGCCTAGAACTATTACTTTTGTTCCCATTCTGTAGTTACCCTAAGACTCAGATCTTCCTACACATATGTTCCCGTCTGACTTTTCAAGCTCCTAGAAATTGTTCTGGGACTGTGTCTTTCTTCCATTTCACAAAGTCCATCTGTTCTTACTTTCCAGCACTCCGTTTGTCCCCATGAATCTAAGTGACGCTATATATACCTGACTGCACACCTGCATAGCCACTCCTCTATTTTCATCCCTGTCTCAGAATCGCTATCTACCGGTAGCTTCAAACTGGCTTGAGGGCAGGATATGCCACTCCTTTCTGGGGGGAAACTGTATGGGTTGAACAGAAGATTGAAGTGCTAAGGGAGTGTTTAGATTTTGTTTCCTTCTAGGATATTTTTCACCAGTAGCCTGCAACCCCACCTTAGAAACTCTTTCAATGGAGAAACTCTCCCAGGGCCTGGTTAAAAACCTCCCCAACCAAACCACACGAAAAAGATGGTAAGCTGAAAAAAGGCATGCAGTATGGTGAAGGGTCTGTATGTGGCAGAGAAAATGTGACAAGGACAAGTTCTAGGCTCAATTCTGAAGGCAAATTTTAATTCATTGTAATGGCGGTGTGCGATGTCAGAGGGGTAGTGGATGGGGGGGTTGTCACTGTGTGAGGGATATAAATGATAAATGTCTAACTATTGCATTGCTGTGTGCACCTGCAACTAATAAAAAATGTTAAAATTTTTTTAAAAATTCATTTTACTTATACTCTTTCCATGTCCTTCTTTAGTTACTTCATGCTACCTGGCACACTTGAGTGAGGACAGGAAACAATCAAAGTAATTACTCTAAAATGTCATGGTCTCACTATTACATTATTTATTCCTATAACCCTGTGATATAGTTAATATTGATTCTGTTTTACAACTGAAAAAAAGTGGAATTCAATGAAGTTAAGTTATTCATAGAACCAATAAGTGGCAGAAATTGGACTTTGTCCAGGACTTTGAACTCGAACTCTGTGCTTCCTTTACCAAACCATAACACAAAGACAATAGCACAGCATGTAGGAGATGACAAAAATCAGCATAAGGAAAAAGACCATATTTAGGATTTTGAAAAGTTAGTCTAACAACATCACATAGAGAGTCATTATCTGGGTAGGAAACAGTAGAGAAATAGAATGCCAAACTTTCTCCTAGCTCAGTAGACTGGTACACGTCAACCCTATAAAAGGCTATGCTTCATTAATTTCAGAAATGACAACTACAGCAATAATAAGAATAGAAGCCCCTAAAATTCACAGGAAGTACCTAAAGGATATCTAAATGAAAAACATTTAAAAATGAAAACAATAGATCTACGTTAAGGGAAACACATCTTAAGGAATCAAAGTGGGGAACATAAAAAATTTCAATCTCAGTGGCTGCAATACAGAGTGAATAGCTAAAGTGTGAATCCCTTTTCATTACAGTATAACTGCCAATCAACCAGAGAGTAACAGCCCACGGACCTGAGGACCATCAAGAATGACTAGAGGTTTTGTATAGTGACTCCATGTATTGTAAAGAGAATTTCTCTGTAGATTCCAAAGCATATTTGTTAGGGTTGGAAGCATTTCAACATTTTTTAAAAACTTTGTTTCGATTAAACTAAATCTATTTGCCCTTCTTTCCTAGAATAATTCTTGTTTAATTCCCATGTAATATAGTCCATCCATCTGTGACACGTTAGAAGGAAAAGAAGAAAAGTAATGGGGGAAAAAGTCTCTGTTCAATCTTGTTTATTGAAAATGCATTCTATGTCAATTTGTATAAAAAAAATCTTTCTTCACCTATAAATAGTGGATCTGGTTACAGTCATATGAATGATGGATTTCTCTTGGGTTTAGTGGAAACTCCTATGCTTATCTAACCTCACCTTAATATTTTCAAGGAGCAATTATTAATACAAATATATAATGACAAGAATAAAATTCATCCATAATTCCTCTTCCCAGAGAAAACCACTGTTAACATCATGGTATATTTCTTATTTGGATTTTAAACTGCTGATGGAATCAGAAGGATATATTCATAGAAATGGCCCTTTATTTTTTTTTTATGGAATGAAAAATCTAAACTGAAAAAAACTAAAATGCCAATTATTTGTAATTATACGATTACTCAATCAGGAGATTATTCTGTCTCCATGCTCACAGATTCTAGGTTTGACAGGTACCCAAGAGAACCATAGGCAGAGATCACTTCAATAGGTAGTATTGAGTCTTTGACAGAATGATTTCATAATTGGTTTGGATCATTCTGACACCTTTCCCTTTTAAGTCATTTACTTATTAAAGACTTTGGAGTTTAATATTTCAAGACTTGATCAAAAATGAAAAAATATTAATTATAGAGCAGTGGTTCTAAAACATACGTATGCAGCAGAATGGCCTGGAGGGCTTATTAAAACACTTTGCTGAGTTTCTGATTCAACACTGTGTCTGGGGCAGGTCTGGAGACTTTGCCTGTCTAACAAGCACCACCCCAGGTGCTGATGGTGCTACTGGTTTGGGGACCACACTTTGAGAACCACAGATATCATGCCCACTTACATGAACTCAGACTAGAAGAGGCAATTTCCCCTAATTGTGCCCCAAATAGTTTCACGCTTACAAGTTAGCATCTTCCATTGCAGCTATTTCACGCAACAGTGACGAGCCCTAGGTTTTATTTAGGATTTTTAAAGTGAAATTTTGTAGTCTGATTTTAAGGAGAATGTCAGGAACATGCTCGAGTATTAAAGACTTCACCTAAACAAAGCTCTGTAGGCCTAAGAGAGGAAAAGCAATTCCTTCAAAAGAAAACCTCCTAAATGCCAGAATTTCCTATGTATGTGCAGAGTGTCTATAAAAGCACTTAGGGTGTGTGCCAGCTTATGAATCTGTACGGATGGTGAAAACTTCACTTTCTCACATTCTAAACCCCTGCTATTTGAGTTTTCCTTTTCAAACCCTAAAACTGTCAGCATCGTCTCTTGCCCACGATCAATCTCCAGCCACTCTCACAGATGTTTCTAGTCCAGGAGCCTCACACATTTCCTAACATACTCAAATCCTCTGATGCTTTATAAAACATTTGCAGAGCATGAGATAGAAATAAGCGTTCCAGTGGGTCTCAGAATTTTGCCAGGTAACCACACACCAGCACGTGAACTCTATAAAGCTTTGTATTTCAAAATGTCTTGATAGTGATTGAGTCAGGATACTGGTTTGGGAGTCAGGTGACCTCCATTTCATCTCTAGCTCTGCTGTGACTCGGTTGTTAACTTCAGGCAAATCGTTTAACTCCTTCCCCTGTAGTGTCCAAGACTTCAGGACTTTGGTGTGAAGCAGACCTGGGTTTGAATCCCAGTTTCTGGTGCTCACTGGTTCTGGGAATCTGTAAAAATGGGGAAAATAACAATTACACAGAGCAGGGTTGATGTAAATGTCAGAATATGTCTGCCCCACACAGCAGGCACTCAATGCTACCATTTATTATTACTATACATAAAATGATAAGGTTGGACTGGAGAATTGGTGCTTGGGCACTTTCCAGCTCTACAATGCTGTGATTTTAAGTGAAATATATCGTTGAAAACAATGATAGCTGTATTAATTAGTCTGCTAGAGTTGCCATGACAAAATATTGCAGACTGGGTGGCTTAAGCAACGGAAATTTATTTTCTCACACTTCTGGAGACCACAAGTCCAAGATAAGATGTCACAGGGTTGGTTTCTTTTGACACTTCTTTCTTTGTCTTGTAGATAGATGGCTGTCTTCTCCCTGTGTCTTCACATGGTTGTTTCCTCTGTGTGTTTGTGTCCAAATTTCCTATTCTTATAAGGAATCAGTCTTATTAGATTAGGGCCCACCCTAATAACCTTATTTTAACTTAATTACCCCTTGAAAGACACTACCTCCAAATTCAGCCACATTTTGAGTTGTCAGGGGGTGAAGACTTTAACATATAGATTTTAAGGGGACATAATTCAGCCATAACAGTGGCTGAGCATGCAATTTGGGCCTTTTTCCCCCTACTGGGTTTGATGAAGAATTGTGATGAATTTATCCTTAATTTTGGGTTTTCAGTTTCTGTTTTGGTAAGTCATTTCATGGTAAACCATTGGCTAGCCAAAAACAAAAACCCAAAGAAACCCAAAATACCACTACCATCAACCACCAAAACCCAGAAAAAAAGCAGTGGCATTGATTTAAAACAAAATAATTCTTGAATGACCATTTGACGTTAGAACATATGTTTTAAATGCTAACAGATTTCCCTAATCATATCTTGTTTTCTAAGAATTACTGACATGACTCCACATGAGCTGGCTTTTTCAGTGGTGTTCATATTGGTTGTGACTTCCTTTTTGGTATGGATGAATGTCTCAGAACTGATGTCCTCACTGTCTGCTAATGAATACTGATCGTTCACAAATTAAATACATAGTACCAAGAAATAATTTTCACATTCCATGTTTTCTGCTATGTGGGCATCCATTAACCAACAATTAATGCCCTCATGGGCAGTTACCTGGCAAAGCTCTGAGATCCAGTGGACCTCTTGTTTCTGCCTCATGCTCTTAATTCATGACATGCTAAAGATTGTCCAACCAGTAAATGTATTTAAGATGTATTTAAACATAGTCTATTGCCATTGGAGTTGGAAAGAATACATCAGCTTGCCTTGTCTCGGGAGCTGTTTCATCAAAGAAGTTCTTCTAGGTGTGAAAGAGATCGCGTTCGAGTGCCAAGCTTAGTGTTTGGGATGTACTGGGTGCTCAATGAATATCAATTTGTTATGAATTCTATCAAAGTCTCAATTCATTGTGGGTGTAAATATGAACTAATTTTACTATCTCAAGTTAAGCTCTGCTTCTAGGTGATGGGCTCCTTTGAGACATTGCTGTGCATTTCCACAATTTTGAAGACACAGTTATTAGAACAGTTTCTCAACCACATTTTAAGACCTAGTACTATTCACTTCCAAATATTAAACTCATACTTGGTTCAAATCTCTATCCATACCCCTGTCCAGATCTTTGGTACTGGGAGTAATGGTGGTGCTGGTGGTAGGTGAGGGGGTGGGGGTGATGGTAGTGGCGATGATGATGGAGATGGTGGGAGGGGTGGTGGTAAAGGGAATGGCGGTGGTGGTTGTTGGTGGTGATGATACTAGGAACTGGAGCTGTGGTTTGTGGCCTGGCTGACTGGAGTGGGAAGAGAATACACAATGGACACTATCGAGGCAACTTTCCTCACCTCTACCTTCTCACTGCTTCCCCTGTGGTGCTGGAACGATAGTCAAGTACGAAAGCAAGAGGCAGTGGTCTCCTTATAGAATGGCTCATAGAAAAGTAGCAATTACTCCTCTGTTGATTATGATTGGTGCTTATACATTTGCATTTTGTAGTAGCAACAAATATTGATTCTCTTTGAGGTGTATTGGTTGATTCTTTGAAGGGTGCTAATAGGGGCCTCCTCTTTGCATGAGAGATCTGGCTTGGACTCCACTGCTGCCTTGGCCACAGCCCCTGCCATAGGTTGTCCACTTTACACGGGGTCCCGTCAACTGTTGGGTGATTCTTCATTGCAGTAAAAGCAAGATGGTTCAGGTTCAGACTCCTTCAGCAGGGTCATCTCAACTCACAGACACTCAAGCATCCTTGTGCCTTGAAACAGTGAAAATGCAGGTTGCCTCTCCCAGACAAACTTTCTCTCAGATCTGTCACATTCTCTGAGGCACCATCAGGCACTTGGCTAACCCAGCCCTTGATATACTCTTAGACAAGATTCTAATCTCTATCCCCTGGGTTGGTTGAGGGAGAGAGTTTGGGGATCCTCCGTCTTTCTGATTGCCCTCCTTTGACTTTCTGAAGGTAAAGGACGAGTATAGCTTCATTTCAAGAAAACTGTAGCCTTCCGAATTGTGACCTCTTCTCGTCCAGTTTTTCCCTTCTCAGTTCTCCCAGAATGGCAGCTCTTCTCAAGCCCCATGGGATGGTAGCTTGCCCTCAACAGCTGTGGCTTTGACTCATAACGTGGGGATTTTCTGGACTCTTTTCTCAGCTCTGGGTCTTAGTTGCCAATTCTGTTACTCAGAACCTGAAACTACACTATTGCTTTAGCTTTGTTCCTCTAAGCAGAAATAGAAAATGAAAAGGTTGGATTACATGGTCTTGAACTATGGTCATCTAACTATGACATATGAAAGTCACTTGGTAAAGAAGGGGGACTACATCTCAAGAAATTTTGCTGGAGCATTACCTAATGCATTTGTAGTAAATAAAATGCTAGATTTAAATAAAATACTAGATTTTATTTACTACGAATGCATTAAGTAATGCTCCAGACACCATCAGAGTAGGTGACTACTTAAAGAACAGTTCTTCATTTACTTTGTTCTGTAGGCTGAGATTTATATAGTCTCTCATCTTCATAGAATATTGTAGGGAGAGTATTATCAGTTCTATCCATTCTGTGGATGAAGGTAGGGAAGTTCAGAGAAGTTAAGTGGTTGTTCAAATTAAGCAAACTTCGGAAGTAACAGCGTCAGGACTTGAACATGAATATTCTTATTCCAACATTTGTGTTATGTTTTACAGTTTACAAAATACATTTACTGAATGTGTTACAGATAGTCTTAGCTGTGGACCCAAAACAGAGGGACCCACGCTGGGCCCAATACAACTGAAGTTTATTTCTCACATAACAGCCCTGGGCAGTTGTTCAGGTCAGTGGGTGACTCTCCTCCACGACGTCATACAGGCTCCTTTCATCTGTGATTCTGTTATCTCCTGGCAGAGTTTTTGTTTGCTTGTTTGTTTTAAAGTCAGGTTTATTTAGGTATAATTTACATATAGTGAAATTCTCCCTTTTTAGGTTTACGGTTCAATGAGTTTTGATAAATATATACTGTATAGTTGTACAACCACCATTGCATTTGAGATATACATTTCCCTCATTCCAAAAAGTACCCTTGGGTCTTTTTTTGAAGTCAATATCCTTCTCTCCCTAACTGGTTTCTGTTCCTATCAGTTTGCCTTCTCCAGTATGTCATATAGATGGAATCACATAGTAAATAGCCTTTTGTCTCTAGATTTTTTTCTCCTTAGCACTATCCTATGAGGGGCCCTAACGTTTTGTGTCATGGGCCACTTAGGCAGTGTGGCTGAGCCTCTAGCCTTTCTTCTTGGAATAATGTTTACAAATGCATAAAATAAAATATTTAAGATTCCACAATAAATGTTGAAATATGGTTATTAAAGTATTAAAAGAGCTAATTTGTGATGTGCTACACATACTTTTATTAATGCATTAAATAATAAAATCTAGCAGTGGGTCTAATTACTGTCATGTCAAAGTAGTGATGAGTACACACTGCATTTTGAGATGTCTGCAACAACTGTAATAAAATACGACAATATTGGTGATCTTTTTGTTGGTAAAAGGGTCACTTATTGCTCACAGTACTGTACTTTGTTGCCTACATTAATAAGGAAAGGAAATGCAACATTTCAAATAGAGATTAGTGAAAATAAAGATTGAAAGGTTTTCTTCTTCTAAATCACAGACTCCTTGAGTTCTATCCATAGATCCCTTGGGGCCCCATATACCCCAGGTTAAGAATTCCTGTTTCTAGGGTCTCATCATTTACAACGAGCCTGCAGAATGGGAAGGGCATAGAGAAGCAGCTTTGGGAGATTTTTCTGGGCTCGGCCTGGGAGGGGCATATGTCACATCTGCTCACATTCTGTTGTAGAGAACTTAGTCATATGGCTCCACCTATCTGTAAGAAAGACAAGGAAACATAATGTAGCTGTGTACCCAAAGATGGAGTGAATGAATTTTGGTGGCTAGCTTGTAGTCTCTGCCACAACTAGCCTTATGTAATATAAGTCTTAGAGGACATCACTTTTTATGATAGCATCATAAGTGACAGAAGCATGGTTTTGAAAAGTTTAATGCTATTATCATTTAATTAGTAAGTTAGAAACTCAGGACACAAATCTGGATTTTCTTATTCCATATCCTGTACTGTTTGCAGTATATCTTGGTGTCCTTATGATGACATGTGATTGAAGGACCAATATAAATATCTTGTAGGAAAATACTCTCTTTTTTATGGAGCCACTGTGCTTGGGGTTTAATGCTCTATGGCTACTGTCTTAAAAAAATAATGTTGTCTTTGAAGTTGTGTTTTGTAAGTGAAATCTGATAGGACAATGGAGTGTTTGCTGGGGACTTGGAGCCTTGGCTCCCATGCAGTGCCACTTGCCACTGTCCTCCTTTCCCCCACCGCCCCTCTGCAGGTTCTTGCCTGCTTGCTCTCTTCCCCCTGGTACCCTGGGCTCACCTTGCTTCCTCCTCCCCTCTCTCGCCCCATTGCCATTGCCACCTGGCCCAGCAACCAGGTCGCCTCAGCAGAGGAATCTACATTCTGTTGGCCCTGCTGCCCTTGGTGGCAGCCTGGGTTCAGATGCCAGGAGGGTCAGAGTCAGCACTGCCACACGTTCGTCAGGTGACTCTGAGGGGCCCTCTTGAACATCCCCAATCCTGTCACTGAGTGTGCACTGGCGTGGAGATTACGATCCTTTGGGGGTTGCCTGTCCCTTGTGGGTGGGGTCTTGCGTTTTGATTTTGCACTGGATCCTGCAAATTATGTAGCTATCCCTGTCTGAAAATCCCAATGAAAGCCATTATGCTGAACTATACGGCAGAGGCATCCGCCGTTGTGTCAGAAGTTCTTTGTTCTTTTTTTGTTAACACAGATTTACTTAGAAAGGATGGAAAGACCCTTTGTCTGTCTCTCACTACCCCATTGCCCTGGGTAAAATTCATTAGTTTTGCAAATTATAATAAAAGATTTAGAGTCTGATGGGGAGAAAATCCAGAACAGACTTCGGCTGGTAAATTCCTAATAATAAATCCTGAGTGGCAGAGGCAGAATGAACCAAACAGCAAGGCTGGCAGGCCCAGGCAGAATGTCTTCAGGACCCCAGGGGATCCTGGCCAGGAAAGGCATTTGCACATGGTGAAGAGTCTGAGAAAGACTTTGCAAGGGGAGGGAGCAGCGTAGGGAAGAGAAAGGAGTAGCCAAAAAGGCAACTCTCCTTTACTTCATCACTTTGCTTAGGTGGAGTTTTGCTTTGAAGATTCTTAAACTTGAGAAAAATGGCAGCAGGAAACCGAGGTGTGGTATGTATCAGCAACGTTCTATATGATCACATCTAAAACTAATAATTTCTTGACACTTTTAAATATGGCTGATAAATTTGCATCGTTTCCATGACGAATCGCTGTATCTCTATTGCTACTGTCTCATGAAAAACACTCAGAGCGACTTATGGGCACTTAGAATGGTCCAACACTTCTGGTACGTTTCTTCCTTAAAATCAAGAAGAAACTTAAGCAGGAGGACTTAGAAATTGAAAGTAGAAGTCATGGTTGCCATACCACTCCTCAAAACCACGAGTTTACTTCCTTTCCCACAGCTATAATTTCATAGGCAAAGCATAATTGCTTTAAGCAAACAGGTAAATGTTATGGGTTGAATTGTGCCCCCTGCCCCCAATTCATATGTTGAAGTCCTAACCCCTAGTACCTCAGAATGCGTAATTTGGAAATAGGGTTGTTGTGGAGTAATTGGTTAAGATGAAGTCACACTGGAGCGGGGTGGATCCCTAATTCAATATGACTGATATTCTATGAAAAGGGGAAATTTGGACACCGAGACACGCACGCAGGGAGAACGCATGTGAAGATTGTTATGCTTCCACGAGACAAAGAATACCCAAAGCTGGGAGAAAGGCTTGAAACAGAGTCTTTCCTAGCGCCTTCGGAAGGCACAGTCCTGCTCACATCTCCATCTTATACCTCCAGTCTCCTGAACTATGAGACAATAAACTTCCGTTGTTAAAGCCACTGAGTTTGTGGTATTTGTATTGGCAGCCTTAGAAAATTAATATGGTAAGCACAGGATTGCTGAATCTATACGGTAAGAAGTCATATTTCATAGATTCTTCATTTTATTAAGAAGTGACTTGTCAAACAACAGAAAAGTGACAAAACACATGTGTTATTAAGGTACACTGAGTAAACCATCAATTTCAATCAACTAACCAGCCAGTAAATGAACCAAAAAATCTTAAATTTTTAAAAATTACATTTCTTTTTCCCCCCAAAACAGACAGAAATTCATTTTTTAATTCACTGTCTGAGTTCCAGGCTGCTCCACGCAATCGTGGCTTTCTTCTCAAGCATAACCTCTAGGACACGGTCCTCAATAATTGAGTTGACTATGCCTGAAAGGACATCTTTTTAGCCTGAGGGGAGGCAAAAACAAAGCAGACTCACCATCTGAAAGTCTCTGCCTAGGAATGATAAGGCACATATCTCTACTCAAGGGCAGCTGGGGGATACAGTGCAGTTGAGCAACTAATTAAATTACATTTCTTAATGAGTCACAGAACCCTCTGTCTGAAAGGGACAAGGAAAGCCAGTACATCCAGTCTTCTCTCTGTTTATTTTCAATGGATAGATATATTTTTGCTATTGAATATTTCCCATAGAAGGAGTCCATGATCCTTCACAGGAATGTCTTCTTCTTGGCCATCTTGACTTAGATATTCCATCCTATACAATTTATATCCACCTCCTCCCCCAAATAATTTGAGGCAATGGATGAATCTTTCCTTCTTCTTACCAGTCTGTTATGCCATGGCCATACTTGTAGCTGGATCGGTAATACAGTGTTCATTAAACAATTCACATGGACCAATAGGACTCTTGTTGCTACAATACCATGTGATAATTATAGGAGATGTCTTGATATTGGGTCTAATTCAACTTCATTAAATCACATATGAAAACTAAAATAAAATGGGAGGATTCAGACTGAGAAAGCAATAATGCATAAAGCCCCCATATTTTCCTGTTCATGCGGCAGCAACTGGACTCCCATTCCAAGACCTGCCTTTATTAGCTAGAAGCTGTAAAGACTCAGACCACAGCTGAGCAACTATTTTAGTTAAAGATAATCGATGCATAAAATTATAACATAAGGGAGGAATTAGATTCTTAAGATCATTAAACCACTCCCCAATTATATGTTTCACGTCTCCATAAATTATACTATTATGCAATTAGTCTCTTAATGTCCCAGATGACTTTTAGTGGTAAAGGATTAATTTAATGATACCTGACACCATAAGGGAGCATGGGGGAATCCTGGCCGCATTTGCATTGGATTTCAGAGAAAACCAGAAAGGCTGTTGAGTTTCTCTTGAGTCAATGCTTGAACCTCTCACAGTCAATTACCTGCATGGCAGCTAGAGTTTGCAGAACCCAAACACGATTATGTGACTCTCTCCCCTGCTTCAAACATTTATTGTTAACAATAATTAAAATAACAGATTTTAAGTTGTCCCTTAAATCATGAGTTGTATCATCTTCCACATTTGAAGCTGAGCCTTGAGGCTTACGGCTCTGGGGCTGAGAGGGAAGCTATCTAACATCTTTAATCTTGAAATCAGGCTTGGGTGAGCGATTATTATGTAATTCCTTTAGTGTATCGAGAACCAAACCTACTCACTTGAGATCATAGTGTAGAGCAGATACCCCCTCCTCCTAGATAGCCAGGCCGTGAAGCTTGCTGTCCTGTAGTGGATGAGGATATGACCTAGAGCCATGGTTCTCAGCCCTCTCAGATCCCATGTTCCATTTTCATAGCTAATGTTTTGTAATGCCTTCTATATTATCCTGAAATGAAAGTCATAGGTAATATAAATTATCTCCACATATAATTCCAGAAAATCAATGTAATGACCTAAACCTAATATAAAGGAGAAATAAAGGGGAAGTCATTTATTATAAAATAATAAGTTTTTCAATGTGTAAATGCCTGGGTATGTCTAGACTAAAAGATATTATGAAGGGGTGAGATGCTTGGGTCTGGTTATAACAAAAAAGTTTGAATTTAGGAGAAGTGAAAAACTCATTGTACAAGAAATACAGGAAAATGAAAGACCAAACTAGAATTAGGAATGTAATAATAGATCAGACTTATTTGTATATGATAAGCGAAAGAGAAATAAGGATAATGGAAGTGTGGATAACAGCCAGGACAAATTACAGGCAGTGAAATAGAGAAAACGAGTAAGTATAAATTCATACAAATGAGTTTGGTCTTATTTGTTAGTACAGTGTAGAATAATTCCCTTTATTATGACATCAGTCAGGCAATGATACAGTAACACACACACACACACACACACACACACACACACACACATCTCCTGTCTTAAAATCCCACTGCTTCCAATCTTTGGTATTTATAAAGACCTTGGGTACTGTATTCTTATAGGCAAAGGGGAAGAAGGCAGATTGGAGAATAACACCGCTATAGGTAGAGGCTTCCAAGAGGATTCTTTGATCCTGTCTCCAGAATCAAAGTAAGATTGAAAAACAACAGACCATTACAAATTATTTAATTTTAATATTTAATTTTTACAGCATGGATAACACTGTAAAAATTTTAATGTTACACAACATTAAAATGTTAGAAATACCATAAAATATTTAAAAACAACCCTGATAGTTAACATTCAATGAGATCCCTGTTTCTAACTCTGAAAAGAATCTCAAATTCCTTTAGATTCATATTTGCATGTCACAGCAACAAATGCAGACCGATGTAGAAAGGCATGTTGCACCAGCATTTCAGACACCGTGAGGGCACTGCCACTGCTGATGTGTTCTGGAATAATGGACAAATCTTGCTAAGCTTCCAAATAGAACAGGTGTAATGGACACTCAATTTACATGGCAGTTGCATTCCTTGAATTCACTGTATATTAAAACCATGCAAAAATACTTCATGATTATATATAAACTGGAGTTAGATTCTAGGATCAGATAATTATAAGCAAATTTTTTCATCTTAATGAAAGTCTAGTGGGACATTAAAAAGTCAGGTATGATATTTCTCAAGGGAAGAACATATAAATGGCCAATAAACACATGAAAAGATGCTCAACGTTATTTGCTGTCAGGGAAATGCAAATCAAAACCACGATGAAATACCACTTGACCCTAACTAGGATGGTTATAATAAACAGCACAGACAACAACTGTTAGCAAGGATGTGGAGAGATCGGAACCTTCATTCACTGCTGATAGGATTGTAAAGTGGTGCAGCTACTTTGAAAAAAACAGTTTGCATTTCCTCAAAAAGTTAAACAGTTACCATATAACTCAGCAATTACACTCCTAGGCATATACTCAAGAGAAATAAAAATGTATATCCACACGAAAACTTGTATATGAATGTTCTGGCAGCACTATTTATAATAGCCCAAAGTGGGAACAACCCAAATGTCCATCAGCTGATAAATAGGTAAATAAAATGTGGTCTATCCACACAACGGGATATTATTTGGCAATGAAAAGAAATGAAGTACTGATACATTCTACAACATAGATAAACCTTGAACACATTATGCTAAGTGAAAGAAGTCAGACACAAAAGACCACCTATTGTAGATGTGCAATTATACAAAATATTCAGAATAGACAAATCCTGAGACAGAAAGGAGATTGGTGGTTGTCGAAGATAGGGGATTGAGGTGAATGGGGGTGATTATAATGGGTACAGGATTTCTTTTGGGGGTGGTGAAATGTTCTAAGATTGACTGTAGTCATGGTTGCCCACCTCTGAATATGTACTAAAAACCATGGAATACTACTTTAAATGGGCGAATTTCATAGTATGTGAATTTTATCTCAATAAAGCTGTTAATGTAAAAAAGTCAGGCAGCACATTGCACAGGGTGAGACATCTGGTATCCTCAGTCTTTTTCAACTAAATGCCAGTTGCACCTCCCAATAATCGTGACAACTAATAATATCTCCACAGAGTTCTGAAACATCCCCTCGTAAAAATCACTGATCTGTGGCAGAAGTGAAAATAAAGTCTCCCCGTTTGGTGGACTAGACGGGTAGAGACAGAAATGAGCAGGAAGACTTTTGGACAAATTCTCGTCTCTTTATTCTGAGGTCCTGAAACTGGAGGGCAGATGAGACATGCTGGCCTCACCCACTGTGGGCAAGTATATTTGACAAGTTGGGATGAATTATTCCTCCACTCATTAGTTGAAATCCTAGGAGGAAGCTGCTGCGCAGGGAGTCTCTCACTCAGCTGGGGGAGTGCATGCCGTAATTAAAAGTGTGCCATGCTGTGCTCAGTCAGAGACAGGTTTAATTTGCATTCGTGATTCTTCCTCAGTTCCCATGTGGCCAGGATGCTGTGTATAGAGCTGGCTGATGTGCTGGGGACAGTCTGCCAGGAACTAGATGGAGTTTGTAGCAAACACACAGATGCCAGCATGATCCCAGGGGAGGCTGAGCAGGGTCCAAGGGGCACCTCTGAGCTCTGACTAAGCAGAATGAAGAACAAGCCAGAAGTTCTTCCGGAGATGTTAATGGTGAAAACTAGCAGAACATTCGTATGACCCAGGTAATGCCACTCCTATGTCCTACCCAAGGGATATTAAAATATATGTCCACACAAAGACTTGCATGCAAATGTTCATGGCAACCTATTCATAAGAGCCCCCAAAATGGAAACAACTCAGATGTCCATCAGGTAATAAATGGATAAATAAAATGTGGTGCATCCATACAATGGCATACTTAGCAATCAAAAGACATGAAGTCCTGAAACCTGCTACAACATGGATGAACCTTAAGAACGTTATGCTAAGTGATGAGTCAGGCACAAAAGGCTGCTACCATGTTTCCCCGAAAATAAGACCTAGCCCGACAATCAGCTCTAATGCGTCTTTTGGAGTCAAAATTAATATAAGACCCAGTATTATATTATATTATACCGGGTCTTAGAGTAAAATAAGACCGGGTCGTATATTAATTTTGGCTCTAAAAGACGCATTAGAGCTGATTGTCTGGCTAGGTCTTATTTTGGGGGAAACATGGTAGCATACGATTTCATTCACATGAAGCATCCAGAATAGTCAAATCCATAGAAATAGAAAGTAGATTAGTGGTGTCCAGAGACTGGGAGGAGAGGGGAATAAAGAGTTACTGCTAAGGGGTACGGGATTTCTTTTGGGGATGGTGAAGAGGTTCTGAAATTATACAGTGGTGATAGTTACACAGCTCTATAAATAGACTAAAACCCACTGAATTGTTCATTCTAACAGAGTGAATTTATTATATCAGTTATATAATACCAGTGTTATCTCAATTTAAAAACATGTACACACACGCATTGTACACACACATATAACAATGACACCATGTTTTGTGTCCTCATATGAGTGTAGTGATGAAATCTGTAATCTTGCTACCCACTCTGATGCTTTTACTTTGCTCTTAAGTTAAAGGACCTCTATGAATGGCCCAGAAAAGTCATTCCTACCTCATTTCACATCTTGTCCCCCGTGCAAAGTCACACTAGCCCTCATTCTTCTGTATGGACTTTGCACTTTTCAGATCCTGTACCTGGAACACTTTTTCAACCTTACTTCATCTGGGTAATTCTTTGTCACTTCTTTAGCAAGGCTTTCCTGACCTCCCCCCCCCCCACCAACAAGGTTCAATCCCTCTATTATACCCTCTCGTAGCACCATAGCTCTTACATACCTTCTATCATATTATGCTTATCACTTTTGCATTTTAATGGGTGATTTTTGGATTAATATCTGTCTTTTCAATTAGACTGTAAACTCCTTAAGGGGTAGTATGATCATGTCTGGTTTTGCTTATATCTGTGTATCTTAGAACATGTCTGACACACAGTATCTGATCTATTTCCAGGGATCAGCAAATATTACTGAATCAAGTTAATGAGTGAATCACTTTCTCTTTTGTCCTTGTTGTGCCACTTCTGAGTTTACTTCCACTTCTGCCCATTTGTTCATTCATTCATTCAAAAATGTTCATTGCGTGCCACCTCTGGGCCAGACTCATGGAATGAAGAGTTGCGTGTGACTCATGAAATGATGGCTGGTTTAATCATCTATGATTATGAAGCCAGGAGTAGTTTTATCTACAGAAAATTCTGAATAGGCCTGCAAGAATATAGGAATTTAGCTCCTCATAATGCGGTAGGAACTTAAGTCTTCACCGACTCTGCCTTCGGAATTTTCACTATATTATTCTTGGTAATGTTAGTCACTAAATCATATAACTTGATCCTGAAAGTTTCTTCTAGCTCCTAACCTAATCCTACTACCAAACTCCCAGCTCAACTGTAAAATTAATTTTGCAGCACATCAAACTATGGTGGTCTGTAAGAACTAGGCATACTAACCGAAAGTTTTCAACCGCTTATCTCGACTACTACCTATCTGAAAACTGCAAAAAGTCAGCTAACTAATTTTCATAAACGATTTTCAGTTATTCAAGTTATTGTGTTCTTTTAATGAATTGTCATTTTAAACCCCTGAACCCATTTCTTATGAATTCATGGCATGATAAATGTCAAAAAAACACACACAAAAACAAACAAACAAAAAAACAACCAAAACCTCTGTACTGTTAAAAAAAAGAGAGAAAAAAGAAAAGAAACTAGTGAGTAAAATTCTAACTTTGAATTAGGAGGGGCAAGAAAAGTCTGATTTGCTAGTGCTTGGCTCATGTGAGAAAAGTTTGTTCCGAGTTACTGTATTTCCTACTATATATAGAGTTCAGAGGTATGGACGTTTGGTTCAATTACCAGTCATTTTTGCATGATGTCAAGGTTGGAAATAACTTCACAGTCCTCTTTTTAAAATTCAAACTTCCATCTATCGTTTGAATCTCCTTTTACAATATTTCTGCCAAGGACCCAACCAAAGGGGGAACTTAGCAACTCCGGGGCAATCCATTCCGTTTTAGGACAGTGTGGTTAGAAAATTCTTATTCTATTGCATTGAAATTGGCCTTCCTGTGCTTCTTACACCCAGCAAGGATGGGTCTATAGAACACATATACTTCCTCTTCTGTCCAACACCCTCATGTGTATTTGATGTCTTCCCGGCTAGGCCAAATGTCCCCACTTTGTATGAACACTCCATGTAAGACATGATTCCAAGTCTCTTCTCTTTCCTGGTCCCTCTCCCAGCAAATGTGCCTCTGTTTGTTTCTATCTCTTTTAAAGTGTAGTGTCCAGACAGAACGCAGTATTTTAGGTAGTTTATGTGCAACAACTATGCTCCTGACAAATACTGGGTTTGTAGGTAGCCAGGAGTGTCCCAGATATGTTTTCTTGGGAGTATAGGGACCATTCCTATGAATCTGCAAGAACCTTTTTGTCTCTCTCACAATTATCAGAGCTAGAGCATTTTAGATTGGGGGAAAATGATTCTTTCCTAGGTCACATAAAAAACAATGGGAGAGAGTGTGTATCTACTTTGATCTCCATGCTCAGAGAACATATGAAGGTTAATACAAAACTGTTTAATGTTTAATGTTTTTGCCTTGCTTATAAGTGAGATAATAAATGTAAGGGGCCTAGCCTGGTGTCTGGTTCAGAATAGTGATTCAACGAATCTTAGTTAACTTTCCTTTTTCTCTTGCCAATTCTCTTTATATTAATATTTTTTCTTGGAATTTCCCCCTCTTTTTAACACAGGGATGACATAGGGATGACCACGTAGACTATAAAATATTTCTGGAGACTCCTTTTTAATTTCCAGAAGACATGAGTTCTTTGTTTTCTTTAAGTCAAATCTGAAGGGACACTTAGATGAGATGCAAATGTCTCAGATGTTTTCCAAATAAAATATAGCACTTAGGTTGAACAATCTTTAGACATCCATTTTATTAATCTAGTTGACTTGTTCATGATTTTGATCTTCATTCATTTGGCTGGATGGTGTATTTAAAATGAGCTTCCAAACACTAGAGAGACAAGAATTTAAAAACAAGAGGTTTCAATTAGATCCTCTCTCACCTTACTGTATTATAGTTCTCAGTTTCACTAGTAATTAAGAAAAGAGAACTAACATCAATGGGGGAATTTTTGAATATCCTATAGCACTTGTTCTTTTTAAAAAAAAAAATTCTGAGAAATGTAAAGTAGCTTTGTTCCCATAAATGAAACTGCCATTCCTGACAGTGTTGGCATACTGTCACTTCTAGCAGTAAGATGATTAGAAACCCACGGAACTTTGACTCACTTTTTTACCAAGCCATTTATTTTAGAAAAGAGAGTGACACTAGAGTTAGGTACTCCCCACAAAGTATTAAGAAGAAAGAGTCATACTATGGCACTGAACCCAAACCTCATAGACACAGACAACAGTTTAGTGGTTATCAGAGGGTAAGGTGGTGGGGGGAGGATAGAAGACGGTCAAGGGGATCCAATATATGGTGATGGAAGGAGATCTGACTCTCAGTGGTGAGCCCACAATATGATATATAGATGATGTATTACAGAATTGTATACCTGAAACCTATGTAATTTTATTAACCATTGTCACCCCAATAAATTTAATAAAAAAAAGAAATCAGTGATATTAACTCTGGCATGTAGGTGTCACTAGATGATTTAGTACTGCCTAGCAAAACAGGTCTTGCCAAGAATCTTGATGCTCTGGATATTGTGGGGCCTTCTCCTAACTAAAAACTATTCTGCTGAGTAGAGAGAATAATTTCCTGATGCTTTTTCAAAATTTTCACCAAATCTAACTCTTTCCTTATTATAAGAACACTTATAAGTCTGAAATTGCTTTTTAAACATGGTGTCTGCTGACTGTCAATATCTGATGAAACACCCACCAAGCTTCCTGACTTTATATAAAATACCTTCTACCTTCAGAAACTCTAATTCTAGAGATTTCTCAGATTCAAGAAATACAACTTTTATTTGAAAAAATTAGAAAGTTTGAATGGGAAAAATTGATGTCAACTTAAGTCTAAAAATGTGATCATTTTGTAAAAATTATTTTAGAACTTATTTAAAATCTCAGATAAATATAATAAGTGCAAACACCAGACATTTGCTTAAAATGTTCCATTCATATAGTACTTGTGTTTGTAGGTTATAGTCTGGTGTGTTGTAATCTATGTGATCAACTAGAATTAAGACCTGAGGCCCATGGATTGATTTTAAAATTTCGACTCAGTTTTCATTAGACAAAACCAAAGGTGTACATTTCTTCTGTACTTTGTCATTGGAGATGAGTCATCATCTCACTTTTCCAGAGAAGGTTTCCAATTTGGTATTTTAGCTCAAGATGCTAATGAAGTTAGAGTTACATAAAAGAACTAACTTCATTTTGTTCCACAGTCTTGAACTGTAGTTTTGTTCTCAGTCTTGCAAACCTTCTTGGCTGTTAAGGAGAAGCAGTTGGGAAAATGAATGAAAAACTCAGAATGCCTTTTGATGATATGATTATCACATGTAATGACTACCTGTTCAAATTGAATCACGTAGCATTTACAAGTTATAGCTCACGATGAATTAGCCTGCTAATATATAACAGTAGATAATCTATTAGTTAGTTATCCTGAAGAAATAGGTCTTGGGGGGTGGCCGGTTTGGTCAGTGGTTAGAGTGCAGTGCTGGTTCTATTTCCACATGGACCAGTGAGCTGTGCCCTCCACAGCTAGCTAGATTGAGAACAACGACATGACATGGAGCTGGTGGGTCCTGGAAAAACATGCTGTTCCCCAATAAAAAATTAAAAAAAAAAAAGAAAGAAATAGGTCTTAGTAACATAATGTTTATTTGGAAAAAACAACACATTATTGTTCATCATCTATTATATCTCTTCTCTTATTCAAGTGAGTTGAAAAACGAATGCTGCAAACATCCTCACCCCCCACCCCACTGCTGTTGTTGTGTGTAAGACCGTATAAATCCATGGTTTCAGTTATCTTTCTTGTTCCTGGCTGATGTAATTATGATGAAATGATACACTTTTTTACATGCCACCATTATTAGATTAGAATCTCCTCAACAATTAGACTAGAAACTCTAGGAGGGTAAGAATTTCCTAAATTATTTATGGATGTATTCCTATGACTTAGTGCATAGGCACTAAGGAAATTTTTGTTGACTAATAGAAAGAAATCTTGTCTTACTCATCTGTGCATTCTATTTGGCGTGATGTTTGGAATATAACAGATACTCAGTAAATGTTGGTTGAATGGATTTACTGATAATAAATTAGCACCCAGGGTAATTACAAACTTCTTTTTCTAACTTCATGTCTTATAAGAGCAAACCAAAATACAGTTTCCAGTTACATAATTAATCATAGTTACTAATTATATTCTAGTCAATTAACTTTTACTCTTGCCTTGATAATTTCTAAAACCTAAGTAGGATTATTAAGAACAGTAGTTAAAAGGAGTCTATAATAAAACCATTGTTATCTTCTTACAAGTTACTTATTCATAACAAAAAGAAAAAAGGTAACTATTCATTGGAGAAACTAACCCCTTAAACCAGTGTGTATGTATGTATGTGTGTACACACACATACACACACACACACACACACACACACACAGACACACACAGTGGGTTATTATTTAGCCATAAGAAGAAGGAAATCTTGCCATTTGCCACAACATAATACCTTGAGGGTATTATACTAAGTCAAAGAGAGAAAGATAAATACCATATGATCTTATATGTGAAATCTTAAAAAAACAAAAACAAAAACAAATACCAAATAAAACCTCATAGATACAGAGAGCATATTGGTGGTTGCCAGAAGTGGAAGGTGGGAGGCTGGGTGAAGTGGGTGAATAGTATTGAAAGATACAAACTTGCAGTTGTAAAATAAGTAAATCCCGAGGATATAATGTATAGCATGGTGACTACAGTTAATAATACTGTATTTTATATTTGAAAGTTGCTGAGAGTAGATCTTAAAAATTATCCCCCCCACACAAAATTTGTAACTATGTATGATGATGGATATTAACTAGACTTATTGTGGTAATCATTTTGCGATATATACAAATATTGAAATATTATGTTTTGTACCTGAAACTAATATAATGTTATATGTCAATTATACCTCAATAAAAAAAAGATTAATGTCAGACATTACATGTCTCTGGATGTCATACCCTGAGAAAGACACCACATCACTTATGTTCTATTCCATTCAAAAAATGTAAAACATCAATCTAATCACGCCGAAACATTGACTCATTCTATAAAACAACTGGCCTGTATCAATTTCATTGTCATGAAAGACAAAGAAAGGTTGAAGAATGGTTCCAGGTTAAATGAAAGTAAAGAGACATAACAAGTAAATGCAGTATGTGATTCTGGAGCAAAAAGGGAAAAATTCATAAAAGACATCATCAGGATAACTGATGAGATTATAATATAGACTATAGGTTAAACAAAAAAAATGTATAGATGTTAAATTTCCTGAATTTGATAACACTATTGTGCTTATGTAGGTTAATAATATCCTTGCTTTTAGAAAATACATACTGAAGTAATTAGGAAGAAAGGGGCTTGATGTATGCAACCTACTCTCAGTGGTTCAAAAAAATCATTTATGTATATGGTTTGAGAGAGAGAGAGAGAGAATGCAAATATGACAAAATGTGAAAATTTGGTGAATCTGGGTAAAGAAGTATTGGAATTATTTGTATTCTTGCAATTTATTTTTAAATTTGAAATTATTTTAAAATTACAAGTTAAAGAAAACCAACCAAACAAAAAACCACCCCTCATAAAAACAAAAATAAAATCATAATGAAGGTTTTCCATAATGAATGGTTAGTGGTTTCAAGTGTCCAGCTATAGCATATATTCTACGGCATTACTAATTCTATACAATAGTGCTTCCTTTAATTGTCCTTACATGGTTGTTCTCTACACTGAAAATGGATGTCCTATGAGGCCAAGGGCCTAACTAAACCGAACTACTAAAATTGATTTTCCCCACCAAACTTTTCCTTACGTTTATTGCAAAGAATGAATGTTGTAAATATTTCTTCTTTAGCCCAGTTGAAATGAAAATTCATTCATCTAAGCCCATCCAGTAACTTTTAATGCTTGCCTATTATGTGTCAGGTAGATGATAGCAAAACGAAGAGGAATAAGGTACGGTTTGTTTATTGATGAATTCAGACTAATGGGAGAGTCAGACATTTAATCAGAATGGTGCACTACAGGTGCAGGAAGATGGAGCAATTATTTGTCCGTGGGAACTAGTTTCACAGAAGTGACATCTGAAGTAGGTCTTGAAGGAGAGTAAGAGTTTCCCAGGTGAAGGGGAAGAATATTTCCGTGCATGAGGAATAGCATGTACAAAGGTACTTTCTAACTTAATGCTGGATGTAGTTCAGAGGCATTAAAACCTAAATCAGCTACTTGAAAAAATACTTTTATTGTGAAATGTTATACGCATTCATAAAAGTGCATAAAACATAACTATCAGCTTATTGAATTACTACAAAGCAAATAAGAATGCAACGATCGTTGAGGTCAAGATGCATAAAATGGCCAGCAACCCCCAAATTGGCACCCCCCCACCCAATGTACTTCCCAGCCCTCTCGTTCCCTCAAAGGTAACCACTATCCTATTAGTTGCTTTAACAAATGGATGCAACCACACAACCAACACCTCTATCATCTTTCTCCAAAATTCCCTGTCTCATACTCTCTCCCCACCCAGTTTAACGACTGTTTTGTTTGTAGGTTTCTGCAAAGTGTGAGAAATTGTGTGTTTGAAGCATAGTGTTGTAAAGTTATGGGAGGGACAGGTATCATTATAAGTGTTTGTTCTCATCATGCCCTGTATGGTGTTCCAGGTCCTGCTGGGTGCTTTATTCATTAACTGACTTCTCACAACACCGAAAGTAGCGTGTAGCAGAGGAAACTGAGGCTCAAGAGAGCTTCTTGCTTAGAGACACAAAACTCATGGGTGATGAAGACAGGACTAACATCTAGATTCATCGGACTACAAAGCACATGCTCTTTGTGCTAATGCTTCTTCTTACGATTTGACTTTTTCACGTAGAAAATTGGCAGTCAACAGGGATTTTAAATTGGGGAGTAATATTAGATTTGTTTGGACTATAATTTTGTTGATGGTGTGGAATAATGGAGTGAGGGAGATTGATGGTAGGGAGACCAGGGGAGTAGTAATTGCAATGGTTCAGAGACGAGGTTTTGTTCTAGAAGACTGATGGTGCATGTGGAGAGAGAAAACTATATCCTAGGCCTTTCTGAGGTATAACCAATTGTTTATGGTGATAGGTTAGGTGGGGATAAGTGAGATGAGAAATCTTGTACACGAATAACTCGTATTACTTTGCATCTTTGCGTATGTTCCTCTCTATGACTCCAAAGCTTCTACCTTAATAGCCTGAATGGATAACAACTGTTGATGAGATTTTGGAAGAGGAAGGACAGATTTGGTGAGAAGATAAGTCCAGTTATGGTCCTGCTAATTATGAAATGCCTGGGGAAATTCAGATGCTCTGTCTCATGGGCAGTTACAAACAGAGCTTAGAGGCTCCAGGGGCAGGTAATAAAATGTTAGGAATAATCAAAATATATGTAACTTGAGGGACAGGACCTGCATTCAGACAGATCTACACTTAAATCTTAGCTTAGATGTAAGTATCTTTCCCTCTATTTGTAAAATGGGATAATATCTAACCCAGAATCTTTGTAAGGATTCAGTGAAAAACTAAGAAGCACTTAGCACATTGTCTGAGTTCAACGAGTGACAAAATTATCATTAGCAATTGTTATCAGGTTACAATACAGATTTACTTACAAATTCCACCAAATAAAAAGTATTTTTTAAATGGAATTCACTTAAATCTTAGAAATGAGTTTGAATGGAAGATCTGTAAGGTATGACGTGGTGCCCACACGGCAGCCTGGCATATGCAGTGTCACCTGGCCAGCAAGGCCGAAGTGTGCCTTTAGCGCCAGGAATGGAAGGCACAAGTCCACGTCAGGGGTTTAGTACTAGGAGGCAACTTAGCTCCAGGTTACCAACCCAGGTGCAACTACTCTCTACTCTCCTAAAAACAAGCATTTTGGGAAACATTATCTTTTTTTCATATTATGTTGCTTGCACAACATCAGGTGTTAAGTTCCACATAGTTGAAAATAGATCAACAGTTTAGTATTTGTCCTTCTAAATCAGTTTTCCATGACCTTTTCTAACCTCCCAGCCTTTATTGTGGCCTGTAATTTGATTTGTACAGTCATGAATTTATTTGTGTTGTACAATGCCATGTTATAATCAAAGGTAGCAAAATCTGGACCAGAGTGTATAGGTCCTATGGGAACGATAATTGCTTCTACTTGATGTTAGGTTTTTATGCTGTTTTAGTGGGATCTGTTTAGAGCAGATGGGAAATCTTAACGAAAGCAATAAAATGAGAAAGAAGTCTAGGGATAAAAGTTAAGGAATCACAAAAGTTTATCTACACAAGGCCATCAAATTGATCCAATTAGTCAGTTTAAAGAATAGGTTGGACTAGCGTTTCCTTGTCTTGCTGTTCTCAAAGGCATCATCAAGCATTCAAGAAGTCAGCAGCTTTAATTAGCTAGTATCGTTCTTGAATTATATATTGTAATAAACTGTATGCAAAGATCATCACAGTAATTCTCCCATTCTTATATGCGTATCCCTTTGAAATGTCACGTTGCTCCTCCTCCCATCAAAAAAGGGAATCTATTTCCCCAATTCTTGAACCTGTGCTGGCCTTTTGCTTAACTTTGACTAATAGAACGTGGTGGACGTGATGTCATTCATGTAAGTTCTGCTTCAAAAGGTCTGCTTCAAAAGCAGCTTCCATTTTGTACCCACTTGGCATGCTGCCCCCATATAGAGAAGCCCATGCTTACCTTGTGGACAAGGTTACAAGGAGAGAGGTTCCAGTGCCAAGGTCAACACCAACTGCCAGTCATGAGTGCTCCCAGTCAAACTGCCAGATGATTGTGGCAGCTACATGCATGATACCTGGCAAGGCCAGTCCAAATCACTGATCTATAGACTTGAGAGCACATCAAAGGCTTTAAGGAACTAATTCTAGGGTGGTTTGTTATGCAGCAATGTGTGTGTTCTGCCTTGAAGATGAGAGAATAATTCCGTGTTTCCCCGAAAATAAGACCTAGCTGGACCATCAACTCTAATGCGTCTTTTGGAGCAAAAATTAAGACCCAGTATTATATTATAGACCCAGGTATAATACAATATAATACGGTTATAAACTGTAACACGGTTTTTAACTGTACAAGGGTCTTAGGTTCATTATTAGGATGTAGTTTCAGACTATAAGGCTCAAAAAAGTCCCTTAGGGCTGGCCGGGTGACTCAGGTGGTTGGAACTCCGTGCTCCTAATGCCAAGGTCACAAGTTCGATTCCCTCATGGGCCAATGAGCTGCGCCCTCTACAGCTAAGACTATGAATAACAGCTCTCCCTGGAGCTGGGCTGCTGTGGGCTACTGTGTGCTGCCATGAGCGGCTGGTGGTGTGTGAGCCGGTGGTGTGTGAGCGGCCGGCAGCCTGTGAGAGGTGCCGTGAGATGTCGTGAGCAGCCGACCAATGACCGAGGACCGACTGCCTCAGCCTGGGGTGGGTGGGGGGAGCGTAAGTCTCATAATACCAGCATGGGCCAGGGAGCTGTGTCCTACACAACTAGACTGAGAAACAACGGCTTGATCCGGAGTGGGGTGGGGAGACGGAAGAAAGGAAAAAAAAAAAGTCTCTTAAAGCTGTTATGATGAGTCATCTATATTGCTGCAGTCAAAAATGGAAGGGAAGACAGATCATTTTTTTCTGGGAAGTTTTGTACCCAGTGTCTTCAGAGATAGCGGGGATATTCTAGATGGTGTTCCAAGTCTCTCTAAACTCTAGAGCCCTGTGAAATTCCAATTAAATTCTTGGGATTTTAGCAACTCCATCTCCACTTCATGAACTTGTACATAGCATTTTAATACCTTTCACAACTAACAGGATCTACTGGCTCCTCTTTCACTTGCAATATGTTTGAAAACAGCTCTGGATGGTATAGTGTAGAAAACACTGCAAAGGCAATATAGCATAATGACAAGGTTGTGAGTTCCAAAGCCATACTACTTGGATTCAAATGCTGACTCAGTTGTTATCAGCTGTAACTTTGATGAGTTATCTTTGCCTCAGACTCCCCACCTGTAGAATAACAAAATCTTATTGAACTGTTGATAAGAATGAGTTAACATTTGAGCTTAAAACATATTAATTATTCAATATATGTCAGATACTAATATTGGTATGTTCTAGAAGGGAATAATCTAGGTCCTAGACAGGGTTCTGTTACTGTGTGACCTTTGGCAAATCACTTAACTTCTCTGGGTTTCAGTTTCGTCATCTATAAAGTAAGGCTCACCAGATAATTTCCATGGTTTCCTTTCATCTTTAAAATTCTGTGGTTCAGTGTTCAATATTTGTTTTACCCATTAAGCACATTTCAATCTTGTCTCTAATTTTTCAGATTGTCTAAAACTTATTTGAATAGCAAGCAATTTTGAGGACCCTCTAGTTAGGACCACTTTGAAAGTATAAATAACACTGCATTTACTGAGAAAACTAAACTTTTGTACTCACATCTGGTCAGCAAACATTTATAACTCACATATCTGAAGCAATACCCTTTCAGGTTTACGGAAACATAAAATTGTACATTCATTTTAAAACCTGTGATAAATAGGCGTATTAAACAAAAGTTAGGAAAAGAGCCTCCAAAAATGAAGAAAATATTTCACCTCAAATTTTACTATAGATCTTGTTAAATAAAAATCACCTATAATTCCACTAAGGTATAACATTAAACATTGTTTTTTTTGCTTAAGCATCTTGCATACAATTGAATGTTATACAAAATGTTATACATTTTGGCTGCATAGCAGACATCTTCATATGGATGTATCATCATTTATCTTGATTTATAAATTGTGGTGTTTCCTTACGTTTTAGTTTGATGTTGTGTGATGCTCTTGACAATGGGACAGAAAAAACCTGATCATAATACTAAATGACTGGTGTGTATTATGTGGAAATTTTTAAAAGTTCGTAATTTTTCTATCCTTTTCTTGTTACCCCCACAATCAGGCTGCTACACTCCCCTAAGATCTATGCAAAGGCTTCATTCAATATTTTACAATAACAAATTTATTAATTACTAGGCCTACTAAAAACTTTCCTTTGGATTCTGAAAATGGATTTTAGTCATTCATTTCCTCTTCCAAAACGCACAGTGAGCCTACCTAACTAAACTTTGCTTTTTCAGGACCCCCAAAACTGGCAACTTAGACAACTTCCAAAGTTTTCAGTGGAGCTTGGTGGTGGGGTATAAACAAAGCGGATGGGCTTTTTCTCCCTTCAAATCTCCCGGCACATATGTGCTTCTTGAAGATTTCCGTTCTAGGAGTTGGGCTGATGGTGGAGGAGGTGGCTCTCCCGTCTTCAAAAAGTGGAACATGGGTTTGCTGAATTTGACAGACGACAGCGATCTTCCATCTTCGGGGATTTTCCAAGCAGGATGCAGGCGCAGAAGAGGGATGGAAAGTGCGTACTGCCCACGTGACCTAACTTCACTTTCGGGTTCCAAAGCGAAGCGCTGCTGGAATCAATACCACCGCTAGATTGTTTTCCTCCCACGGACCTGATAAAAAAACCCCTAAGGTCTGAGGCACACTACGGAAATTGTTGGGTGAAAAAAAAACAAAAAACAAGGTCGTTTACCATTTGTAAGTGCGCCCACCACCTTTTCGGAAATCAGCACCTCTCACGGCTTACACGTTCTCCAAGCCTCTCCCAACAGTTCTTTACCAACGTTCCCTGTTTCAGTCCCATTGAAAAGAAAAAAGCGATAGCAACAGTTTGGTGGCGGAGGAGCCCGTCTCCAGGGCGCGAAAGCCGCGCTGGGGCCTCACTGCTCTCGGCGCGCGCGGCGCAGGGCTTCGGCTCTCCATCTGCCGGCGGGAGGACGCGCGGGCGAGTGGCCTGCTCGACAGCCCGGCCGCGGCCCCGGCACCACCCGCCACCGCGCCCTCCCCCTGCCGGGCCGCCGCTGGTCGCCTCCCCACTGGCAGGGGCGCCGGGCCGGGCGCATGCGCGCGGCGCTCCCGGGCGTGCCGGCCACACTCCCCCCACCCACTCCGAGAGCTTGTCACTTCCTGCCCTCGCCCCATCTCCGTCCGGGGTCAGTCAGTCGCTCGCTGTCGCTGCCGGAGAGTCTCTGCTTCCCCCTTCCTACCCGCTCCGCGGCGGTAGCGCAGGCTCTTCTGGGAGGGGGAGACAGAGAAAGAGAGGGACTGACTTAATAAAGTTTCCTGAAACAACAACTACTACCAAAAAAGGCCCAAGGAGGGGGGAGACCCCCGTTCTTCTTCGCCCCTCTCCAAAAGCCTGAGGGACCGTTGCAGGTGGAGCGGCGCTGGGGGGAGCCGGGCTTCGGCGGCAGCCGTTGCCCGGGTGAGGGGCACCTCTGGTCCAGCCCGCTCCGGTTCCGGCTTCTTCGGTGGCGGCGGCGGCTGCTGCGGGGCGGTTCCTCCTGTCAACTGCCTGCACCCGCGCGCCGCCCGCTCGCCGGCTCCACAGCGCAGAGGACGCCGTGAGCCGCCGCAGCCGTCGCCTCGGGTCGCGGAGGGACGTGGTGAGCTGTGGCGCTTCCGCGTCAGCGTCGGCGGGGACTCTTTGGGAGCGCGTCGGGCCGGAACCCCAGTTCCCTTCGCGTGGTCCGCGGAGGCCGCGCCAGGTGGGGCCCGAAGCCGCCTCCCACGCCAGGCTGTCCCTGCGGCCGCCCGGCCTTCCTTCCTTCCGCCTGCCCGCCGGCCCGCCCTAGGAGTTAAGTAAGTTGGGCGCACTTGGTTGTGGGGACAGGGGCTCCGCCGGGGAGACCCCAACGCACGTGCGTAGCGGGGGGGGGCGTGGGCCGGTCGCCGGGAGAGGCATCGCGGTCGCTCTGGGCACCTCGCCCCCACCCGGCCGCCCCGCGTGCCCCCGCGCCGGTCGTGCCCGCCGCGCTCCGCGCCTCCGTCTCCGCGCGCGCCCGCCCGGGACGGCGAGGCCGCCGCCGACCGCCCAGCCGGCCAGGCCGTCGTCGTGCGCTGTGCGCCGGCGACTGCGTTTCCGGGTAGGGCGATGAACCTGTGCGCGAGTTGGGGTTGGAGGAGCTTAGTGCGTGTTTGTTTTTTCTGTTCCAGAAGAAGGTGCGGGTCGGTGGAGGGACAGCGGAGGGCGGGTGGAGGGGACAGAGCTGGAAAATGAACCCAGAGCCTCCCCAGGAAGTTCAGGGTGAGTGACGGGTTTGTGCTTCTTTCAACAGCCAAGCCGCAATGAAGAGCTTCTTACAGTAAAAGGAAAGTAGGTCGCGCCCACTGAAAATGCCTTTGAGGGACAAATACTGTCAGACTGACCACCATCATCACGGATGCTGTGAGCCAGGTACGCGTACCCCTTCCTTCTCCAGTTACTTTGCCCTCCCGTCAGAACCACTCCACCTTCAGTTTGCTTCTGCCGTAGTTTTCTTTTACTCCTGCCCAAGAAATCATTCTTAAGTAAGCAGGCTATAATTTTCCCAGCATCAAACCGGTTATAAAGCTACATCGCTTGTACAAATAAGAGGTCTCCCCTGCCTGATCCCTTAGAAAAAGTACAGGTGTCACCTTAAATCTTTTCCACAAGATCTATCACCTACTCTCTTCTCTTTAAAGGCAGTCTGCTGTTGGTAGTATCCCCCCATGTTCTGTAAGTATTTAAAACTGAAGAGAAAGGAAAAAAATAGTAGAATGCTAGCATTTAGCTTCGTGAAAGTTGTTTCATTTAAACTTGAAAAACTTAAAAGTCTGTTTGGTGTTTTTATCAGAGGATAACACTTTAAAGCCTAAAATGAGTGTAGTTTGGACTGAAAAAAGTTCGTGGAACTCAGCTTATTGGGAGAATCAGGTTTTGCCAAGTGCAACCTTTAAAAAAATTTCTTGGCCAGAACATACTGTATTTCAACATAAAGAACATCTGATTATTTAGGTAGAATACATAAGTATTTTCAGCAAATTTATGCAGTGGAACTTTTAAAAGTAGAATTTATGAAATGAAAATGTTGCTCTTTGGAGTCTCATGAAGACTATTAGAAAACTTTCATTTGATGAATGTGATACACAAACCATTGATAGTTTTTCTACTTAGAGGTTTGAGGTGCGTTGTCACAAACAGAGGAACAACTTAAAAGGGAGTTACTGAACATACTACCACTAAACCGAATAAAGGCTGCTCTCGTTAAAGGCAGCTGTTACCATTATTTTTGACCTAAAAGTTATTAGCACTTTTGTTGGAGTATTTTTAACTGCAGTTAGTAGTATACTAATGTACTCAGTTTTATCATAGAGTTCATTTTAAGGATTCTTTTCCTTAATGGGAAAAATTGGCAATGGTAAAGGGGAAGAACTTCCATTTTCAGAAAACTTTGGTACACGTGAGAATAAAATTTGTACTATGACCCTATCCCCACTGATTTGCTGAAAAATCAGTAATTCACCTGTGCTTATAAAACAGGTAGTTCCGGGATGGGAGCCAGTTTCTGTTCAACTGTCCCTGTACCTATCTGACTTTCAGCACGCTTTCACACTGCATATTTTGTATATTTGAAGTGAAGATAAACGCACTTGTCTCACCACATGTTGAATGGAATTTGCTAGTTTTGAAATAGAAGGCTGTGAAGGCCTTTCATACCTGTGTTCCACTGGCTTTTTATTTCAGTTTATTTCTGAAAACACTTCAGGTTATTTTGGTTGAATTAATTAATGAAATCTCATTTAGGAAGAAGTTTATTCATTTCTTTGACAAATTGTTATTGAGCACCTGTTTGGTGCTAGGCACTGTCCAAGGCAATTGGGATATAAGTGGTGAACAAAACAGGGAAGGTCATTCCCTCATAGAACTTTTGAGTGGAAAGAGATAGACATAAATAACTTGTGACCATACCTTTTTTAGTGTATTATGTAGAGACTTTATTGTCTTTTTACAGACGTTTTCTAGAGTTGAACTTTTTAATATGCATTGGAACTTTCTTGATTCTTTTTTCTCTCCCCTTAACAAGAAATCAGATAAGTTGCAATAATTAAAACATTTCAACTTTATTTTACCATAAACTTTCCATGCAGTTTATTTTTCAGACTATCAGGTCAAAAGTAGTTATTGTTTCTTTGCTTTCTTAGCTATAATTGAATACTTTTTGAGCATTTAGTTCAGTGGAAAGGTAGAAGTTTGTAACTTACAGGGTAGTTAATTGTCATTATTTCAGAGGAAGGTAGGTGCTGAGTGAGGATGGTTTCAGTACTGAGAGGAATATATTACAATAGAAGAAAATGATCAGATGTTTGAGAAATTCTTTGAATGGGTTCTTCTGAGAGGTCTGTCCTGGTTTGCAGTATGAATAGTGGGTGAGTTCCTTGGCTGAGAGCAGTGTTTCCCTGAGGAGGCCTTGATAGGATGGGTCAGTTTGTGCCAGTGTATGTGAAGTATTTTCTTAGTTATGTTTTCAGAATGTTTTTTATTATAGAAGTTTTCAAACATTCTACAGTAGAGAGAATGGTATAAAGGAACCTACAACTCCCGTCAGTTATCAATACATGGGCAGTCTCTTTTTATCTCTATTCTCCCCTCCCCATGATTACTCTCCTCCCCACCCTCTATATGTAAGCAAACCCCAGACATCGTAAGTAAAAGGATCTTTTAAGGGGCTTTTTGAAAGGTAGGAGGCACTCTTACAAAAATAAATATTTTATTCTGGAATTGTGTTAACTTGTTTTGTGTTTGTGTTTTATTCTGGAATTGTGTTAAAAGAAACATGTTAAAATTCTGAGGGTTTGGGTTTTTTTGGTTGGAGGGAGATGCTGTTTTTTTTTGTTTTCCCCCTAAATGGCCATGTAACCTGTTGGAAGTGATATGTCAGAAGAAACTTTATAAAATATTAATACATAATGTTTTTTAATGTATGTTTTCAAATGAAGGAAAAACAGTTTCTTAAATGGGAACTACACAGACGTGTCTACCAAGTGGCTGTGTCCATGCGTAACTAAACCTGGGGTTATTTTGAATGGTATCTCAGGAGGTACATGTGTTCTGGTGGTAGCAGTGATGGGTAACAAAATTTAGCGCTTGCTTTAAAATCAGATGTCATGTGGAAGTAAAATTTGGTGTATTACAGAAACTTTTCTGGAGAATGGACCTAAATGAGGAAGGGGGCTCTAAGTTTCCATTGTTTTCCTTTATTCCCTCCCTTAATCATTACTGTTTTTGCATTCTCCCTTTCTAGAATTCTTGCCACTTACAGGGCCAAACCTTGAAGCTTTTAGTTTTTTACAGTTGTACAATTTCCATCCTTTTTTGTTGTAGTTATATTTTTTAAACAGTTACCAGTTTTAATGTACAAATACTGGAAAGAAATTCATTTAATCCGAATAAATGGTGTAACCAATCTATTTACAAACTTTTGCTATTGTTTCTATAAGGGGTTGAATTTTATTACTTCTCTTAGATTTTGGAAAAGATTTCAGTTTTTAGTGTCAGGAAAGCAATTGATTTGTACATGACGGTGATGGAGATGGTGATGGTGGTGATGGTGATGGCGATAGAACATTTATTGAGCACTTACTATGTTCTGGGCTCTGTTTTAACCAGTTAACCTGCATTAGCTAATTTAATCCTCACACAGTCCTGTGATTTAGGTATTTTTGTTATCCCTATTTTAGAGAAAAGAGACATCAGAGATTTTAATTTGCCCTAGTTGGCAGAAAAGGAATTTCAGCGCAGTCAGTCCAGGTCTGGAATCGTAATCACTGCAGTTAGTACCAATGTCAGATGTTATCAGAATGAGTTGTGTTTGTGTGTATGTTCTGAATTTATTTAAAATACCTCTAAAGTATCTCTTAAAATTAGGTGAATTTTGCTTAATGAAGTGACGTGGTCCTGAAACATAGTTCCTCTTATTTGTGTATACTGAGCACAAGTCTTGAAGCCTTAAAGAATCTAAGGCTGTGTCTATATACATAGCACAGGCTTTAGCCAAACCTTTATCAGAAAGCTCAGTGCTATCCAAGCCCAGGCTGTGAAGCAGTAGCCGCACACATTACTGAAGTAAGCTTCCTTATCTCCCCACACTGAGCAGGTGATCCTGGGTTAAGATGGTAATAGTCGAGAAGAACGTTATAGTCTATTGAAACAAGAGGTAATTAAAGTGGCCGGTTTTCTCCACCATAGCCATCTCTATTTGATATCTGATGGAAAACTCAGTTTTCCTTTCACTTACCTTGTTTCATATCACCATTATCTAATTGATTGCATATTTGTTCTGCTAATCTGATAATTTTGGAAAGCAGGGATGATCTAGACCTCTGTATAGGAAAATGAAAATTTTCATTTTTAAAAAAGAAATATTTTTACTTATGAAAATACGTTCTTTCTCAAATGCACGCTTCTAAAAACCAAGGCTCTGAAGTACTAGTGAAGTGTAAGGGAGGCAGAAAGTGAAAATCACCCTTGTAAATCCACCCTGACAGAACCTTTGTTAAGTTTTGTTATCCCACCAGACTTTTTGTGTTTATATTAGCATTTATACATATACACAAATATACGTTAAATTTATGCCTGTCTGTATCTACTGAAATATATTAATTTATATTAATATAAAAGATCATATTCTTAATCTATTATTGATGTCTTTTGTTGTCAGTACATGTAGATCTAACTCATGCTTTCTAACAGCCATCAGAGATTCCATTGTATGGATATTTCATAGCTCATTTAGTCTGGCTCCTTTTGAGAGACTTTTAAGTTTGAAATTTTTCTCAATTATTTACAGTGCTGCAGAGTGCTGCAGTGAACATTCTTGTACATCTGTCATTGTGCACTCCACCAGTTCTTCCTTTAGGCAGTGGTTTTTGAGTTCCCTTATGATTGCCCAGAGAGCTGTAGTAGATTGTCCAGAGGGTTTTGGAATGGTTTATGAGGTACGGCTATGCCATCATTGCCCTTGAGTTTTGGTTAAATATAGAGGTTTCTCTTCAAGCGGAATACAAAGGCAAACATGACACGTAGTATGTACTAAATAATACCAGAATAGGAAGATCTTTGTCTTTAAACCTATTTTCTAGTCTTAAGTAGCCGTATTTTAGCCTTGAATTGAGAATGATTTTAGTTATTTCTTTTCCCATTATTTCATTTTGCTTTACAACGATGATGGTGAAACATATACAAGTGTACTTGTCATTTACATGATTGTAGCAAGCCATTATTTTTCTTCAAGAGTAAATGATTTAAATAACCCTTTTTTGTGGGGATTGGGGTGGGTATTTGTCTTTCATGTAGTTTATATCCTGGAACCCGGAGATGCTCCTTTGTTACAGCAACCACTACAGACATCCAAATCTGGTATTCAGCAAATAATTGAATGCTTTCGATCAGGTATGAATGTTTTAGGATGTATTTTTCAATCTTCACATAGTAGTTAAAAACTATCTAGAAATCCTTAGAAATAATTTTTGAAAATTAAAATGTGTACGTTGATTTTTTAATAGAATATTTTTAATGTCATATTTTTTAAAAAGTGGATGAATAAATATTAACTTGATCTAAAAATTCTTTTTCAGTACTATATATTATACATTAATTTAAAAATAAACTTAATATGGTTAAAGTAACATGTGGTATATTTGTTGATAAAGTGCCTCTTCCTATTAAAGATTCATTGTTATTTTTTGACATGCTTTATAAACTCTCAAAGGGCATTAGTAAATTATACTGGGTCTTTATAAGCTTTGGCGTAGTAGATTATTTACTCAGAATGTTGGAGATGTCACTTGTTCTAGATTAATTACTTTATCATCTCTGTGACTCACCTTCTGCCTAACCCTGGAGTTTCTGGAATTTAAATATCTTTAATAGAGTACAAGATAGAAAAAACTTATTCCAGCCCTGATATCTGCAGATAAATTTGTTTAGTTTTTCTATTAGGTTTTATAATAATTATATATATAAGTGTATCTGTGCAGTTGCAATCCAATGCTTTAAAATAGGTGTTGCTTGCTACATATAAATGTTTGAGAACTGTTAGAACTCCTGTGCTGTCAGTAAGATCTTAAGTTGCTGTGATTCTTATGATCCATTTGTCCACCTCTTAGATTTGGCTTCTCTGACATTTCAGACTATTGAGTCAAATATGAACAAGCAAACATGACTGATGGATACTTAAAGAATTAGAATATCTTTTATTATTTTAAAGCTTACTATCTTAATGAAAAATTTCTGAGATTCAAAGGAAAAGATAATTTATATGCACCACGTGTTTTGTATTGATGAGAAATTTTTTGAGGTGCTTGTTTTTAAAACATTGTAAAGGGAAATAGCATATATTTGGTTTACTTTAGTATTCCAAGAAAAAAATTGTACCTTAATCTAAAGGATTTTTCCTGACTCTCTAAGATCCATTTCTTAGACTTTTCATCTATAGTTCTCATGGCATTGCTTTTATGTATTATTTAATTCAAGAAGTATTTAGTGTTTACCCTATGCCTGTGCTCATGTTGGTTGGTGGCATAATCTGTTTTGCTTTTTAAAAATTCATAATTTGAAATTAATCTTATTTTCTGCTTCAGTATATTATAGTGTTTATTTGTTTAAGAAGTTAGAATTGATCCATTCATAAATGCTTTCTTACAAAAAGTACTTTTTCGACAAGATCCTATACTCAAAATTTGTATTTTTTTAACTTTGAAAGATTAATATTTAAAAATGAAATGATTTGTTTCCTTATACTGTGGTCATAATCTGTTTTCTATGTTTGCCATTTTTTTATTAGCTAAAGTAAAGAGACTGTGAAATGGGTAATATGTTCTTTTTTAAATGTCCCCAGCAAATTTGCCTTCTGAGTTATTTTTTATTTAGGCAAATTCTGAAAATACTAAAATTTTAATTCTTTAAGTACCAATAATTTAAATTAAAGATCATTTAGAAATGTACTGATTGGTACAGAGAAACTAATCTTAGATTAAAATTGATTTATTTTACTTCATGAATGTATCTTATAACTAAGGAATTTTAATTTCCTCAAGATAGTAATAATCTCTTACATATATGGATAATCTAAAGTCTACTAAGGTAGCTCTTAGTTAACACTGAGGTATTCAAGCTGTGGCTAGCTGAAATCTTGGGAGGATGGGGTTGAGGTTTGGGACCATATGCCTTAGGAACTGAGATTGCTTCCCACTCGGAGACTCCTGGAAGTTCCTCCTAGGCCCCACTCTACTCCCAAGCCTGCCTTCAACAACTCATCTCTTTGTAGGCTCTTTCCATTACAGCGAGGTCACACACGTATAAAGAGCTCTCTTGGTTGTTATGCATCTGACAGATATCTGCAGGTAGAACTTTGAAGTCCATGCTTTTGTTCTTGTTGACCTATAGAGGCAAAGTCAGGTAGGGCAATAGTAATGTGTTAGGATATCTACCTTTGTCTTCCAGCTCAGATAGTTGTCTTCAGCTACTGTATCATTCCTGTTTAAGTGACTCACCTTCTCCTGCCTACACTGGGCTCTATGACCTGGTTTTAATTCCTACCCAAGCTGGAAGTTCATGAAAGGCTGAGGAAGGAGTTGACTCATTGTTTAGGTCCACCAACGCCATGTGTGCTGTAATGACTGCTTGACCAGTTTTGATCATTCTCTTTGCCTCACACAGCTTTTGTTTTGGCCTGTTTTCCTGTCTTTAAATTACAAATTCTGCTTGACCTCTGATATTTTTATTTCTTTCTGCTTGACTTGTAAGTTAATTTGAATAGATTTTTCTTTTTTGGAATAAGTGATGTGTGCTTGTGGTTTTTAAGAAATAAAGAAGTACAAAAAGAGATACAAAAATACAAAAATAACTCTCTTTGCTCAGGCAACCACTGTTATATGATTTGTATCTTCTTCCAGAGACCTTCCTTCTATACATATAGAAGCATATATCATATGTCTCTTAATTTCTTCCCAATACAAATGGTAGTAGCCGACTCTGCGTACTGTTATGTATGTTTGCTTTATTAATAGTACATTCCACTCTTGTTTGGAATTTTTCCATAGATAGATGTTTCTTTTTTTTTTTTGGGTAGAAAACTGCCTGTTTTGCCAGACCTACAGATTTTCTACTCTGAAATCCCTGATGGTTGGGTGACTTGAGACATGCCTTTTGCACTGAATCCCTGACTTCTGGGCCTACCTTTACTGTGCCAGCCCTTTGTTGGAGCCTTGGCTTGGCTCTGTTAGTCCTTCTAGGAGCACATCTGTGACTCAGTGTCTTCAAATTTCCCTCCTATCCATTCACACTTTTATTTTAGCTTCCTTTCTTCCTGACTTTTCTCGCCAAACTGAAACAAAATTTTAAATAGCAAAATTTTAAGTAACAAAAGCAGTTTATTAAAATGGATTTAATTGGGCTTAATATTCATTCTTAGTCTTCTGGTAGAGATAGAGGAGTTATGGATTTCCCTAAGGGTAGAAACAGAAAAAATGGGAGGAAAGAGAAGGATAGTCATTTTTGTCTGGTATTCAAAACTAGTCTTTAATATGAAATTGACATCTTTTTTTGAATTCTTGAAATATGTAATATTATAAAAAGAGACAACATGTAATATTACAGAAAAAAGATTCTACCTGTAGAATGCACGACTACTATGTACAACGAACAGCATTTTTATTTTATTTTAGGGAGGAATAAATTGTAGTGAAAATGAGAATTGGCTTTGTGTTTGTTACTGTCATTATCTTCCTAAATTTAGATCTGGTCATTGAACTCCTTAGAAGTTTTTTTTTGTTTTTGTTTTTTAAACTGCTTAAAGCAACTTTAACGTCAATTAGTATAAGCCATGACTGGGTGATGATGTCTCATTTCTGACTCTGTAAGCAAAAGGTTAGGATGGAATTATGATTTATCAGAGATACATAAGAAGAGAGTACCATATTGCTATATGATGGATTTTTTGTTTGTTTCTTACATAGCAATTGTAGGCAATTTAAAATAGGACTAGATATTTCCTGGATGAGTAAGAAAAATTTAGATTTATTTGATTTGTTCTTAAATTCATCTTCAAAGCATGTCATTTGGGGCTGTTTTTAGAAGAGCAGACATTTATATTAGTCTGGGAATTTCTCAAAGGTACATATCGTCCCCTTCACTTTCATGTCTCCAGTGAATAACATTGTACCTGGTATTTAATAGATGTTCAATAAATATTTGTTAAACTAAACTCAAATATTCACTAAGTAAGCAATAAAGTAATTTTATTCCTCTTATAAATTTATGTTCCATGATTAACCTAGTAATTTGTTTTCACCAACCCTTGTAGGTGGTGGTTTTAAGATAACAATCTTAATATTCTTAAGTTTTTCTACTTTTTACCTTTACATAAAGGGATGATCAGTTAGAAATTTCTTTCGTACTTGCCTTGGAACTCAGGCAGTTTGACAGGAGTTAAAGCTTTGCCTGCAGTGGTGGGATGATATTGTGGTTAAATAGTCGTCCTGAAGAAGACTGAGCTCATGTGTGAGTCAATAATAGTAAAGCAAGAAGTGGACCGTTTAAAAATGATGACTGCCACACCTTACAATGGTCATTAACCAACATATCAGTATATTTAAGGAAAAAAAAAAGAAAGCTTGTTTTTGTCTAGCATGGAAGAGTTGATATTATGTCATGTAAAGTGACAGCCCTCCAACCTAATGTAAATACTGATTCTTTTTGGAAAAAATCTTTTAAGCATTTTTGTCAATGCATACAGTATATTTGGTATTAAGGAATAGCACAAGATAAACCTTTGATGAGGTTTGACTTATTTTTATTGAACACCTGTTATGTGTGAGAATCTGAAATATTAACTAATTAGTTAATTTCTAGGCATCAAAAACCTTACCCTTTATAGAGGGCTGTTTTTTTGAAAAATACTGATATGTAATCAGTGTGTAGTGACTTCTAAGATAATTTAAGGTAAGAAAGTGACAGGAAAAGGAATAATTGGGAGTAAGGCAGCATGGCTGTCTTCAGGATCAAGAGCTGTGGAAGAGCTATGTTGCTGACCAGGTGTCTCAGGTGACAAAGTTTTAGCTGTTGACAGAGGCTGTCTAATTGTTAGCAAGTAAACAGTCAGAAAATGGTAGCTGATTACAATAAAGTTATTTTGTCCCCTTGGGGAAAAAAACAAAACCTTAAATGGCTACTGAAACTAACTTAGGGAAAAACTGTCACTATCTGTATTTGTGGAATGAGTGACATCTTATTTTTCTCATTTGTAAAATGTGTAAATAGAATTAGAAAATCTTTCAGGTCCCTTTTTTGACCTCCCAGTCACCTTTACGTAGACTAGAAAAACATCTTATTTATAGAGGTTTTCTTAAACATAGAGAAAGCTCTTCAATATGTCATTTAAAAAATGTCAATTAGGCATGGGCCTGAGGGCTGGGAATATAGTGGTGAGCGTTAAACGATAACTTCTCTGTTCTTTTAGAGCTTCCAGTTTAATGGGGATACAGAAAAGTAATTAATTACGAGATAGTAGGATAATACAGGTGTGTAGGATGCTATGGGAATATAGATGAAGAATTCTTAACAAAAAAATAGGAGGGGTCAGAGAAGGCTTCCTGGAGGAAGTGACATCTAACCTGGGATCTGAAGGATCACAGCAGATGAACCAGACTAGGGAAATGGGAGAATGTTATAAGCAGAGAGAAGAGAAAAAACAGGTGAAGACCTTAAAAGTGACAGAGAAATAGAATTTGGTGAATCCATGGATCTGAAGTACATTTGTTATGCCCAGATCAACACAACCGTGTATGTGTACCTTTTGTGTAGGTGGAGTGGGGGTGAGGGAGTGTTTGTGATCGATAATTAAGAGTGACTAGTCAAGGTTAGAGCTAAATACTTTTTAATGTTTATTGGGCACACTACTGAATATAACTAACTCTATAACTAGTAATGTATATATAAGAATTAATATATATATTTTTCATGGTTGATTGAGAGAACCTGGTAAACAAAGGGATATGTCTGATTTAGGGATGCAGTCTTACATTTTTACAAGTAACTGTTTTATGTGTAACCTCACTGTATTACTCATTTAATTCTTCAGTTGAATTCTTTCGTTTTTGTTTATTTTTTTTCAGTTTCACGTGTACAAAGCAATGTAATAGTTAAGACATTTAAACCCTTCATAAAGTGATAACCCATCCCCCAAGCTACTAACCTTCAGTTGAATTCTTAGGTTAACCTAGTTCAGGTTATTTCTGTTTCCCTCTGTAGTTCTTTCTGACTATCTGTAAAGGCAGAATTGAATCTTTAGTGTAGGTCTTGCAGGTCTTTTAATTCAAGTGTGCAAATATTTCCTATGTTTTCTTCCTACTGGTACTACACTCAACTATACTTCCTGAGAACTTCATGTAGATCAGTTATAGAGGTTTTCATTTAAAGTATTTTTACCATCAGTCTACCTCTCCTAGTCTGTCAATCACTTATGAGGTTAACTGTGAACTATGAGCAGTTTATTGCCAATATATTTTGTAATGTGAATTGGACTGCACAAATAATGTGTGTATGTACGCATGTATATATGTGCATAATTTACTTTTATATAAAGAGTAATACCCAGACTGTCTTCTGAATTTTTTAAAAATTATGTTTTCTGATTTTGTGTTAATACAGTCTAGTGGAGTAAATATTGATTTGGATTTAGGGAATGGTGGAAATTATTTCGTTATACATATTTTTTCCCCAGTAGAAACCTAGATGTATAACTTAACTTTGGGGGGGATTTAGGTTCATATTTTCTTTCATAATTCTCTAAGATAGGTTTGGTATAGTTTGTTCATTTTACAAGATGGATAAACCAAAGTGCAAAGATTATATAGCTCTTTAAGGTCACACAGCTATCAGAATTGGAATCTCTAAAGACTTAGTAAAGTTCTAATAATCTGGTAATCAGTCTTTTTGCAGTAGAATTTTGAGGGCTGGCCTGTATTCAAAATGGTGATAAAATATACAATGGTAATTAATAAAAAAATTCAACGTAAACAGATTGCAAAAGATTGAATTAGAAATGCTTAACTCTTATGGACTCTCTAGTATTAATTATACTACTAAGATTGTGTTTACTCTCCAGTAGTCCCAAGCTAAATACATAGTCAGATGCTTGTTGAGTCATGGAACGAACACTTTGCATCTAGCTAGTCTTAAAGATATTTTTCAGGATGCTTTATTTTTCCTGTTTAATTTGAGTGAATATTATTATCATTTGTTTTTATTTGATGAAACTGAAGGCGCTCCTTAATTAGGAAAGTGCTTCATATTAATTTTGTGATTTTACCAGTGGCAAAGACCTATAGGAATCAGTGACAAAAGACCTTTTCCCAGTTGTGTATTTTTTCCTGTGGATGTTTTTATTTCAAAGATCAGATGCTTGTTGCCATTTATTTTTTCTTTGCCTTTTGATCTTTTGTTATAGTGCTCAGGTTCCCTAGATCACTGGCATTTTTTCAACGAATATTTATTGAGCATTATTAGAGCTGAGCACTTTATACTTATAAATAAGACAGACTTGGTGTTGGCTACTTTGGAGTTCATAATCTAGTGGAGAAGACAGACTTTAAACTAGTTACTATGTCAGTATTTAATTAATTGCAATTGGGGTTTGAGGGAGAAAGGTTTTGAATAAATTTATGTTGATAACAAGAGGCCTAAGCAAAATTCAAAATTATGGACAACTACTGTCACAGTAAATGACCATAATCCTGTGTTGGCCCAGAACCTGAAATAATTTGAGCTGAATTTAAAAAGGAAAGTCACAGACAAACCTGTGTCAGTTTTGACCTTCTTTAAGGAATCGGGGGAAAATGTATTACAAAACTCTGTGTTCACGTCCTAATGCAGAAAGAGCTGGAAGAACCAGCCAAAAACTTTGGCAGAAAATGGGAGGGAATGGGAACATTTAGTTCTTCTGTCCCACTCCAGATCCATAGAATTAGAATCTCTAGCGGTGGATCACATACATCTTTATTCCCAGGTTATTGTGATGACCAAACAGATGTTTGAACCACTATTAGGCTATCCCAAGAATTGATTGGCTGTTGCATTAGAAAAAGAGCATCAATTTTAGCTCCCCTAATATCTAAATGATAGTAGGATTTTTGCATAGAACTTAGTTTATAACTTAATCCTGAATACATGGTAGTAGAAATTGGCACTGACTGTATATTTTGTTTTTAAAGAATAAAACTGCACTTTTGGGTTGTCAACAGTGGTTGCCCAGTTTAAAGTACATATTAAAGTTACCTTTTGTGTGAAGTTTTCTTTTCTTTTTTCCCTCAGGAACTAAACAACTTAAGCATATTTTATTAAAAGATGTGGACACTATTTTTGAATGTAAATTATGCCGCAGTCTCTTCAGAGGATTACCAAATTTAATTACCCATAAAAAATTCTATTGCCCACCAAGTCTCCAGATGGATGACAGTAAGTTTTATTTACGTATTCAGTTATGCATTTTACAATTAAGTATTTTTATACTATAACTATATGTTTGTGTTAAATTATGGATATCTAGTTATGGATAATTTAATAATAGAGAATAAAATTAAATACTTGACTCAATGTTGTATTCAGTTTCTTAGGAAGGTACTTACATGTATGTGCTCTTCATTTGGGTTTTCCTAAAGATATATGAGGTTAGATTTATGAATATATCTGTTTGTATTAAAATACTGAATATTGTTTTTGAGTGTTCATATGGATCATATAGGTTATATTCAGGATTTTTGTAAGTTAAATTAATGCCTGAAGGGTGGTATTGATATTTTTCCTCTTTACGTCTTTAACAACTTGTCACCAGATATGACTTAGATTTTTGCTTAGATTCCCCTTAAGTAAATGAGATTGTTGAGAGCAGAGTAAAGAATGAGTAAATGAGTTGATTTCTTGGAAATGGTAGAGAACATTAAAAAATATTTACTGATCTTTCTAATGTTCTCTGGGTCTTGATTTGAAGGTCAGTTTTGTTCTCAGTGAAATTTATATTAGTCTTTTTATCAGAAGTTAGATTGTATTATGGGCTAACTTGAGATCTGAAATAGGTAAAGGTAGATAGTAGGCTAATAAAGTCTTTGTTGAATTAAATGTTTGTTGAATTAAATGTATTGCCCCTCTATGATTAAGTTAGCAATATGTATAATGGTGTTATTTTCTTCCTTTAAAAAAACTAATGTAATTTCCTTAAAATATTTTAATAAGTAATAGGTTACTTTCATTATTCTTATTCAGGGTTTTAACTCTTGTGGACTTACTATAGAACTTATTTTGTCCGTTAGATACTATGGTTGCATTATGGATTTTGTGTGTTTTTAAGTTAACCTTTGGGATGGGAATGAATGCAAATTTAGTTATCCTAAGTCCTGCATTAATCATTAGCATGAAACCGATTTAAAACATGATACAGGAGATAGATGAAATGAAAATTCCATATGTGTCTGGAAATTTCCTATTGCTATAGAATCTACCATACTTCGTTTTATCATTGAGATGTAAATGAAAAGCCAGTCTATAAAGATTAGTTTCAAATCTAACTTTTTAATTAAGTACTATTAGAAAAGAAGTTAATTTTTTGGTAGTTACGTGTTACTTTTTAGTGTGGAGTTGACTTGTAGCAGGAAATAGATAAACGGATTTGCTGGATTATTGTGCACTCTTTTTGCCAATACTCACTCCAGAAAAACTTTGTGAAGGAAAGTGTTATCTTTCTTAAAGACACTACTTTTTAAAAAGGAAGATGAGTAGATGAGAAGAGCTATAACAAATCATTTCTTACTTTCTAAATAGATAGCAGATTTGATGCTGCGTTTCTACCTAGAATTTAGAGTTGTATCTGGAAACACAACCAGTGTTAAAATAGGAATATTTAGTTACCTATAGAGTTGTAATTGTTGCACAAGTAAATAAAACTAGCTCTATTTTCAGAATAAATCTGTAATTTTTAATCATTTGTTTTAATAGAATTGTGTCATGTTAAGGAGACTCGTAATAGGACCAAGTTTAGCAAATACTTATGTATCATGTCATTCATGTTTATATATTTTCCTACAAATTTTCTTTTACATTTCCATAAGTATGTCTCCATACAATTAGACTAGGTAATTTATTGTGAATTAGGTTAATAGGAATACTGCTATGTTTTCTAAAAAAAAAAAAAAGTTTTTATATATAGTAACATTCTTTATGATGTTTTCTCCGTCTTGGGTTATGAGAACTCTGATTTGCCTTTGGTAGCCTAAATATTTTAGATTAAAACTAAGAAATACTTTATGATTTAAGACATCCATAGGCTCATCTATTTTATATTAAGGGCACTTAGAAGTGGAAATAGGTCTTCAGTTGCATCTATTTCTCAAAATTTGCGTACCCTAATGAGGTTTTAAATTAAAGCAAGTTTTAGTTTAATACTAGTTTCTGTCTTCATAAAATACTGAAAAGAGAATGCTGTTGTAAATAGAAAGATGAACCAGAAACATAACAAATTTTAAGATAAGCGTTCATAATACATTAAAAAACATTAGAGGGCTAGAGAAGACCAATTATTTCAGATTAAAATGTTGTTTTTTCCTTAACAGACCTTCCTGATGTAAATGATAAACAAAGCCAAGCCATAAACGATCTACTAGAAGCCATATATCCAAGTGTGGACAAGCGAGAATATATTATTAAGCTAGAACCCATAGAAACTAATCAGAATGCAGTGTTTCAATATATTTCAAGGACTGATAATCCTACTGAAGTCACAGAGTCAAGCAGTACTCCAGAACAAAGTGAAGTTCAAATACAGGAAACCAGCACTGAACAGTCTAAAACAGTACCAGTAACAGATACAGAAGTGGAAACGGTAGAGCCCCCTCCTGTTGAGATTGTTGCAGATGAAGTTGCACCTACATCTGATGAACAACCTCAGGAATCACAGGCTGACTTGGAAACTTCTGACAATTCTGATTTTGGTCACCAGTTGATATGCTGTCTTTGTAGAAAAGAATTCAATTCCAGACGAGGTGTTCGTCGTCACATTCGAAAAGTACATAAGAAAAAGATGGAAGAACTAAAAAAGTACATTGAAACACGAAAGAATCCAAACCAATCCTCTAAAGGACGCAGTAAGAATGTTCTAGTTCCATTAAGTAGGAGTTGTCCAGTATGTTGTAAATCATTTGCTACAAAAGCGAATGTAAGAAGGCATTTTGATGAAGTTCATAGAGGACTAAGGAGGGATTCAATTACTCCTGATATAGCAACAAAGCCTGGGCAACCTTTGTTCCTGGATTCTGTTCCTCCTAAAAAATCTTTTAAGACTCGAAAACAAAAGTCGTCTTCAAAGGCTGAATACAATTTAACTGCATGCAAATGCCTCCTTTGCAAGAGGAAATATAGTTCACAAATAATGCTTAAAAGACATATGCAAATTGTCCACAAGATAACTCTTTCTGGAACAAACTCTAAAAGAGAGAAAGGCCCTAATAATACTGCCAACAGTTCAGAAATAAAAGTTAAAGTTGAACCAGCAGATTCTGTAGAATCTTCACCCCCTTCCATTACCCTTTCTCCACAGAATGAATTAAAGGGAACAAATCATTCAAATGAAAAAAAGAACACACCGGCAGCACAGAAAAATAAAGTTAAACAAGACTCTGAAAGCCCTAAATCAACTAGTCCGTCTGCTGCAGGTGGCCAGCAAAAAACCAGGAAACCAAAACTTTCAGCTGGCTTTGACTTTAAGCAACTTTACTGTAAACTTTGTAAACGTCAGTTTACTTCCAAACAGAACTTGACTAAACACATTGAGTTGCACACAGATGGGAATAACATTTATGTTAAATTCTACAAGTGTCCTCTTTGCACTTACGAAACTCGTCGGAAGCGTGATGTGATACGACATATAACTGTGGTTCATAAAAAGTCATCCCGCTATCTTGGGAAAATAACAGCCAGTTTGGAGATCAGAGCTATAAAAAAGCCCATTGATTTTGTTCTAAATAAAGTGGCTAAAAGAGGCCCTTCGAGGGATGAAGCAAAACACAGTGATTCAAAACATGATGGCACTTCTAACTCTCCCAGTAAAAAGTATGAAGTAGCTGACGTTGGTATTGAAGTAAAAGTCACAAAAAACTTTTCTCTTCACAGATGCAATAAATGTGGAAAGGCATTTGCCAAAAAGACTTATCTTGAACATCATAAGAAAACTCATAAGGCAAATGCTTCCAATTCACCTGAAGGAAACAAAACCAAAGGCCGAAGTACAAGATCTAAGGCTCTTGTCTGGTGAGGAACAGTTACAGAGTTTTGCTTTTTTCCCCCCATCGAACTAAAAAAATCATTTGACCTTAATTTATAGCTGGTTCCATTTTAACACATGTTTGCTTCCATATATCTTATGGCAGTGGGAACTGCAAGAGTAATGTGCATATTGCATTTATCTCTTCAGTGACCTTTATTCCAGTGGCTTGGGAACAAAAGTTAACTTCAGAACTTCCACAGGACAATGCAATATAGTTACAGGTAGATGGCACAGGGTCAGTGCTTTCCTCTCACTGTTGTAAAATACACATTTATATTGGCTTATGTTTACAATAGAAGACTTCTGTTTAACTAACTTTGCACAGGTTTAATTTGATTCAGTGACTTAGTCTACTAATTAATGCGTTGTAGGAAAGTTAAATATATTAGAATGAATTTGTGAAGGAGATAATTATAGGAAAAAAGTCTTTTGAGGCACTGTAATTATTGTAAAAATTAATCTGTGACGGCTAAATAAAGTGCTGCACTCAGAAAAAAAAAATCCCCAAAATGAATTTAGAGCGATTAACATTTATTATTTACTTTTAACATAGTGCTTCTAGGCAAAGGGGAAACTTGACAAACAAAAGTTTGGAATTTTTTATGTTTTCCTTCTTGGGAGTATGTGTCAGTTTTTTAGTTTTGATCAATGGAAATAGTGATTACTTAGGTAATCACTTTTATTTCCTCTTATTTCTCCCTTTTTGTTTAAATACACTTTTTGGTGATAATTTCAACATAGTTAATATTATTAAATAGGGATTTTCTTGTTTTTTTGGTTTATTTTGGTGTGTGTGGTTGTGCGTTGCAAAAAAAGTAAAATCCCTATCGGGAAGAAAGAAAAAATACTACTTTTTTTTTTTTTATAAGATTTTGGAACAAATGTGGACTTTTAAAATGCAATATAAAATAAGGAGTAGACTCCCTAGACTTGTTTTTGCAAGTCTCTATGTGTTTTTAAAGTTTACCTTCAGTACCTGTGTCCCTTGTGTTAAGGCAGTTAATATATTTAATTAGTATTAAATTAGTTTTGGATTCAGGTTCTAAAGCAGTATAGTTTGAGTGCTGAGTAGGTTAAATATTGTGGTTTGATTATCACACTTTTTTTTTATTTGTGTGGAAAACTTGAGATGAAACCGTTCTTTAGAAGTCATTTACTATTGTATAATTTTAAAAACAAGGTTTTATTGGTAAACTCAAAAGTGTTCATTTATTCCCATTTCTCCTCAGATAACTTCAAGTGATGTACGAAAAGGTTTGGAGTTCATTTTTGTGGAAAGACTTTAAATTGGTGTTAGAACCACTAAACGTCTTCAAATGGTACTATGAGGAAAAAAAAAAAGAAAAACATTTTCATAAATATTCGACTGTAACTGCTGTTTTCTGACTAAAATAATAACCATCTAACCACTTGTTTCAAAGGCACTGCCTTTCCCAGCACTTTCAAGTACCTGTGACATTATATATTGTCATCACAGTCCATCAGCTAACCATCCTTGACCTTGTGCATTTGGTCTACAGTTTCTATAAAAATGTTGCAAATTTTGTTTTCCAAACAATTTGTTGATTAAAGTGATCAACAACCTGAAGAAAATATCACCACTGGTGATTTTTAATTGACAAGACTTTATATCTTAATGATTTTAGGTTTGTTCCATTTTATTTGGCAAAATTTTTATCTGAATTGTATAGATATATGATTTCCTAGTGAGTGTATGTTAGGAGTAAAAGACAAATTAGTATCAATACATTATATATATTTAGCCTACTAAATATTTGTAATTATTTTTAAATCCATTTATTTCTAACTTGTTCTCCAGCACTTAAATGTTTCAAAGTTTCATTCTAAAATATATACTACAGGAAAGTTCTAGTTCATTTTTGTCCATGGATCATTACATTTTTCATTTGTAAACATCTGAGGTTTTTATGAAAATTAAACATTCCCCTATTTTTCTTTAAATTTTATACAAAGCACTTTAATGATAGAGGCAACTTAACTTTTCAGTTTCTATTGTTTTTTAAAGACCACACATTTACTAATGTTATATGAAGGTAGTAAGTAGCTTACTGATATTTTTATGGATGCAGACAATCCATGCACAACCACTTCTTATGATACTAGTTTATTTCTTTAAATATTGCTAAAAAAGGAAGATAGGGGTGTAAACCCTGACTTTTTTCCCTCCCAAGTAAAGTCTTAAATGACCACTTTAGATAATATTTGATTCCTACTGTAAAATTTGGAAAATAATGAATTCTTGTCCATTTTTATAATCAAGATTTTAGGAAAAACAGAAGTACATCTATCTTTATGAAATTTTGGACAGGTTTTTGTGTATCAATATTTTGTACTTTTTAGGGAATATTTTATTTTTTAGTAATTTTTGTCAAATTATAATTTTAAAAGGTACAGCAGAGACTATACCGTGTTTTTATATAGGTTCACACCTGTACTTAGGAGGGACCCTGTCCATCTATACTACTTTTTGTACAAAATTTAAAAATGTTGAAGATCCACAAGGTCATAGTAAAATGCTTCTATAGCTAGAAAAACATTTACCCTTCCCAGTGCTTTGCACTAAAATATACTGTGAAAGGAAACTAGAAAGACTGTAACTGTTGCTGGAAATGTTCTATATTGAATGTACATGCTCTTGTTGGAAAATGTACTTTATGTGATGGAAATAAACCAGACTCGGAGTTATTTCAGCTAAATGTGCTGAACCAAGGTGCATTGGTTGAAACTTAAATGTTTTATTATCAAATTTAAATTTATTCAGTGACCTGAGCAGCTACACTTGAATTTTATCCTGATAGTTTTATTTTTAAGAATTAGAGTGATAATTTCTCTTTAATTTAAAAACAGATTTACTTTTCCACATATGGAAAACTTGTACTTATAGGTCTAACTTTAATGATTAATAGTGTAATATATTTAGGGAACTAAATGTGTAGGTGGTATTTCATTTATAAACCATCTTCATTAGTTGCACATTATTAAACCTGTATGTTTGACTTTTGTAAGGTGTTATCTTTTATGCATTCCTACACACAAGACATATTCCAAAGATACTTTCCAGACTTAAATACCTATAACCAGTGAAAAGATGTAAGGATTCCTAAAAAGCTCGGGCTAGCTCTTCGCTACAGCTTCTCATCTGTATGCAGCCTTTTCCTCTCTGCTTTATTTGTTCAGTACTATCGGGAAGAAAGAGAAATAGCCTGATGTTGGTAGAGGGGAGCCCCACTGCTGGAATTTCCTACTCACCTGTTTACACGTCTGCTCTGTCATAACTCCAGGGCCACAGAACAGAAATTTAGAAGGAGGAATAGGGAGTTCAAAGACTGTCAAAAATTATTATGTGGGTCATTGAGAAAAAATTAGCACTATGTCAGGACTGGGGTAAATTAGAAGGGCCTAGAGAGATTAGGAATATTTTATCATAATAGTCAAAGAATGGATCATGGAGACGCAGAAGTTAGACGCTGAACTGGGACCAGTTTAGAAAGGTAGAAGGAACAAGTAAGAAGTGACTAGAAATTGTTTGTTCTTATTTCTTTCTGGTCTTCATTCTTAACTTTTTAGTTTTACTTTGATTCTTGAGTGCCGTCATCTCAGAGGCTGAGGCTTGAGGGTCTTAAGAAGAGGCCCAGGAGATTTGTGTCAGAAGCTTTTCTGCATGTAGGCTATATAAGCTGATATTAATAGCACTGGTTGTTGTTGGGAGGAATAGTTAAGCAGGTAAAACCTTCAGAAACTGCTCATGTTAAGACTGACCCCTGGTTGGAGGATTATGTCCTGTGCTGCTATTTGATCACTTCAGAGTTTTTCTGTAGAATTCAACTCCTCTTCTTTCCTGAAGACACCTTCCATTCCTATGTGAGGTGGAAGAGGAGAAGCAATAAAAGGTGTGGCTTGCACTTCAACTTCCTAAGTGTAGGTAGTGTAAGTGGAGCTGGAGGAGGTATAGCTGACACTGGGTGTGCTCAGTAGAATATGCAGCTGTACCTTGAAAGCACAGTGACCACTTTGGGGGTGGTGTTCACATCTCTTATTTTTCTTCTTTACGCCCTACTTCAAGAAGAAAATCTTAAAGAATATATATGTGTATGTTCTTGAAGAATATATAAATTACCCATCCTTAAGTTTTAGCCTAGTTTTGCATATAAGAGGTAGGTTTTGACACCAATTGCTTGTATTGTTTAAAAAGTACCTTCACATTTTTGGGGAATATGTGTTTCTTATATTGCTTTATGGTCAATAAATAGGCTCTTCTACTTAATTTAAAGAGCCTATGGATGCAGTAGTGGGGAGTTCTGTGTCTTTGCTAAGGCTTGAGCATGTGGGTCTAGAAAGAGGAGTTTCCCAGTAGCTGTTATGGCAACTAGGAATGGAGATGGAGAGGCACAAGTGGCTATCATTTCCTGTCGTGAAATTGCAAAAGATCTCTTTCAGATAGCATGACCACTGAAGATGAGACAGAAATGCTTCTAAAACTATAGATGAGGTTTCCTGCAGGGGCCTACGGAAGTAATCTAGATCCTTAGGAGTTACTTTCTAATGGGATCCATAGATAAAACCAGGATTACGATTTAGCCATGGCGCTCATAGTTGATCTGAAGCTGAGCTCTAAGATGTGCAGCATGATACCGGCTGTGGGATACACAAAACCCTTCTGTGCTCTATGCTGTTCTTTCCCTCTTCTGACTTGAGCTAATGGAAACCTCATGATTGAAAAGGAGAAAGGATCAGCAATCTTAAGAACTGCTATTAGTTGTTTGGTTTCTAAGTCATGAGGCACGTGGTAGAATGCAGAGTAAAACATGTTTCACTCAAACTCACAATTGTTTTGGCTTTTCTAACTTTCCAAATTTAGTTCTCCTCCCGTATAACTTATTTCTGCATCCTTTTCCTCTGACCTCTGTTCTGAGCTTCCAGCTCTTTCCTATTTTGTCTTCTGGATAATAGACAGAGACCATCAGTATCGATATAGCTAAAATGTTTTAGCTAAATGGTAAGAGGGTGGAAAGTCAGCTCATTTGTTCCTGAATCTTAATACTCTGCCTTCTGTTTGTTAGGTTTATTATTTATTTCTAAGCTTCTCCTCTGCATACATTCACCACTACCGCAGAACAAGCCGAGGGGAACGTGGGAACATCTGGTTGGGAAAAGGCCCAAAGTTGGAGGTTTTGCTGTTTGTGCCCATTCAGCAGAATTAATTTGCTTGATTGTATTTTTGAAGTCAGGGACTATGTCTTGATAATTCTGTTTAGTGCCGAGCACATTTTGATGTATACCCAGGCACTTTAAATAAATGTTTGATAATGACATAAAGTAAGTAGTAGCCTTTTCCATCTCCACACTGTGCTGTCATATACTTTGAGACTTTGGGTCTAAATTTCATAAACTTTTATTATCTCAATATTGATAGCTTTCACATTTTAGAAAATGCCACCAGTACTAAAATGAGAGTTTATGATAAAGAGAATTCTTAGTATTAGCTAATAATTATGAACATTCACGGAATACTTACTGTATGCCAAGTACTCTGTAATCTTTTACATGCATAATCCACCAACAGCCCTAGGAAGTAAGAACCGTTACTTCATTACCCCCATTTTATAGAACAGAAAATTAAAGTTTAGAGAAGGTAGGTGATTTACTCAAGTTCACATAGCTAGTAAATTACAGATTGAGACCTGACACTAGGTCTTACTACAAAGCATGTACCCTTGATCAATGCTCCTTACATTTGCACATTTTACCATTTGCAAAGTACATTCATTGCATCATTGACAGCTTAGTGTAATAATCAGGGGCTAGATTAGTTGGTGAAATTTTTGAATCCACAAATTATTTTCTGTGTGACCTTGTGCAAGTTACTTAAACATTCTGTGCCCTAATTACGTATAAAATGGAGATATTTCTTACCTCATAGGTTGTTCTAAGGATAAAGTGAAACCTACATGTAAAACTCTCAGAATAGTGCCTTGTGTGTTACAATAAATGTTAGATACGATTACTGTAAGTAATTTTCATAGCGTATCCAAATGTGGAAATTTTTTATGACCTCTAAGTTGAGATGAAAATGTGTGCATTAAAAGAGAACTTTGAGAACACATCCTATTTTAGCTGCTGCTTTTGTATTTAATTAGGACAATGAAGATAACCAACTATATTATTTGCTACAAACTATTCTAATCAGATATTACTAGTTTATCCTTCTTACTCAAATTTTTCATTGATCTTGAAAAAGGTACTAGGTAGTTGTAAGCACATTCATTGTAAGTTAGGCTTTGTTTTTATGCTTACTCCCAAGAGTAAGCCATCTGTCTTAAAATTCTCATTAGTATGTGTCCTGTCACAGAAATATTTTATTTTTGGTCATGTACAAAAGACTGACATGAAGTAAATATTAACAGCTGAAGTAGTTGTATAAAACAAAAGTAGATTTGCAGTACTATTTGAAAGAAAGCAATTTTGGAAAGAGTGGATTCTTCAGGACAGCACGATTTGGGCTAAGTCAGGAATTTCTTTGGTGAGTGTGTCATGAAGAGATAAGAAATGGCAGTTTTCAACAGTCTTGCCAATGATACACGTGGCCATTCTCCAGATTTCAGCTGAGGCCCAAAGACTGTTCAGTTATCTGCTGAGAGGCTTTATCCACACACCTGACTATTCTTGACCTGGTTTTTATAACAATAAGATGATGATTTTAGAAATGTTAGTGTTTAGGGACTGGTATAATTTGTCCCTCGGTTTGGATGAACTTTCATATCCTGAACTTCAGATAAAGTGCTGGGGTACCAGCACCTGGGTTGTGTGGCTTCTTAATGATTCTGATACTCAAATGCTTGCGTCAGGTATCTGGGGCATATTCCTGGCACACAAAATATCATAACATTTAAGCAATAGACTGATGTGGTTGAAAAAACAGCCAAACAAAACTAAACAGAAAAGCCCACTTTGAATGCTTGAGCAATAATAACTTGCAATGTATTTGGCTGTCCTGTTCTATATAATCTGGTAATGCTTTCAATACAAGAGTGTGTAATGATGTTATATTCAGAGGAAAAATTATTCCACCAAAATGAACCTTAAGTGCATAGAACTCTTACTACAACTCAGGTTTTGAATATTGGTTTTTAAGCCCTTCTATCTGTGGGATTATCCTGAAAATAAATTAGCTCTGAGAAATGGAACTGTGGGTTTTAATCAAACTTTCTAAGCTGTGCAAAATTATTTTTTTTTAAAAGCTGAGACTCTTTTGGGTAGATCAGTGCTTTGGTAGACCTGACCCCCCACGTACCTGATAGTTGAGACTGGTAGCTTTTGTTTCAGATGGGAAAAAAAGCAAGGAATACTTTTCTTCTATGAAAAAATAGCGAAACACCAGGAACATTGTGTGCACAAGTGACTGAATTATATATATATAAATATAAAAATAAGGCTTTCCTAAGTGAATCACAGTTGCAAGCACAGTTTTACTTGGTTGGTAGCTAGTAAGGAGAGATTTATTAGAAGGCTTTATATGGGGAAATAAGGGAGATAGAAGTGGCCAGGCCTTATGGGAATCTTGGAGTAATTGTGCAAACTGGATTCACCATGTAGATTTCAAGCAGGTGTTACAGAAATGAAAAAAGTACATTTTAATGTAGTTTCCGTAAATTTTTGACATGCAAGTTGTTAGGGTTAAGCTTCTGTGGGAGAGTGACCATGTCATTTTCATGCCTTTTGATCCTTCGATAATTGTGTGAGTTCCTTGGCATTCAGACTGGGCATTTGTCAGTGTTGGAGACTTTCTGAGCATCGTTCTCCTTTCCTTTGAATAGGTAGACTTTGGGGAGATAAGATAGACTAATGGGGCTGTCTGTGGTAAAGACAGGCAAGAACACAGTGAAATTTAGAAATAATTTTTAATATATATGTTAAATTTATGATATTTATATCCTCAAGTTAAACTTTTTCCAAAACATTTTCATAATTTTCCAGTTTGTCCCTTTTTTGCCTGGCCAACTTGACTATATAGTCAACTATTGTTTCTTGTGATTGTAAGAGAACAAAATCACGTATTTGTCATGAAATTCGGGCACAGATTTATGCATACACAAGAGGAATAAACTTCTAAGAGATGGTTTTGTTGCCTATAAATGCCCAGGATCTCTTTTTAATCTCTTAAGTGCACACTTGTAATGATATGAATTATTAATTTTTAAGGTTTAAGGTAGTTCGTTGAAGGCCCTTCTTCCTAGAACAGTTAACTAGGACCAAGTAATGCAGTATTTTCAAACCACAGGCGCTACAAGATGAAAGTAAGACCCAGAATGCTTGGATTACTAGCCCTCCAACTTGCCATGTCGTCTAATTGCAGGTGTGTGAGTGGACGTGCGCCCATCTACCCATATATATAAATACAGTGCTGAGCTTTTTTTTTTTTTTCTTGTGGTTGCAAGCACAGTTTTACTTGGTCAGTAGCTAGTAAAGAGAGGTTTATTAGAACCGCTGGGATAGGACCAACAGAGAGCACCTATCCCAAGGTTTATTAGAAGGATTTACCTGGGGAAATAAGGCAGATAGAAGTGGCCAGGTCTTACGGGAATCTAGGAGTAATTGTCGGGCTCCACCATGTAGATTTCAATGAGGTGTTACAGAAACGAAACAAAATCAGTGCAACTCTATAGTGATTGGGTGTTGCTTTCGTAGCAGAAGTATTGCTTCTTGCTGCTACTGGCCCTTCTTAGACTCTGCTTCTACTTTTTTTCTTTTGAATTATCTCATTCTATATCTTCTCAATATGATTATAACTGCCTCATTACTTCTGCTGCCTGCCTCTCTGTGTCTGTCAGCTGCTTTCCCTCTTCATATAGCTTGAGTTCAGAGCCGTGCAAGAGAAGGTCTGATTGGTTCAGTTAGGTTGGGCAGATCTCCCATGTCTGGCCTCTTCATAGATTGCTGGCCTCAGGTCACTCTTTGTTGATTGGCTGCTCTTGCGACAGGTGCTCTGTTGGCCCTATCCTAGGTGATATGGTGGCAGAGCCTGGTATAAAACACGGCCCTGGACCCAGGAAAAGGGACCTTTTGATGGGAATCTTTTAAAAGAGAGCTCTGGATAGTCTTAAAGTGTAATAATCTTTTCAGTACCAAGGCTTCTTCCATTTTAAAGGTGACAGAATTAAAAGTAATGTGGGCTTGACTGTTAATGTCAGTGTGGCCCCAACAGTCCTTTCCATATTGAGGAAATGTGGGAGCGAGTTTTCTGATTCGCCCTTCCTTTCCTGGACTGCCTGATGCTGTTTCCATCTATGGCTTTGCAGATTCATAGGCAGCCTGAAGTTTTCACTCAGAAACAGCCATTGCGTTTCCTGTAATGGTGTAGTAGGCCTTTCTGTCATTGCTGCTATTTCCCAGACACCCACTATTATGCCGCACAATTTGAGTTGGTGATTTAGCGAATCCTTCAAATATTGCTTCTGCTTTTCTACTTGTACTTTCCACATCTAGGCTTACTGTGCAATAGCTGCTTTATATCCCCTAATTCATTCCTTCAACGACAGACACTATTGAGTCCATCGTGTGCCTGGCACCATTCCACTCTTGTGGGGAAGCAGAAGCATCCATGGTTAACGCGTAGATTTTTAAGAACCAGACATGTGTGTTCAAGTTCTGGCTCCTTTACTTAAAAGCCATGTAGTTTGGGCAAGTAATACTTTTTCGAAGCTTTACTTTCTCTTGTCTGTAAAATGATAATTAGAAACTATAGGTAGGTTTGTTGTGGGAATTCAGAAAAGTTTAATAATTGATAATATATAAAATACTTAGCACGATGCCTGGCTCAAGTAAGAGCTCAAGAAGTATGCATTGTTGCAGTGGTCACTAAAATTGCTATTAATTGGCTGCTGAGATATTTTCTAGCACTTAGTTTCTGGTTATCTTGCTTTGCCATTTGGTGTTTGTTGCCTTTTTGTTGGCATTAATCCGACTGTTTAATGAAAAGTCAGATGTAACATCTGTGATAAAGCCAAGATACGCAGCAGTTTATTAAGTTAGAACCTATTATTTTATGGGTCTTTAATATGCGGCCATTTTTGGCAGTACCTTTTGCTAACATTTGAAGGATTGAACTTTTTGATACAGCTTTGCTTCTTTGTGATTAATGTCTTACAGAACATGTATCGTTTTGGGTAACAAAACTGAGCAGCTTTTTTTTTTTTTCTGGTGGTTGTAGACATTAGACTATGGGTACATGAACATATTCTGAATTTACAAGCAAGAATTATGTCTTCTCTTGTATCACTAATGTCTCAGAGTGTACCTGGCATATAACAGGTGTTAAGAGAATGTAGAAGGAAGGAAAGAAGGCAGGCAGGGCTATTATATCAATTATCTTCAGGCTTTATTTAGGGTTTTATCATTAGTCCTAAATATGTCTTTGCTTTTAAACTTCTTTTCCCATTTCCTCATCATCTAATCCATTTCGCTTCTTTGCCTATAACCTCTTCCTTCTCGTTACTGATGGCTTCTGTTGCCTGCCTTCTTTGTGTGAGCCTCCTAGTTTCTGCCATCGCTACTAAGGGTGACAGATTCGAACTCACAGGAGCTCTGTATTGACTGTATACCCTGATAAATCATCCATAATCAATTATGCACTGTATGGACGTACACTTGGTGATTTTGTTTTTGATAATTCTTCTGAAGATTTATCTTTGTTTAATTCATGCCTATTGAATTTTGTGAAGTGCAGGTCACATCTCACTTCATATTCTACTTGCAGATCTAAACAAAGTGAGCATACAATTGTTGATTGCCTCTTCTGGCATTTGCATAATCTTAGGAATTGGAATTGATTGGTTATTTCATTTACCCAGTTCTCATGTTGCCTATTTCAAAACTTTTACTCTGCCCTCAAAGCCTCCAATGCTATTTTTGCTTCCTTGATAAGAGGTAGCCTTGCCTATATTATTGCAAAAGGTGGAGCACGTTTTTTAAGGCTCCCCTTCCACGTCAAGATTATTTTTTGTCTTCTGTTCCTTCTTTGGTTCTTGGGAGGAAGAAGAGTACTTGTTTTCCAACTCCAACACGTCTACCCTTGCCAGCCTTCTTCCCTGAACCTTCCTCCAGCAACCCTGCTCTCTTTTCCCTTCCTATCCTCTGTCTTCCTTTTCACAAGTTTCTCCCTCTCAGCCTACAAACATGTTCACATTCCTTTTAGCCAAAAAGTAAACTATCCCTCCATATTGTCTTCACTCTAGTTACCGCCATCTGTTCCTCCCTCCTTTCACTGTCAAACTTCCCTGTGCTCTCATGTTGCTCTGTTTTAGCACTCGTTTCACTATAACTGTAACTGTCTATTTCCTTGGCTTCCTTCTCCACGAGACTGTAAGCTCCTAGGAGATCTGTGTCTTGATCGCCTTGATTCCCCAGGGCCTAGGATAGTCCTCAGACATAGCAGGCCCTCAGTGAATATTTGCTGAATGAATGAACAATGTAGAGCCACGCCTAGACCACTCACTTGTGAACCGTCTGTGGTTGTTTTCTACCCCGGCATTTCTACTGAAAGTTCACGTCAAGGGCGTCAGCGACCACATAAATGCTAAATCTGGTGGCGTCTCCCTTTTCATCATGTTTGACCTCTCTACAACCATTAATACAAACTTACCTGTCCCAGATTTCCATGGTCACTTACAACTGGGTCACCTTAGGCCAGTCTCAGCATGGTATTAGATCCAAAAGAAATAGACAAGCCTCCACATTCTTAGGAAAATCATGAACTTCTTTACTATTTACAGAAATCTTACATAAAGTTCAGCAAACTTCACACAAGTTCTTTACCCATTTCCCTTCCCAAATCCTCGTACCGCTTGGCAGCTTCCCCCAAACTCTCTTCTGTAACATTTCCCCCAAAACCTATAAACTTTCTACCAAAACTGTCCACTTTTCCCATCATCTAGGCCTCCTTTTCTTCCAAGTGTAGCTCTACTCTTTGCAATTTAAATCACTTTAGCTTTTAGGCTTCCTCCAGATTTTTATCTTTCACTTATTTTTTTATCCATTATCCTGTTTAGCATTTCAAAAGTCTGGGAGCGTTCTTTTGGCTTTCTCTGTTTGGTCCTTGCCAACTTTCTCTGCATGACTTTAATCAACCTTAAAACCATACATCAGACCTTGTCTCCTCCAGTTTGCATTTCCTGAACTCCTAGGTTCAGTTGGGTTTCCCCCTTGTGTGTTCCTCTAGTGCCCCCTCTATAACTGTATTGAAATGACCTGTGTGTGTCTCACTCCTGGGCTAAGCATCCCTAAGGTTAGGGCCCGTCTGTTACTTAGACTCCCGACGTCTAACATTGCACCTGGAACATGGTGGATGCTGGTATTCCCTGAGCTGATGCTCCTCTGAGCTCTCATCCTTCCTCTCTTGCCACTGGCTTTTATTTTGTTACTAGGTTTTTAAATATGGATCAAAGTTTCCTTAGTCCCTTTTCTTTATACTCTCTGAGTGGTTTGTCCACTCCTAAATCATCACTCATCATTCTGTGAAGATGACCCCAGACCTATTTTCTAGTCTGCCTATTCTGATGATAAGACCATTTGTTTTTAAAGCTGCACGTCAGACATCGCTGCATGGATGTTTCTCCAGTATCTTAAATGCTACAGAAACTCAGTAAACCAAACTTATCTTCCCTTTAAACTTGTTTCTCCTTTATGTGTCCCCTGTCTCAATTGTTCACACTCCTACCCTCCCAGTTTTACCTACGCTGATTAGAATCCGAGGAAATACCTTGACTGCTTTCTCTTGCACGCTCCCTAATCAGCGATCAATGCCTGTCCATCCTGCCCTTGAATGTTTTTCCCATTTGCCATCTCCACCTTAGTAGTTTAGTTTGGACTCTTATCTCTTACTTGCACTGTTGCAGTAGTCTCTTAACTGACCTCCTTTCTAATCTATTCCAAGCTGCTGTCAGAACTATCTTCCTGAAACAGATCTGTTGTTACTGTATGTTTGTCGCTTTTGTTCATCACTTGACTAATTTTCTCATTCTCAGGTCTCATTTTAAATGTCATTTCTGAATAAAGATAATCTGAAGTATGGCTCCCTTGTAGTTCTGTTTCCTGTTCCTTTCTTGATTGTCATCTAATACAGTTTGTAATTACACTTATATGTGCATTGGTTTGTTTAATGTGTCTTCCCACTGGAGAAATTTATATAAGAGACTAGGGAGAAGAAAAGAAAAGACTGGGAAGAATTATGTAGACCCTGTACCTACCATAATGCTCAGGACATAGTAATGTTTAAAAAATACTTGTTGATTGAGTGGATGGTTGATGGGTAGCTCATCAGTGTGGGCAGGCAGGAGAGCGACAGCAGAAAAGTTACAGGCTCCTAGAGTCTCCCTCCATTCTCGGGGTCCTTGGTTTGTGCTCTAGCCTTTCGGAAATAGTATTGTGCTTCTCCCTTCCGCCTTTGCATTTGTTTCCCTGAGGATGGGAGTCAACCATTACTGCACAGCACTCATACTAATGCTGATTTCGCGGCCCTTGGTGGTGACAGCTAGGTTTGTTTACCTGTGAAATTGATGCATCGGTAGTAGTGCCTTAGGCATGCAGCCAAACAGGTATTTGCTAGGTTGTGTCAACCCAGATTCCTTTTTAGCCTCTTGAATGATGCAGGCCTTTGTACCATATGTTAATTAAAGTGTTTATTACTTGTAGAACCAGTTGTGTTTGAAATGAGGTATCGATTTGCCTTCTAAAGATTAAAGATTTAATTTTAACAAACTTTTATTGACTAGAAGACGAAATAAATTGTTAAAAATATTATCCAGGGGCAGATTAGTAATAATAAGCGAATGAAACTATTTTCCCCTGTGGAGCCTGCTCAGGTGTCAAAAGTCCAAGAAGTTGATGAGTATTCTTCAGATTTTACTTCTTCCCTTCACTTGCTTCGTCCATTCAGTAGACATGAGCTCCTACTTTCTGGGAGACACTGAATTAGATGCTGGAGTTACAGAGAGAAGAAACACAGATCCTCCTCTCAGGTTCTGGGGAAGAGGGACACATTATAAGGATGCACAGTGTAAGTGGAACATTAAGGCACACCGAGGGCTCAGCGAAGGCTTTTCCGAATTCCTAAATTCATTTTTGCGTTGAGTTTGAGTGAGTTAGGCAGAAAATCTTTCCAGGTAGGTACAGAGACATGAGACCTCATGTAGACCAAGGGCAGGAATATGAGAGATGACAGTGGCCAAATCAAGAAAGATCTCATATACCAAGTAAGTAATTTGAATCATATTTTCAAGACTAGAAGTAGCTGCTTAGGGTTTTAAGCAAGGACGTCTGACAGCACTGAGGAGGCTGAGTTGGCGTGGAGGGAGAGGGTAATACTTGTGGTGGGGAAATCAAATAGAAACCAGTTTCAGAAATCTAAGACGTGATAAGGGCCTCCACTTAGGTAATGGCAATGAGACTATGCAGATGAAGACAGATTCTCTGGTTATTTCAGAAGTGGAATTGTCAATGGAGAGGAAGAAGGAACCTAGTATGATTCCCAGGTTTGGGCAGGTGGGTGGTACCACTTTAAGGTAGGAACCATGGGAGAAGGGAACACTTTTCCAGGGGGGAAATGTTGAGTTCAAGTTTAGATGTGTTGAGTTTGAAGTGCCTTTGGGACATCTAATGGGAGATGCTTAGTCGGGGCAGCAGCTGCAGACTGGCGGCCAGGAGAGAGATTGTCCGGGGGCTGGAGGGTTAGGAGTCATTAGTGTACACGTGGTTGAGAAAGCTGTAAGTTTCGAAGAAATCACCAGGAAGAATAAATGCAGGTACCATATCCTACTACTAACATTCTTTTAGTTTATTATGTAATTTAGGTCAGTGTTTTCCTATTACAGTTTTCCATTTGGGAAATGATGTTTGGCCAACACTGGTTCTGTCTCTCTGTCCTTCCCCATCCCATTCACCCCCTCCACCCACCATCACGTATAAAAGCTGTCATATAACATGTATTTGATATTACTCTAAGAAATGCTGGATAATTAAATCGTAACAGTATTAGACACTGTGAACTAATCTATGTCATAGTTGGAGGGCTTTTAAAAAATCTGTAAGACCTGTTTAAAAAGATTATTTCTTTAAAAAGGAAATATTTTCAAAAATAAAATAATCTATTGGTATTCTTGGGCTGAACAAGATTTGTTGAGTCCTATAGCTTTGATCTGCCCAGGAATTGTTTGTGATTTAGTCCCTAAGCCTCTGACCAAGGAAGAAACTTTCTGAAATGTAAGGGCACGCCATCTGGGTAAACTAATAGAATCTGACATAATCCATATGATAAACTTAATATCCATAGCCAGGTTCTATGGGGAAAAAATAAGCTATTAAACATTGAATAGATGATTGAAATATATTGATTCTACCTTGGCAAGCTGCACTTTTTGGACTGTTGTGTATTTAAAATAACACTTAATAAAAACAAGGTCCTGCACTGTCCCATGTGTCCCTGCGGTCCTCACTGGTTTCTCCCAATTTCTTTTCGCGTCCGTTTTGAAGGGAGAACCAGCAATAAAACCTTGGACTTTGCCATCTAGATAACCACTAGAGTTCAAGTGAAGATTTTTGTCAACCTTAGAACTGAAATGAAGCAGCCTGTGTATCCTGCCCAGGTCGGTGGATACTTAGGAAGGTATGCAGAAAGACTTTTAAGAAGTCAGCCCTGTTTGGGCTTGGAACCGATGATTCAATGCTGAAAGCATAGCTCTGCATCCATTTGAGATATCCAACTTTTGATTAACTTAAAATCTGCCTTTGAAGGGAAGATATTCCCACTAGAAGAGGATATGATAAAACAACAGTTTATTATAATCTTATAATCTATAGTAAAATGAGGGGGAAAAAAACCTTTCAAGTTTTCTGTTTTAATGATTTGTTTTTCTTGTGTTTTGAATTTTAAACTAATCAATAAATCTAATTTCCGTGTTAGCATAAACCTAATACCCGTGTCAAAATAACACAAAACACATTGCTGCAGCACAGAATCATTTTAAACCATAAAACTTTAATACTTGTTTCAAAGCTTCCTTTTAAAATAAATTTGTTTTTAAACATTGATTTTTTTTTTTCCTGGCAAGCCTCTACATACCCATTCTAACCTCAGTAAATCACTGAGAGATTATTGAAGAAAGGTAATGTGTATTTAGGCTTTTGAAGGATTGTAACACAAATGAACAGTGGAATAGAATTTTAGAATAATGTACTTTCTGAATTGAGGACTTCATTTGCTTAATAACCTTCTTTATATTCTCACCCTATGCCAACATTTTATATATAAATTTTGTTTAGGAATTCATTTTAAAGTTTATCAGTATGGTACCAATAAAACACACACACACGCATACACATTGCATATTTTGCCCAAAGTTTTTAGGTGGTTATACATTATTCCTTTAGCTTTACAAGATCACTAGATCACTGAAAGAGAGAGGATATTTTTTGTTGTTTTGACATTTTTTTCATACAGTGAAATCCATAGCACTCTATTTCATTAACCAGATCCAGTTCACAAACTTAATCAATGGAAAAGTAAAACTGGCAGCTCTTGATTTCCTGGTTTTGTGTATTTTTGGGTGGAGCTGACTCCTGAGTATGAAGGTCGTGCTAGGAAATAATAGAGGTACGTGTAAGAAAATACTGGAAGAAGGTTGCCAAACATCCTGTATGTCTGATTTTCTCATACCTCAGAGCCCTACCCTGTTAAAAGATGCATATTGGTCTTGTATTTGAGCCTGTTAAGTCACTTTTGATATATTTCTAGCATGTCATCCCTCCGTTGTTAGTATTATATGAAGAAAATTTGCAACCCACTATTTGAAAAATATTTCTAACATTTTTTTTTGCCAAGTTACTCTTTAAACTCAAAGTATGACTAAAACTAAATTTATCATCCTACTACCAGAACTGACTCCCCTAGCTGACTTTATTGTGTCCGTGCTAGCACTGTCATTTTGCTTATCACACAGGTTTCAAAGTCCGGTTTCTTCTGTGAATCTGTTCTTGATAGTTCCAACCCATGGCGACCTCTTCCTTTGATGACCTCACAACATTTACCTTATCATTTATATTTCCCTTTCATCTTTTGTGTTATTGCATTACTATTTAATTACAGTGTCCCCATGATTAGACTCTAACCCCATTGAGACCCTAGACTAACCGTTTTACTCTACAGCATGTAGGGTTATGGTCGAGGGGGTCCCAGGCTTGCCCCTGTTCTCTGTTCTCCAACTGTCAGTTTTGGTTTCTTTTTTTTCAGTGTCCTCTTCATGTCCTCATGTCCTACTTTTACTGGTCTAAACATTCAATTGCTCTACTTTTGGCTCCTGTGGTTCTGTTAGTATCTTGTGTTTATAAAGATTATGGATGATTTTAGGAGATTCTGGGCAAATTTTATGGGACTGGAGAGGTGCTTTCTTAGCTTTTTCCTATCAGGATTCATTTTTAAACTGTACCACAAAAATTCTTCCTGTCTATAATCACTTTTAATAATATTTATTCATTTATCAAAATATGTTTTGAGAGTCTATATCTGAGAAGCAATAGTTTGTATATAGAAAAAGGAGGATTAACCAGACATTTACTTTTGATACAGAACAAAAAGAAGGTAAACATTGTCAAGTTCACGAACACAAATTTTCTTCCCAGACTCTTGCTTACTATGCTGGTTTTATAGCCTGATGGGAACAGAGCAGGTAGAAATGTAAATAATTATACCATGTTATAGAAGTCACGGCAAAGTAAGGCTTATGTTATTTTATTTGGGCACCTAGCATTTTGTATACACCTTCTTCTGAACCATGGTTCTGCTGAATTGTAGATGGGGACCTAGAGATTTAGTATAACCTCATTTTAAAATGGAGAAAATTGAGGTAAGTGATTGCCTAAGATCACACATACAGTTAATGAAGAAGTCAGGAATAGAGGCCAGCTTTTTCTTAAAAGATCATTTTAGTAGGTGATGACACGTACATATAAGAAAATGAAACAGTGCACAGAGGTGTACTGTGAAAGGTAAGTTTCTTCCTGCCCCATCTCTCAGTTCTCTCATGCTCTTCCCCAGAGTCAAGAAATTACCAGTTTCTTGGGCTTTCAAGAGCTGTAATTTATATGTATGTATCTCTCCATATTAATATACACATTTCCCTTCATGCAAATGGTAGCATATTGAACACACTTTTCTGTTCCTTCCTTTTTTCCCCCCACATTTTAACAATATGTCTGAAAATTGTAGAACCCAGATATTTTTATTCCTTGGTCCATGAACTTTCCATTTTTTACTATATTGCCTATCATTTAGATACCCAGTTTTTGTTAATGTCAATGGACAAAGTGTTAAATTATTCTTTGTTTCTAGCATATCGTACTGAGTATCTAATGTAGTATTTCACATTTTTTTTCAGAAAGAGATCGTGGTCATTTATTTTATGGTAAATGTTGAAGTTAAAAAATAGCAAGTGAGGTTATATAATAATTACTGCTAGTTACCAAAAATAGCTGATTAGGATTTTTCTTTTTCCATTTGAGGAAGAAATGGCAGGTGAAGTTTTCAGGGAAATGATTTACCTTTAGAGTTGTGTAAAAATCTGTGTGGTAGGTACAAAACAGTTTAATATCATTGCCAGTGAAAAGCCATCATGTTATAAATATCAAACCACAAATGTTTATTTTCTGAATTTTAAAATCTGCAACCTCAAATCACAGAAATAACTTTTCATTTGTTTCTTGAAACAGTTTCTTGAAATAGTTTCTTGAAACTATGTTTTTTAATCTTTTTGATAGGACTCATAATCTGTATAAAAATATAACCTTAATTTTGATCATTCTGGGTTTATTTTGGCCAACTTATCTATCAATGCCATTATTGCTTTATTTTTCAGAGGTGAATGGGGCCTATCAAAATAGCTTGATTTTAGATCTTTTGGACCAAACTGTATCACAAAAGACAAATCATTAAAAAAAAATGTGTCCCATGCCAAATGTCCATGATAGGATTCATAGAGGTTACTTATATTTGGACTAAATCATTTAATTAGTAATCCAGCATTCTCCCTAAAGATGGCAGTACATCTCAGTGTATTATTTATGGAGTAATTCTCTTTGAAAATAGTATTAATTGCAACTCCATTATTGACTGAAAAAAGTTAATCAGATTAAAAATATATTTTCATAATACTGTCACAATAGTTAAAAATCAGTGGTAGAACAAGTAAGATTATATCCTTGCAGGTCGTAGCATTAGTGCAGCTTCGACATCGGGTCCTCTTGGTTCTGATTGCATTCTGACTTTGGAATTCTTGATGTAAGATCGTGCACTAAAGTCTTGTCAAGAATTGTGATAAATCATGTTAGGACCTTGCTGTATTTATAGGTCTTTCTTCTGTGGGGATGTTATCAGAAAACAAACTGACAAAACGCTCCAAACGTGGGAAAAAAACAACCCTAAGAACAACTGCATATTGTATATATTTGAGGACATGGGAAATGTTTTGATATTTATTCTTTAGTAAAAGTTTATATGAACTTTTTTGTTTAGGTGACTAATTTTTTAATAAGTGAAACAAGTACTTGTTTATGCCATTAAAAAAAACACCTTTAGCCTTCTCTGCTATAAAAACTAAGTTCTGAATTCACAAGGTGGTGCTCTGGAGCATGGAGAAACAACACTGTATTTTCCTCCTTTCCCATCATTTGCATTTCTTTTTAAATGGTTCCTTTGAGCATGTGTGAAATCACATGGTATAATTTGAAAACGGTGAACAGCAAGACAGAAAGGGCAGGCTAACCTCCCTGCCAGGCCGCACAGGTAACTTTGACATGGCCACGACTTTCTAAGGCTGGCCAGATGGTTGGTTCTCTAGCAAGGTGACGAGCCTATACTGGTGTATAAATACCACAATGCTAGTTTTTAAAATTTGCAGTGAGAAGTATCGGGCACACTCGCTTCTCATGTTTATGGTTCAACGTATTTTTCTCTCAGTGGGCAGATCTACATGGAAAACTAAATATTGTAGTCATGCGGTTGCTTGATGAGCATTGAGTTAGCACTCTCTGCCCAGTATCAGCAAGCGCTGGTAGTGTGATACATTCAACTTTCCCATAGGAATATACTTGCCACTCAGACCAGATCGTTTGCAATTTTCGGAGCATCTTTTCTTCTAGGCCAGGGTGCAGACACGGCCAGCTTTTCCTTCCTTGATGTCTTTTCTTGTAGAGTTACTATAGACTATCTCCTTTAGTATGTTTTTTCCTACTCGAGTTTAATAAAATTGCACTAATGTATGTGAAACACTTAGCTTAATGCCTGGCATATCAGTAAATAAATGATAATATAAATATAACTGGTGTTGAATTCAGGTCACTTTGATACTTATAATGTCAAGACAATATTTTGGACCATTTCTTTAGATGACTAATCTGTCTCATCTTTTACATTTTTTAGTTTTTAAGTCTTTATTTAATTCTTTTAACTCCTTAATATAATTTATCCTTAATGTTGAATCCACGAACTACTTAGGACAATCCCTTTTGGCTCTGCATGATTTTGCTACTATTTTTTTTTTTTGAGATTTTGATTTTTTCAAAATTTTAGTTTCTTCAAAATACCCCATTCCCCACAGTTCCCCCATCTGTAATGTGATTCTTTTGGCAGAGGTGACCTTCAAGTTACTGCTCAGCACTAGGGGGAAAAAAAAAATATATATATATATATATATATATACACATAAATATATATATATTTTTAAATATATTTATATATATATATATTTAAAAAATATATATTTTTATTCCCTGGTCCATATATATATATATCTATAATGTCAGTTGTAGTCCTTTCCATCTAATCATGCTTACCTTCATTTCGAGCTCTGCTTAATTTCTCTCTCATAGAATGTAAAGTTATTTTGCAAATGGTAACAGTATCTGAATCTGAATCTCTAGAACAGTAGGATGGGCATGGAATTGACAGGCAATCAATGATTGAAAACCACAGGGGTGGAGGTTTAATGATGGTACATTCAGCAGTCAACAGTGACATTACAGATCTTGCAAATACACATTGACAAATCAAAACTTTTTCTGTGAAAATGAGTACAGAAAGGAATAATTGAGATGAGTCAGTTGGTCACTCCAGCAATAATAAGCCTTGTCAGGCTTCTCTCCATGCATGTGGGGATGAGTTAGTCTTTTAAGAGTTGCAAAATAGATTTGTGAAAACAGTGGGAAAATTGCCACAGCTCTTTCTGGTGTTTGTAAAAATACAGATTATCGTGCATTTTTGAAGCTGGTGGTCTCAGAGTCACACTTTGAGGACAGTCATAGATAGTAAACATTGTGGGGGTTAAGAAAATGGATAGATTCTTTCAGATTGCAGTAACCAGGGAAAGCTTATCACAATGGCTTTTGGTCTGGGACTTGAGGGATGGCCAGCATTTGATGAGAGAAGGGAGAAGGTATTTTTATTGATGGGTGAAATGCCAAGAATGAAAGCATCGGATGGGAAATAATAGTGTATGTTGGGGGAGTGGAGACTCAAGTAGTTTGGTGTAAAGGTTCCTAAGTATGGTCCATGAGAGAGAACTGAGGCAGTGCTTCTGTCCAATGATATCATTCCAGAAAAAAATGAGCGCTCTACTGTTTCTGTTCAGCAACTGGATACGACTTGATGCCTCTCACTGCACCAAGCTTCATGTTTTCGTGTGCTCTCTGATGTTACCAAAGAATTTCATTTTACAAAACGTATTCATTTTAGGACACATTTTGGAAACTGTAAAGAGTGTCAGCATCTTCAAAATTCTCTCCTCTCTAAAAAACATTCACATGGAAGAAAACAATGATTGCTCCCTGAAAGCAGATGTGCGCCTATGTCAGGCACGTATGATTTTCCTGCTTTGACGAGGACAGGAAAGCCACACATCATTGTGCCTTATTACTTTCCATAGCAGCTGTCACCAGCTTTCCCAGAGGTATTGCCAAGAAATCTGAACAGAATCTGATGTTTTTCTCTACCAGATAGAAATTTACCGCCTTTCCAGAAGTCTTAATTGAACTTGAAGGCAAAGGAAATAATGTTAGTTAAACTTGAAAGTCTTGAAGGAGGTTAGTGTTCCAGTACACAGGCTACCTTAACCTGGCAGGCACAGCATGACATGGAATTCCACTTTGGTTCTATGGACCTCTCTGAGCCAAGGATTTGGTCATTTGTTGCCATGGAGAAAAAAAATTGCACTTGATTATCAAAGATGATGTATGTGTTGATATGTCAAAGACCATGTCACAGTTTCAACTCACTAAGCCAAATCTCATTGAAATTTACTACTGAGCAGTTAGAATTTTCTTAATTAATTTTTTTCAGGAAGCCACCCTTTTTCTTTCATCAGAAATAATGCGAAGGAGGCATAATCCTTTGTAAGTAATATTTTTTATACATTGCGTATGTTCAGGAGCTCGGTTTCCAGTGATGAAGTCTGTGGTGTATGCCATGCTTTGCATGTTTCTGCAGTTCAGAGTCCACGTCTTTCATCAGCGTCTCAAACTGGTCCTTGACTTCCCTGAAAGGTTAAGCACTAGTGAGTTAGCTTGTGTGAAGACACTGACGTGCTCTGGATGAATTTGAGCAAAGGAATGACAGGAAATTAGCTCACCTGAAGAATATGGGAAAGAAAGCCTTGGCAGGACTGCTGGGTGGTTTAGGAATTCAGCCCCAGGGTCTGCGTTATCCTGATGATCTGAAGGTAATTTTCCAGATAGAGCTTCTCAAAGGTAGGAACCTCACGAGATATAGATATATATACATTTATATATATATGTATATATATGTACATATATATACATATATATGTAGTTCTTAGTGTCTAAGCACAGTGTTTTAAACATAATGGGCACTCAAAAATGTTGAATGTTGAATTAAATTGAAATATGGACGATGAAAGTTGGACTATAGCACCAAAAATAAATGCTCTTCTGTCTTATCTGTATTTATTCCTGTTAAGTCATTTTGTGATAAACAGATTTTTGAAGAGGGAATGCTTCATAAAAGCTCATATAACCTTTTTGTTTAGGAGCAGTTGGTTAACAAACTTTTGGCCTCTTAGGATTTGTCCTCTTTGTAAATTTTATTTCTGGTATTTTCTTAAACTATAGGTATGCTTTTAGACATGGTAATTTTATCCAGTATCTTTAGAGGGAAGGAAACTTGCAGGTTGGTGTGGTTGATTAGGTAATCAGCTGTTTAAGCAACATTTCAATCAACATCTAAGCTTAGATTTGCTCATCATTAAATAAAACCAACCTGACAATTCTGAAATCACTTTGGGTTAAAATATTATTGTAACTTATAATGGCTCTTCTATCAGTTTAATAACAAAGCCCTGGAACCATGCCCCAATGTCATATTAGTATACTTTTATTGTCATCCTTACATATTTTCCTGGAAAAAGATTTAGCAAGACAGATTCCCTAGGTATAATAACTGCAAAAAATTTACATTTGCTATGATCGAAAGACCAAGATGTTGTTTAAACTCTAGTTCATTGTTTAGATTCTAGTTCATTGTTTAGACTCTAGTTCAATTATTTTCAGTTTTGCTCCCACATCATTCTTTCAAGTTAAAGACAAAATTATTGAATACATTGTTAAAACATTGGTATTATCTAAATTATTTGTTCCAAATGGTAATTTTATGGTAATTTTTCTTCTGTTTTTAGCACACTTTGTATTCCCAAATGTGTGGAGATTACAAATCAAATTAGGTTTGTTAGAAGCCCAGAAAACTTTCTTTTTTTCTGAAGTAGAAATGTTTAATAGAGTAAAATAAGGTAAAACGTTACAAAAGACTGGTTTTGATTACCGATGTAATGTTGAAGGAATAAACTGCTCTGTAATATGGTGATTTATTTAGAACCTTTGAGGAAGATAAACTTCTGTAGACCATTAATTCTTAAAATCTTCGGATGTGCACCACTTTGCTACACAATATAAAGTAGTTTTTTTCCATAAATTTAAATTGGGAGGAAGTTAGAATGGGTAATAAGACTGGAGTAAAATTCCTTTCATTTAATTAACTTGGATTTTTATTATAAATATAGAATATGCTTATTGTACACCATTTGGGAAACATATAAATAAAGATCACCTGCAGCCTCATCACCTGGAGATAACCAGTTAACATTTTGGAGTGTTTCTATTGAATACATGTGTGGTGTGTTGTGTTGATACACAGGTATACACATAAGGGTACACACACCCACACACACTACAAATGGGGATGAAACTGATTTTTTTAAAAAATTTTATCTATCATATTTTCCCATATGATTAGGTGGTATTTCTCAGCATTATTTTAGTAGCAGGTTTGTATCCATTATGAGAAAAGGACTGACCTAACCAACCCCTTATTGTTGGATATAGGATACTTCCAGTTTTTATTTTTTTGACTTTGTTTTTGTGCTATTATAGACATTGCTCTGAATACCCTGTACGAAAATTTTGTATGTCTTCATAATTATTACTTAATGGAAAGTTCTAAAACTGGAATTTCTGGGTCAGAGAGTGTTAAAAAAAGTCAGGGTTTTGATGCTGTTTCCTAAATTGCTAAAGCATGTTGTATGAGACTTCCACTGGATGCCGTTTTCCTCCGACCCACACAGGTTTGCACCTCCTGTGTCCGTGGGACAGACCACCTGTCGGGCGCAAATGGCATCGCGCTGAGTTTGGGTTTGCAGCACTTGGCATAACCGGGAAGCGCGTTTGCCCCGTTTCTAACCGGCGTGTCTTTGTCTTTCTCCCTGGGGACCGCTGCCGCCCGCGCGGGCCGAAGCCTCGGGAAGCCGTCGCCCCGCAGCGCCGCCGCCCTGCGCCCGGCCGCCCCGGGGAGCCGCTGCCCGCCCGCGGCCGCCGTCACCACGCGCCAGGCCGCCGCCAACTGCCGCGCCAAGCTCCGCGGGGGCGCCGCCCGGGAGCGCCAGCACGCCGCCCGCGGCCTCCGGAAGCCCGCGCCCCCGTGAGCGCCCCCGCACCCGCGCCGCGCCGCGCACCTCGGGCGCTTCTCCCCGGCGCGCCCTCCAGACCCTCCCAGAGCGATCGGAAGACCACGGTGGTCAGCGAACTCCCGGTGTCCGCAGCGACTCGCAGAGCCCCTTGTTTTAACTGGACCGGTTTCCCGCAGAACTGGAGGACCGCGTGCCTTAGGGCCGGCGGGCGGGAGGACGGCCTCCGTGCCGGCTGCTGCTCGCCAAGCGCTGCTTCCTCGTCCGTCCTGCCGACACCCGGGCTTCTGAGAATCTTGCCACCGGACAATACCATCCTCTTTCCCTCTCCACGTGATTTATCAACTACCTAGTCGATTTCTTTAGTTATTAGTTCTTCAAAGACTAGCGCCCACTTTAGGCTTCGTCACCTCAAATCCTATCAGCCAGCTAACTGCCCCCCCCCACACCTGCCAGAAGATTGTTTTAATAAGTGTACAAATCCCAGTGACTATGGAGCGACTGACACAATCTGGAGTTGTGTGATGCATTTCTGTGCTTGAACTTGAACTCCAACATCCAGCCCCCTCCTCGTAGTTCATCTCCGATGACCATTTCTTCCCTTTGGAATCAGTCCTTGCTCCCACGGTTCTAGACTGCCATCCCAGGGCGTCCACTATGCACTGGGTTTGCGCGGAGGCCCCCCTTCTCCCAGGCTGTTTCCAGTCAGACAGCTCAGTGAGGGTATTAGTGGTGACCCATTCGGGTGAGACGCTGGACTCGCCTAACGAGCAACTTCGGCGTGGGGACTCTTCAGCAGCCTGGCTGAAACTTCCTTAGAACTGTGCTGCATGCAGTCTGAGGCTCTTCTCGCCCAATCCCTGTCTCCTTTCATAGGTGTCAGACGTGCATTATGGTGTGAAGGCCTCCTCCATCCTGCTTCTGATTCCTCCCCTTTACCCTTCACTGATGTTTCCCTCAATAAAACTCTTGCAAGTTGAACCCTGCCTTGGTGTCTGCTTCGCGGAGGACCTGACCTAACACATTATCAAACATTCCACTCTGATCATCACCATCCTATCCTTCTGGATCCCTTGTTCCCTGATAGCTAATTCAGTAACCTCATTTCCCCTGTTTATCAACCCCTTGTTGGACTCACTTCCTTCCTCGTCTAGTCTAGATCCATACCCTGGTTCACGATTATAATCATCCTCCTTGAAATGCAATGCTTTCAGCAGCCTTGAACCTCAATTTCTTCCAATTTACTTTCCTGGTAAAATCCCAACTCTGGATGAACCTTACCATTTGCCTTCTCTGGGCCTGACTGGGATAACTGAACATTTTCTTCAAGAAAATCACACAACACAACCGACTAGTTTTACTTTCAGTCTATCTCAAATTTCAAATGGGTGCTATTGTTCGTACTGCGGCTCTCAGTTTCCCACTTCTGAAACTACTATTTATATCTTTTCATCTCCAAGATTTCTGATCCCCTCCTCCCAGTTTACTTCAAATTTTCCTTGGAAAATAGAAGATATTACATACAAACTTTCTCATCTTTCCACCACAAGACCCGCCAACCCCCCACCCAGCTGCCTTGGTAACCATCTTCTTGTGACTATGGAGGAAGTTTTAAAGGCCAGCTCCTCTTTCACTCTGGATCCCAACCCTCTTGCCTTTTCACGGACTTCTCTTCTTAGGCTTTCCCCTTTCTCTCTTCTGCATCATCAATCTCTGTCTCAAATGGATCATTCTCATCAGATTGCAGATGTGCTTCAGTGTCCCCAACCTTAACCAAACCTTTCCTTGTGCACATTTCTTCCATCTACATATGAGCCATTTCTCAGCCCTCCTTTATAACCGTACTTCTTTATAGAGTTATCCTTATATATTGTCTTCATTTTCGAATCATCTTCTATTCACGTTTCAATCCACAATCTGACTTCCCCATCACCACTGAAAGTGTCATTGTTAAGGTCACCAGTCACTTCCTCATTACCCTATCCAAAAGGGTACTTTCCTGTCCTCACCTGACCACTCTCTCCTTCTTTAAATGTTCTCTCTTCATATTCAAAGCACTATTCTCTCCTGGATTTCTTCTTCACTGATCAGTCCTCAGTCTTATGCTCCATCTCCTATACCTAACTGAAAAGTTGAGGTCTCACCTCCATTTGGAGCCCTCTTTTCTTTCTACGTTCTTTCCCAGGACGAGCTTATCACTTTCCATGGATTTAAGTCTTTATGCGAATGAGTTTCAAATTTACGTTTCCCACGTTGCCCTTTCCTTTAAGTGCTGGACTCAAATGTCTAATTGCTTGCTCAATATCTTCCTTTGGATGACTCAGATCTCTCATACTTAATCTGTCCAAAGTCTAATTCCTCATTCTCACCCCAAACCTGTTTCCATTCCCCCAATGATAGGAAACAGCACCACCCGTCCAACCAATTGCTCCAGCCAGAAACCCAAGCATCATCCTTGATTCTTTTCATGACCTTTCCCCTACATCAAATAAACCAGCATAATCTATCAGTTTTATCCTCAAAATCTATCTTTAATCTGTCTGCTTCTTTCCATTTTCAATGCCATCACTTAATCCTGATCAATATTTTTTCCTCACTTGATTGTAGTGACTGCCAGTCCTACCTGGTCTCTGCTCCAACCCATGACCCACTTCTTGATAGAATGGCAACAGAGAGCTTACTCAGAAATTGAATTGAGTCAAGTGCTGCTCATAGATACAATCTAAACTCCTGTGTCTCACAGAGCCTTGCAAAATCTGACCCTCACCTATCTCTCCAGCCCCATCTGTACACCTTTGTGTATTGCTCACTCTAAAGCAGCTACACTGGTTCCTCCAACATGCTTGAGATCTTCACCTCAGGGGCTTAGTAAATGCTGTTATCTCTGCATAAGCTGTCTTCTTATCTACCCTCTTCCTCATGGCACCCTTGTCTTTTAGATAAGAGCTGAAATACTTCTTGAGATAGGCCTGCCCTGAGCATTGCTTGAAAGTAGTCCTTGTTTCCCTTCTCCCATTTGCTATCTCAGTTCTTTACTCAAATCCCTTATCTCAATTTGTAACTTTATTTATTTGTTTAATTATGTGTGTGTTTGCCACACTGGAATGAATGAGGGAAGAGACTATGTGTGAATGTCTAGATTCTTCAACATTGTATTCCCAGCCCCTAGAACAATACTTGGCACAAATAGGTGCACAATAAATATCTGTTGAAATAACAAATAAACACATTTGCTAATTTTTCTTTTGGGAGTTCACTTTTTATTGATTTGTAAAAGCTCTTTATATATTAAAACCACTAATGATTTGTTTATTCTATATGCTGCAGACATTTTCCCCCTTGTCATATATTTACCAATTTAATTCATGATGTCTTTGATATACGGAAATATTACATTTTTCATTTAGATAAATCTATCTTTTCCTTCATGATTTCTGCATTTGGTGATATGTTGTAAAAAGTCTTCTCCATCTCAATGTTATATAAATATTTGTTTATGTTTTCTTTAAAAATTTTCTTTTAGATTTAAATCTTTACTCCAAATGAAATTTATTTTTGATATAGATGTGATTAAGGACCTAAATATTTATTTAGTTGTTGCATCATCATTGATTGAAAACTCTCTCTTCCACTGTTTTGAAAATACCACATTTATTAAATATTAAATATTTGCATATACTTGGAATGTTTCTGAATTTATTATTTGTTTTTTGGTATCCTTCTCTATTCCTGAACCATGCTGTCATTTTATATTGTCATTTTGTAATTTATTTTATTGTGTGATTAACTTTTTAATGGGGTAAACATTACTCTTCTTTTTCAAAAAGATTTTCAGCTATATTTGTGCACTTATTCTTCCAGATAAACTTTAATTATATTTTGGTCAAGTTTCAAAATAAATTCCATTGGCATTTTGTTTAAAATTGCTTTAACAGTATAGATAATTGGGGGAGAATTGCCATCTTTGTAATATTAATTTTCCCATTCAGGAAATATCACGTCAAGTTTTTTGAAGGCTTCTTCTATATTCCTCAGAGATTTTGTAAGTCCTGCATATTTCTTATTAATAATAATGTTATGTAGTTTATATCTTTGTTGGGATTATTTAACTTGACCCTTCTTGCAGGGTCAAGTTATTGATTTTTGTATTTGGTAAATTTTCTGAACTCTTTCATTAATCCTACTAGTTGATTCTCTTCTAAATAGACAATCATTTGAAGTGTAATTAATGATAATTTTCTCTCTTTACAATTTTTATACCTCACATATTAAATAAATCATAGTATTAATTTTGGTATTATTCCTGACTTTTTAGGAATGCCATTAATATTTCACCAGCTCTAGATGTTAGCTGTTGGATTAAAATAGAGGTCTTTATCAGGTGAAGAAAGTGGTTTCCTGGTTTAAGTATGCTAAACATTTTATTGGAAGCTGTTGAATTATATTAAACATATTCTGGGGAACTAGAAATTATTATATGGTTATACTCTCTTGACCTATTATTACAATAAATTATATTAATTGATTTTTCAATATTGAATTATTTTTGCATAAGATGCGTCCTGTGTCATCATGGTGTTTTTTTTCCTCTTGCAGTATAATAGTGTTGAATTTAACTTCTTACATTTTATTTAGGATAATTCATGAATAAGATTGTACTGTAGTTTTACATTTCTTAATTCTATAATTCTATCTTTATCAGATTCTGAAAATGTTCTGTGCTCCAGATTAGTGTAGAGTACAGGAATTGCCTACTCTGAAGTTTTGGAGGAACTGACCCATAGTGCTGTTTAGGCTCCAAGCTTTATTTCAGGGTAGATGAATGAAAGATAAATCTCTGAAAACATTAAAATTTTCTTCTATGATTTTGGGCTAGACAGGTTAACTACTAATTCTTCAATATCAATTAAAAAAAATAATATTTTAAAAAGGAAACCATGCATTTTAATAGAATTTTAAAGTTTATTAATAGATATCTATATATAACTAAAGTATTTTCTCTATATTCATAGTTATAACTCCTTTCTTATTTCTGATCTTTCTAGCTGCATTTTTCCTTCTTTTATTAGACTTGCTAGTCTTTTAAAGGAACCAACACTTAGCTGTTTTATAAAGTATACTTTTTTCTATTTTCAATATTATTAATATAACTTTTACAACTTATTAATTCCTTCTTTATTTTTTCTTAAGTTTATTTTGTTGTTTCCTGGATGTTTCTTTGTAATTGATGACTTAGTTCATTTATTTTTATTTCTTATTTAATAATAGGACATGTAAGGCTATAAATTTACCTCTGAGCACAGCTTTCACTGCATCTTAAAAGTTTTGGTATGTAGTCTCTTAATTGTTGCTATTTTAAAATAATGGATTATAATTGCTGTTTTTATTTCATTTTTGACTTGTGTTATTTAAGATAGTGTTGTAAGGTTTTTGTTACTGTGAATTGTTTCCTTTTTAATAAAGAATAAATTTATTAGTATTTATGTTGCTATTTTAATAAAGAGCTAATTGTGTTTGAAAAAAGTAAAGTTACCTGTGAAATGGTCTTATCTGAAGTTATATGCAGGCATTATCTAGAGTTCCTTGTTACAAGAGCCTACCAATAGCATCAACTAGTGGTGACTATACTAATTACAATGGGATTGGCATACCACTAATAGCAGTAATTTACTGGAATTGTGATTCCTATATAATACCCTAGTTACTCATGTAGAAGACAAGAAAGAGCTTTAAAAATGTTTATTGCATCAAAAATCCTCAGGTAATAGAGAACTTAAATGAGCATCTAATAATTAGAGAAACTCATTATCAAAGTTTATGAACTCAGGAAGGATTTGAAAATTGTGAACATGGACTTTGTCACAAAATTTTAGCATTAGAACAGTTTCTCTTTTAGACTTGGAGACAGTAGTTTTAAAAATGTTTAATTTTATAATTACAAATGTAATTGATGTACATAAATAAAGTAAAAATTACCTCTAACTTTATCATCCAGAAAAAAATCCATAACCTTTTGTTGTATTTCCTTCTAGGACTGTTTCTGTACATTTGTCTTTGTTTCTTTTTAATAGAATTGGGCTCATATTCTTTTGCACCCTGGTTTTGTTTTTTTCACTTATTTGTGAGCATTGCCCTAATACATAAGGAAGTAGAGATCTTTGCGAATTGATGTTTTTCAGTATTATTAACATTAGCATTGGGCTCTTTCTGCTGTGGTTTCTAAGCCCAGAGTGCTTGCTCTTTTTTAATAAAACTTCAGGAAACACAGATTTGGTTTATTAGCTTAGCAGCATCCTGATGGCCCTTTTGCTTGGCTTCTACACATCAGTACAGTGGTACCTCGGTTTTTGAACGTCTCCATTGATGAACATTTCGGTTTACAAATGCTGTAAATTTTATGGATCTATGGTATCATTAGATGGTAAAATTCATGCTAAATTTGCAGTTTTAGGGGTTGATTTTAAAGGTCTGGAATGGATTAATCCATCCTGCATTACTTTCTATGGTGAAACTGTGCCTCAGTTTTTAAATGTTTCAGAACTTGAACGGTCCTCTGGAACGGATTATGTTAGAAAACCGAGGTACCACAGTATTATGTAGTCAAATTGGTATTGGTAGTATAACTTTCAATTGATTTAATGTGTAGAATAAATTGGTTTTCTGGTGCCTCTTATTGTTCTACACTGAAAAGTTGGTCCTGGCATGGCCTGAGGATCTGACCTCAGGATTGCCCTCAGACTCTGGTATGAGAGACCCCTGCTATGGGTCCTATGCTTTATAGGGCCCCACTGTGGGCCTTTTTTGGTCACTCTTGCTGTGCCAGGATGAAGAGTCTGGGAGCCAAGGGAACATGCCCGCTTAGATCCTGAGCCTTCTTATGTAGACTACATTCTGGGTGCCTGGGACCCCAAATTCTCAATCCAAACAGCCTTGCCTTCTGGAGCTTCTTCGGGTCCATTTTATTGTGCCATCAGTTGAGCCTTCCTAGGTCCAAAGGGTGGTCAGAAGATGGCTATTTGCAGGAGTGTGGACAGGCTTCCTCCCCCTTTCCTGGCTCAGTGCTCCTACCTCTCTCCTAGCTTGCCCAACCTCTTTTGTTTGGGAGAAAGCTGCCCCTCCAGCCCTCATTTTGAAGCCAAACAACTCAGTTCCTCCTGTATGTCCCTGGCCCTTTTCAAGCTGCTACCCCAGCACTGGAGCTCAGAGTCTGTGAGTCTGTCAGCAGTAAGTCTGTGTGTGGGCCCTTTATGTGGAACGCTGGAGACTCCAACAGTCATTCGGCTTACTCAGCCACAATCCCCACTGTTTTTCACAGCCAGAAGTTATGGGGACTTCTCTTTCTGGCACTGGAAGCCTGGGCTGGGGAACTTGCTGTGGGGCTGGGTCCCCTCGCTCCTCAGGGGGGACCTCTGCAGCAGAGATAGCCCTCCCATTTGTTAACTGGTGCACCGTGGGTGTGGGGCCTGCCTGACCTATGTCTCTGCCCCTCATACCAGTCTCCATATGTCTTCTTCTGTATGTCCTCCGTTGTAGGACTTCTGCCCTTATCAGTAACAGAGAGGCAGGAGAGCCAGAGAAGAGGTGATGACAGAAGCAGAGGTTGGAATAATCCACCAAGGAAGGTGAACAGCCTCTGGAAGCTGGAAAATGCAAGAAATTGATTCTCCTCTAGAAGCACCAGAAGGAACACAGCCCGGCTGATACCTAGAATTTATCCGATTGACAGTTCTGACCTCCAGAATGGTAAGATAGTACATCTGCATTGTAAGCCACTAAGCTTGGGGTACTTTGTTACAGCAGTAGTAGGAAACAAACAAGCAAGAGCCAGACCTCAGCTCATTGTAGCCCCAAATTTGTAGGAACACACGGTGACTGGGTGGTCTTTTTAAAGTCCCTGTACTTTGACTTGTCATAAGTCAGATTTCAATTTCATTTTTAAACAGCACGGTGCTTGGATGCTTGGCATAACTCCCTCTTAAGCGGTTTCATTGCTTGTTTGTGGTGGGGAAAAGCAAAGCTTTGATTTGAACTGGCAGTGCTTAATAACCAGTTTATTAATTTTGAGCTGAATGAAAAATATTCCCCAAATTACAAACCATAAATTTGCAGTTTTCCTTTAATGTCATTCTTTAAGAGTGTTCACTGTTTTCTAAGTAAAAGGAATATGCAATCAGCAATTTATCAAATCAGCTTTGATAATTTTCTCTGACACTTTTCTTTCATCCAAATACTATAAAGTGCTTTATAGAAATTAGATTTCATACAAATAATACAATTAATCTTCCTTTGCAGATGTTTGCCTGTAGCATTAGCAGAAATCTGAAAATGATATAAGCAAACCCAAGTTTCTTAGGATTAAAACAACACTTAAAAGCAGTTTGCTGTTGTTTCACTCACCTGACTTTCATGAGTCTGTGATATATGATTATTTATCATTGTGCGTAATTCATCAAACCCAATCAAATGGCTTAATGCTAATTTTCTGAAAACACTTCAGCTATATTACAGTTCTGCTTTTCAAGTCAGTAGAAATTCTGTATTGAATAAACGTAGGCTGAGGTTCAGAAAGGAAAAACAGTAAGGGCAAGACTTAAAGTTCACAGCCCTCAGAAATGTTCCTATTCATACTTCATAATGTGGATATTTGCTGACCATTGAAAATGTAAGACAGCACATTAAATTCAATAGAATGTCAGAAATTGTTTCTCTTGATTAATTACCCAGGAAATACCTCTAAGTAATTGGGTGATCATCCTCCTGCAAATACTATTTCCAGTAGTTGCTCACGTCAGCATTATGTCATATACATAAAAATCAAAGAGACCAAATGAAGAACTAGGGATATGTAACCTGAGAAAACCCATTATAAAAGGACTGATTTTCTGGCTGAAGCAGATGCTTTAACATAATCAAACTTACAAAATGTCACGCTTTCTTTAAAATTTTTTCTTTTAGTCCTCTGGGTTCTCAGGTAAGTTGAAAAGATGATAAAGGAACTAAAAAGAGGAGAAATGATTTGCTTTTGAGCTGTCACTATTGTGGGTCCCCTATCAAAGACACTCAGTTCATTTTGATGGAATAAGTTAATAGAAATGAATGAAGAGAACTGAATTGAAACATAAATGGAAAGAAAGTGCAGTTTAATAGGATAAGCAAAAGATTGGGACATGGGTCTGACATCTAATAGTTTTGGCCCGCAGATACTAGTTTTGTCTTTTGATGCTGACTTCTTGATTATAAATAAAGTGGAACCTGTGGAACTCATTTACCTCAGTGTCCTTGGAAAACATGTTAATCAGAGTAAAACACTGACAAAAATGAGATCTGCAAAGTCCAACTACATTACATGCTATGGTTCAAGATGAAAAAATGTGGATGATTGGGCAAAACAAAAAGGAAACCTTGAATTCGTCAGTTAGGCCACTGTTTATACTTCTGTTTTCAAGACTAAGCTTTAATTTGTTTTAGGTAAGATTTTTTTCCCCTTTAGTTACTTGGAAACCTGGAGTAACTGATAATATAGTTGCATATATACTAGTAGGTTTGAATTTCATGTCTTTGTATGACAGAAATGAAAATCATCAGTACTTTTCCAGGCTGCCACCAGAAATCACATTTCAAGTAGTCCTGTAAGTTAAAAAATTCTCAATAGAAGAAAAAAACATAATTCTAGTTAAGGCCCACTATTATTCCCAGCAATGTACACTGGTATTAGTCTTTAAGCTTCAATCAATATTAAATTTATTCCCATTTTAGCTGTATAATAGAAAAGAGAAAATTTTCAAGGTAATTTTTCACTTATGTGTAAAACTGATCCCAGAAATGACAGCCAAATGCACTCTTGTCAGAGAGTGTAGGGTCAGAGGAGGTATGCCCTGGTACTTCCTAAAATCAGGATCATTCCTTACCATTGTTCGTCCATTTCAGGATGAGATTTTTTTTTTTTTATCACCCTGACCTTGGTGGCAGTAGTGATGTAGTGACATTGACATTGCAGCACAAACATGCTCATGGCTTTTCATACAGTCCTTTCCTCAATCAAGTGATGTACATTGTTGGTACTACACGTTGAGTTTAATTTAAACAAAAGGCATTTAAAACTGTCTTGAAAAACCTTTTCCTTTGTAGTATTGCAAAGCCTGCAGATCTGTATGAGGCCATAAAAAGGAAGGACAGGGTTTATTAAAGTTGTCAAGAGATACAATGTGAACTTGAGAAGGAGGAGGGCAAAGTGTGATCCTCATGCTTAGGGCACTTGGTGATCCAGGCTACGAAGGAATCTGTCACCCAAACGCAGGATGACAGTTTGTGGTTCCAGCCAAGGTTTGTGGTACTCTGCCAGCTTGCTTGTGCCTGAATAAAAGTGGACATGGTAGTTTGTGCAGCTTCTGCTCACGCTCTCAAGCATGTGTGGGTTGCTTTCTAAGCCATGCCAGGGCAGAGGGCACTTCTATGGACGAGGCTACATGCAGTGCAGGTGACTAGGGAGGAAGGCAGTGGGCAAAGCCGATGGTCAGCCTGCTGCCTCTGTGTGCTGTTCAGATGCGGGCCTTGCCAGATGCCTTCAGGAACAAAGTTTTTGAGACTCTGAGGGAACTGAGGATTCGGGGTGTCCCACCCCTCCCAGGTCCCAAGTGATTCCCTGGTTACGATTCAGAAGGCAATAATTCCACGCAGAAGTATGCGGTCGACATATGACGGGGTGTATGCTTATAAGAAATAATTATTTCAAAGCTTAAGGAAAAACATCGCTCCAGGCTTGATGGAAGAGGTATTAGAAAGCTCTTGCTGCTACACTGGAGAATCCAGGCTATCACAAGAAATTTAGAGTTTAAAAGAAAAGGTAGAAGAGTTCTAAAATCTGTCTTGTCTAGAAGAAAGACCAGGTTGCTCAGAAAGTGGCCAGCTTCCTCAGAGCTCAGGAATAGGCTTAAACCAACCACAACAATCTCAATTCTCCGTGAAGATTGGTTGTTGTTTTTCTGTTTGTTTGTTTTTTTGTTAAGCCAATAAATTTGCTGGTAAAAAAGTCTTCAAAAATATTACTGTATGATTCCGCATTGAAAAGTTAAGATGTACAAAGAAAGGCACAGAAATAGAGCAACAGGGCATATATTTGATGTTAGTAAATCAGATACTGATTGTTGGAGGAATAACTGTAAAACTATGAAAGCAAAACCAAGCCATCCCTGGCAGGCAGGTGAAGCGGTGGCATGTTTCTTCCTGAGACATGTGCAAAAGCACTCCCTACTGCAGGTCAAGCAAAACCCCCGAAGGCACAACTTGTCACATCCCTTGGAATAGGTGATCGAATTTTAAAGCAATGAGAGAAGCTGGTGGGCTTAGTGATGCCAGATGCGGGTCTATCGTTAAGGCACCAAATGTGCCTTTATCAGAAATTTCCTGCTACCTTTGAGGAGAAACTCCTTAACTTCCAGCAACATGTGATTTTGTTGAGGGAGAAACTTGAACTCTGAGTTTAAAGTGGCAATGTAAACCCAGGTGTGCCTTGAACTTATACTGTTCATACAAAGGTGCTAGAAAAGACCTAGACCAGGTGAGCACAGGTTACTTGACATCTGTCTCTAGGTGTACCAAGAATTCTTTTAATAAGTACAAAATAAAAATTGCAAATGACAAGAAAGCGGTGTTAGTATTTCTGAAGCAGTACACAAAAGAGTGGCATCTTCGGCTCTGTGACATTTACTAGATTTTCTGGAATCCTGAGTCTAGCACAGCATTAGGCCCCCTCGAGGGGCCCAGTGAGGGGTTATTGGCGGACGGGCAGAGGAGTGGCACAGTGGTGCAGGGAACTGGATGTGTGTCGCGTGGGCACTCAGGTGGGTTACCTGTGGTCTATGGATTCCTGTTAAGCTTTGAGTCTGCTCTAGTAATTTCACATACTAACCAAAGAGGACTTGAGTGTGTGATGGGAGGAGACTTAGTTATGCAGAAGAAAAGACAGGCAGTAGCTCCACGTGGGCAATCTTTTTCTGTCCTAGCACCAGGGTTCAGAGGTGGTCCAGTGGAGAAGTTAAAACCGTGGGCTCTGGAGTCAGGCAAGTAAAGGTGACTCGATGTGCAGCCTTGATGGAGTTCCTGAGTCTGAGCTGCTTCATCTGTGAAATGATAATAAAGAATGTCTATACAACGGCATCCGTACAGTGTGGTTAGCGCAGCATCTGACACGTAATACGTGCCCAATGAATGCTATTACGAGCATTAAAGATGGAGGAATTATTGTTTTCCCCTCTAAATTCTGGGAAAGGAAAATGGGTGGGAAATGATGTGAATAAATGTTAGCCACCAGAATGGCTACAACTCTAAAAACCAGCAACACTGAAGGTTGATGAGTGTACAGAGCAGCCAGACACTAATGTTCATTGTTGCTGGGAATGTACAGTGGTACAGTGACTTTGGAAAAAACCTGGCAATTTCTCATAAAATTAAACATACAGCTACCAGATGGCCCAGACATTTCACTCCTAGGTGTTTACCTAGGGGAAATGAGTATGGCGACCCAAAGACTTGTATACGTATATTCATATTAGCTTTGTTCATAATAGCTGCATACTGGAAACATCTGAGCTATTCTTCAGGAGGACAGTGGACAGACTTCACGGCTTTGGCTTAGACAGCTGTGTGCATTTGTCAACATACAACACTTGAATTAAAATCTGTGCATTTCACTGTACGAGTATGTACATTTTAGAGCAAAAAGGGAGACGAGCCGTAAACAAATATTGAACTCTAGTTGATGGGACGCCTGCTGAGCTGTTTGGGGGCAAGATGTACTGATGTCTGCGACTTACTTTAAAGTGCAGCAGATATAAGAGCCTGATGGGTGGGTAGAGGGATGGAGAGAGGGTTCTATGTGTTACAATGAACATGCAGTAAAATGTGAATTTAAGTGGGAGTATGCAGGTGTGCAGTGCACAATAATTTCAACTTTTCTATGTGTTTGAACAGTTTTATAATAAAATGATGGGAAAATATGGTGTATTTACACTTGTGCAGTGGGCATGTTGCTCTTCCTGGAGTTGGGACATCCGCACGCTCGTCCTCCCAGTAAGCCCCCTACTCTTCAGCTTTCCTTCTTCCCACCTAGTTTGTTTGCTTCAGGCCTTTGCTTGCAGGGTTCGGTCGGGATATTTCCTATGCCCTCTACAGCCCTTGAACTCTCTGGATGTTTTGGGTCCTCAGCAGTTCCTCGGGCCACTCAAATTCCCGTTTGCTGTCCATCTTACCTGTGTTTCCTCGAGTCCCCTGAATTCCCCCTGTGCTGCCCGGCACGCGGTGGTTCTGCCCCCACAGCCCACAGGCATAGCCTAAGAGGGCAGGTGGAGGGAAGGACCAACTCCCTGGTTGGTTGGGCCACCCCATACCACCTCTCCAGGAATGAGTGTGTGTGCTTGACAGTATTATGCACTGTGGCATCTGTTTTTTGACTCTAGGAATCGGAATATGAGACAGTTCCACAAAGGAGAGGGGCTGTTACATTGGCTTTGCACAGTGTAAAGGACACCGAGCTGAAGAGAGGAGACCTGATTTCTCGCCCTGCTCTTTCTTCCATTAACTCTCGCTGTACAACATGGCAGGAATCATTTGCACTCTAGGCGTTAGCCCCTTAACCTCTGGAACGAGGAACTGGATTAGAGACCATGCACAGACTGCTTCAGTCCTAAAATTCTGAGTCCAGTTGCTTAGATCAATGCCTGGGTTCAAACCCTGCCTCACTGCTTCTTCATTATGGGACCTTAGACAAGTCACTTACATGTTTTGAAGCCTTAGTTTTCTTATCTGTAAAATGGGAATAATAATAACAATAATTATTTATCTCTTAGAGATTTCCTTAAGGATTAAATTAAATAATGTATGTAAAGACCTTGTAGGTTCTGGCACATAGTAAACCCTCCAATGTTAGCTGCAATCACTATCACTCCTATTGTCATTACTTCTATGCTCATCCTCCAACTTGGGGGTGAACTGGAAAGCTGCCATGAGTACATTTAGCTGCAAAAGTCCTCCAATGCCTTCACGTTTCATTTTCTCTCCTGGAGAGAAATGTATTGTTATGTTTTTCAATTTAAATAAAGTTAACTTAAATATTTTTTTCTGATTTAGATTTGCTAGCTATATTTGCAGTAACTTTAGGGGGTGTGCTCTTTCTTTTTTTTTAAGTCACATTGATTTTTCAGAAAGGATATCATATTAAAAATAATGATTCATTTTAATTTCATATTCTCTTCATGAGCTTTCATATTCTAAAGGCAAAAATCTTCATATTCTTTCTTCTGCGAATCATGAGGATTAAACTGAAAAATCAATTCTTCCTAAGAAAGGAGAAAATGAACTATTATTAAGAAGTAACGAATAGTCTGAGGATGATGTGGGAAGATCAATGGAACCATTGGAGATAGTTTCTTACTTTGGTATTTTTTGCTAAAAACTAAACCATCACCTCAGGCTGTTGATGATGAATTTCCATTCCCATCAGAATCAATCCGAAGACATATAGGCAAGTACCCATCAGCCTCAGCTCTCAGGATCTCTGCCTTGTATTTTTCACTCTTAAAAACAGAACTAAATGACTGAGAATATTAATCCAGTTAGATAAATGCAATTAAAAAACAATTCTAGTGAATGACATGAACTGCTTTTAGCTATCCGATAGTCTATGCTAATTAGAAACATTTAACTAGAACTTTTAGGAGCCAGTGAGCACAATTTTAGCTCAATAGATGAATTATATTTGTAGCATAAATAATAATACGTTTTCCAGAATGCTGGGGACCTAGAGTCACGAGTGAAGATAATAGCGGTATTTGATCAGAAGTCCCTGCTCTATATAACCTTTGTCTTGAAGCAATCTTCCATCTCTTCAAGGAACTTGTTGGAAATATGGGCACAGAAGACAGAAGTCTGCCAATGTTCACTTGTTATAACTTTGGTGCCAAACCTTAATCCTTGTAGCACAGGGTTCCATTGGCTGCCACAAGAGGCAGCTGGGCATCTAGTACCAAGACAGGCTGAAAGATGACTCTTTCTCTTAAGCTCATTTCCAAGTCTCAGACCTCACCACCAAGGCAAGAAAAGGCCAGTTTAGAGCAAGCTAGCCACTGGATCTCTAGTAGGCCTTGTCAGGATGGCACAGAAGTTCCCTGGCTGGGAGGTAGGCTGTGTTTGAACTTGGGAAATACTCAGCCCATAAGTTTCCCCCAGCACACTAGATCTACTAGTTGAGAGTAAAGAAAGCATGGGGGTGGGGTGGAGATAAATATGGTACCCAAGAACCCTGCGGCTGTAGCTAGGCCACTGGTAAAGAGTTTTAAAATTTATTTAACACAAAGTTTAAATATGAAATTAGTGTGGTTTAGAGATGGGCTCTAAACTTGTTAGCTGTAAGACCTTATTAACCTGTCTATGCTTCATTTGTTCATCTATAGATTGGGACTAATAACAGTAGTTGTCTCAGGGTTGTAAGCATTAAATGAGCTAATTTATATAGAGGCATTATAGCAGTCCCTGGCATAAGTAAATGCTCAATCTCAATAAGTGTTAGCAATTACTGTTATTATTAAACAGTCCCACAGGGCATCATGACGCTAGATTATGTGAAAGAAGAAAGGTGATAGGAAAGGCTCTGAATTGTGTTAAAGCCACTGCTTGGGCAGAGCAAGGAGTTAAACTACTCATTTTCAGAAAGAATCTACATTTTGCAGTTGTGCAGCTTAAATACAAGCCTGTAAAATGAAACATTTCATATTTTATTCCTCAAGTTAAAGAATACACACTATAGATGCCGTACCTTACCCAAACCACGCTCACCTTGGAAGAGGACATTCAATGAGTAAGAACTTAGTCCTTCCACCATTAAGATCTACAAGGTTAAACTGTTCTGATGGAGCAGCTCTGCCTTGAACTCTGGCCCCTCCCTCGCCGTCACTTTGGACACAAATGGTTGGCAACAGGTGCTGTGTCATCTGCTGCAGACTCGGACCACAACTTATTCCAATTTCCTAAACAACCATGTGTGATCAGATTTTTCTAAGAAACGTACCACTATTTCCTCTCTGAGAACAGACAGGGTGAAAGAAGTGGGGAAAGTGCACAGGTAAAAAGCAAAAGTCTGAAGTTTTACAAGGTTAAATGTCCCTCTTGGGGCGGACTATGGAATTCGAATTCCTCGCCTGCGGCTGAAAGAGGCGAGAGGTGCGGAGAGGGAGACACCTGAGAATACGTAATGATTGTTTCGTTTGTGGCAAGCATGGTATTCACATAGTTAGAAAATTCAAGTGGTAAAGAGAAATATAGTGGTTTTTAGAAAAAAAAATCAATAGGGGAAAGGTAATCTTGCCAATTCAAGGTAACTCAATCACTGTGAAACGGAGTTGCCCTTCCTCTCTTTCCTCCCCTTCTCCCTGGCTTATCGATTTCTTCATCCAATATTTAGTAGTTGGAAATCTACTGTAAGGAAGATTTATTTATTTGTTTGCTTGTTTGTTTATTTATTTATTTATATCACTATGGACTCTTGGATTCTTATTTTCGTCCATGAATCCTAATTCATTATGATCCTTTTTTGTTCTTGTTGCTCAAATTGGCTCATATTTGACTTTTGGGACCCCCTTCAAGTTGGCTACCACCATATTTGAAGTCGTTCCTCTCTGAAACTGAAATACTACAACTATTTGCTCAAATCCTGAAAAGATACAAATCCAGAAACTTCTGGAGGTTCATTCTGGCCCATCTTAGAAAGAAGCTGGCTCTGGCCTCTGAGACAGCTCCACAGAGGGGTTGAATATCCCAGAGGCTGAACTCAGGGGTGTCCCCCTTTCTAACAAGGCCATCTCATCTACCATGAAGTTCCCATTGTTTCATAGGTGTCTAGATCTTTCCTGACTCCTTTCAATGCTTCAGTGGCACAGGATTGTTTTTTGGTGCACTTCCCGTGGCATGTCTGTCTACGCACGACCCAAAACCACCTCACCGTGGGCTCTCAAGAGGATGGAGCTCATACCCCTGCTGTTTCATTGCCTGTAAGTTTTTCCTACAAAATTTATTTAAACACTCATTTTGTTCTTACATCATGTGGTGTCCATGCCTGTTTTCACGACAGATCCCCTGAAGCAGCCCTGTCATTTAGATATATTCATGTAATGATTTTAAAGACTGTTGGAAGTTGCCTTATGATCAAATGAATTATTATAATTATCTCACTAAGCTTAAGCTGCGAAAGTTTTAACAATATTATATGCAACATTCTATATTGATTTACAGTATTTCTACATTTTAAAGGCATAAAAATGAACTACTACTCAAGCATAAGATTATGAAAGACTGAAAAATGGGTGAAAGTGACAGTAAGTCCACAATTAATCTAAGTACAATGAACAATAAAGAATTACCCCATCCAAATGAAGTTTTGGGGAATTTTCAGTTAGATTATTTCAGGCATGGGCTATTAAGAAGCAAATATCAGTACAAATTTGACAGTTTTTTATGGCATGCTTTAGGCAAGATGTTTTGTTCAATGTAATTGCTTTTAATTTTTCGATGTGTCTATAGTAGGACCACTTTTTCAAAAAATATATTTTTAAGAATTGAGAAGTAAGGATTACTCACAATATTCTTATAATGTTTCTGTGTTTCCCTGAAAATAAGACCTAGCAGGACCATCAGTTCTAATGCGTCTTTTGGAGCAAAAATTAATATAAGACCCGATCTTATTTTATTATAATATAAGACAGGTCTTATATATAATATAAGTAATATAATATAATATAATATAATATAATACCGGGTCTTATATTAATTTTTGCTCCAAAACACATGTTAGAGCTCGTGGTCCAGCTAGGTCTTTTTTTCGAGGAAACACAGTATAAGAATATTTATATTGTGTAAAGACTTCTTTAATTTTTCAAATGCCTTATAGGCCCTAATAGATATGTCGTATTATGTTAGAGGCATTCCATGATAAAGGAGCTTGAGACTCTTGGCATTTAAAAGGGGCCAGATATTTTGTAAGGTGAAAGGAAACAAAGAGATATGCTAACAGGGAAAAGAGGAGAAGAAGAGAAGACATTTCCAGGAGGAAAATCTAACATCTATTCAGGGTCAAAATCGTATTTGGTTTTGTCAGGGCTGAAAGTGGAGGTCGTAGTCTGGATTTTTGGTTCAACGGTGCCGTACAGGCAGCGGTATAGCCTGGTTGTCGTTGAGTGAAGGCAGACGTGAGGTTAGGTCTACTTCTACACTCACGAGCTGTGTGACCTTAGACAAGTTCCCAAACTTTCATGACGCTTATGGAAAATGGCAATGTCTATAGTACCAAATCGGATCACCGCTCAAATAGCTTGGCACAGTGAGTAAGTCATAAAACCTGCCCCCGTAAGTGAGAGCTATCACCATTATCTGAGACCAAACAATCGGGCAGTCATTTCATTATGCACTTAATATCAGTCTGAGGCTATTGGAGTAAAGGTGAGGCCAATGAAAATGATCAATAGTTTTGTGGTTTTACAGAAACGTGGAACAGGCTCCATTTACATACATAAATGAATCTGAGATTTTAAAAGCTGCCTGCCCGGGGCATTCTGGGATCCTGCCTCTCCTATAACATAATTAACTCAGTTGTAACCACTGAGCTGAATCTGTGGATTCATTAGTGCCTGAGAAGCTGACATTTGAAACACGTGTCTGGAGACAATCAGAAGGCGGAAGGACGTTGTATTGAGGTAGAGTTACCTTTTCTCGCATAAAGTTTGGCCACTTGAAGTTCAAATGACTGTGGACTGATTCAAAATGCTTGGTGGTGTCATTTAGCTGTTTCTTAATAAGGCTTTTGAAGACTTGACTTTAAGCTGTAACTTTAGAGCCAAACAGATGCTTTCAGGGACTCAGTCTGAGTAATGCCCCCTGCAGTCTGGGTTGTAACTCATCAAATATTGCTCTAGTGGCCTGGAAGAGGCAACATATTTCTGCCTATGCACAGGGGATGCACTTGAATGCCAGAGGGTCGGGTTCCGTAACCAAAAACATATTTAGAGCTTAAAGTCAAAATCCCAATGGAAAGTCTATGATTTAAATACGTTTCTAGAGGGTCCTCTTCAGATTGGCTACCCATCAGCTCCCACGGTCTTGATGCCATTTGTGCTTAGAACAAAGCTCTTGTGAGAACAGAATTATTTAATGTTCATTTTTTTGGGGAAAACCACTAACATCGTTGCTCTAGTAGTATTGATGACAGCTGAGTCCTGACGATGAGTTTTTGTGAAGATGGCTATCTCACCCCTGTTTTAGTGTAGTTTTGCATTTTTCCATGAGTTGCCTCAACTCATTAGTTTAGCAGGTTATTGCCTCAACTAGTGTTTAGCTGCGCTCATGATTCCTCGGAATATTGAAAGCATGGGGCAGGCATAACCAGGCTAGCCACCTTGTCATCTTCTCCCCACAAAATGCTGAGACTAGTAGTTCAATTGAGAGGAATACTAACTTTTTAACTCACACTGTTTTCATTATACGTACGTATATGCTGGATAACAGGGATCAGGGTTACTGCCTCAGGGGAGAGACAGGTGCAGAAGACTAATTCTTGACTTTGAACCTCCACTAGTTCAATAGTTCCTTGATATCTAGGGCAGAGGCAAGGACTTAAGTTGCAAAAGTCCAGGTTTGTGAAAGAGAAAAAGTATTTTGAGTTCTGGGAGGCTAAGAGACTGAAAGATTCAGAGCACAAAGTTCATAGAATAGACAATAGCTTTGGACAGACAGCACAAGGGTGACAGCTAGTTCTCCTAAAAGGCTAGGTGGAAGATGCTGGTACGGTCCTAGGAGAAGGGATTCCCATTCCAGCCTCCATCATGGATTAGCAACAATAACACTACCCAACACATCTAATATTTACTATGTGCCAAGCATTATTCTAAGTGCATTACATATTTTAATTCATTTACCCTCTCAACACCCTTATGAGATCCCATTTTGCAGGTGAGGAAACTGAGGCACAGAGGGGCAAGTGATGGGCCCCAAATCACATAGTAAGTGGCCGAGCCCGTGTTTGCACTCACTTGGTTGGCAGTTATCAAGCTCTGGGCGAGGATGACAGAACACTCATCTTGGTTTGGCAGGTTCCAAGAGCAGGGACGATCTGTGCCTTGCTCCAGCATGAAGCCTGAGTGTGCACCAAACTTCCTGGGCACATTGGAACAGTAGTAAAGCAGAGATGGCAGCCTGGCCAGTCTAGGCAAGAAGGGATCTGACAGTTTTGAGTCTCCTGCAGCCCAGAGGAGAGCCCACAAAATATTCATTGTCTGTGAGAGGGTTGTGGACATAGCTGAGAGAGGTTGTGATGAGGGTTCACTGTTAGCAAGAGCAGCATAGAAAAGCCAGAGGCCATAGTGGACCCATGCACAAGGGCAGGGGACGCTATGGAGATAGAGACCAATGACCATAGACCCTCATCAGATGCCTGTGGAGGGGCTGCCTCACTCCCCAATGCCACGCCACACGCACACCCACAGAACTTCGCTGCCATCTCAAGAGAATGAAAGGAAAAGGGTGAAACCCTGAATTTATCTGATTTTATCCATAAAATGATTGAAGAATCACTAATTTGAGTTAAATTATGGAGGTAAATTGTCCCACTACAGAAAGGATTGAGAGCTTGAGATACAAGTTCAATTCTCGGAAAGGTAAAGGTTATAGTGCTGTACCCCTGATGATTCGCTTGTAAAAACTGTGTTTAGTACGTAACTACGGAAATCATACAACTTCAACACAGGAAGCCCCCTTATGAACTTTCTGTCACGTTTTCAAATAGAAAGTGCTCGGTCTTGGGCCTGGTTTCATGAGATGGACTCTCGATCCCTTGCTTCACATTTCTAGCACAGCACAACTCCTTGAGAAGCAATTTCCATTCAGTTGCATTTACTTTTCCACAGTTGAAAGCAGTTAAGGGAAATGAAGGACATTTTGTGCCAGTGTTGTGTTGGTACCGATACCAAATTATTTCTGGATTAGAAACACAGTGGTCTGTGTTGTGGTGGTAAAAGTCCTTTACACCCCATCTATGGATGAGGCTAATGTGTCAGTTTATAGACCTTGTACTCCCTGGAGTGCCTTGTAAATCTGTTGAGTTGTTCCCAAGTGCTCTATTTTGCATTTGGATCCCTGAGAGAGCTAGAAAATCAAATGAATAAACACACATGCATGCAAAGAGGTACCTGGTTAATTATGCATCACAGGAAGTAGACATGCTCCATTTATTTTTTGCTTTTTTCATAAGCTTTTTTTTTCTTTTCTGGTTGAATTTTTTTCAGAGAAACAAAAGGGACTTCTATTAATACCTCAGTAAGAATTTAGTGGCCTTGAAAGACATTTACATGGCCAAAGGGGGGTCTGGGATGGGCTCCTAAACAAAGAACAACCAGGTCCATATTGTTGCTATAGCCATCTCATATTGATTGAGAATCATCAGTGCAAATAGCTCTGTTATAAGTTTCACATATAATTATGTCTTAGTTTTCTTGCTAGTAAATAAGCATGTTTTAAGTTTTTTCTGTCCAAATGCTCTTCATTGAACTTCCTTGCATCCTCCTTTGCTAAATCAGCCGGCTGCCCGGGAGCCAGGAGAGGCTCCAAGTTGTTCCATGATTCTCTCCTTCAATTTCTTCCTCCTTGCTAAAATGGAGCTATCTGCCACAGACACATCACAGAGATGTTAGGGTAATTTGCGAGTTATTACCTGAAAAGTACTTTAAGTATCTTAGGAGAAAAGAATCATAAAATGTAGACCAGCATTACTTTCACACTGCCCACTAGGAGAGATTCTACTACCTACCAGGTCTTCCCAGGAACATCTACTTAGGACAGGAAGTTATCCACTTAGGACAGGATGTGGTGATTCACAGGTCTTTGAACGTACTGTTCTTACACTTTTTTAACTGTCTCTTCTCCCTAGTGCATGGAGCTGCAGGCCCCGGAGGTACAGTCCCTCAGCCTGTAACATAATCTCAGTGTTCCAGTTCTTTTGTCTGTCAATTTAGGAAATGTAATTCACAGGATTGCCACACGGAGTAAGTAACCAGGGCAATCGCAAAGCCCTTGGACAATAAAAAGTGATACATGTAAGTGAAGAATAATACTCAAGCACATGCATTATGAATGCAGAGATATGGGTATTTGTCAGTTCAGCCCTTTATTTGCAGGAAATGAGTGTGTTGGCTGAACTAAAGCCGTCCACAGCTTTTAAGATGACAGCTGTGAGATACTTAAAAACATATGCTCCTCTACATTTTGTCTGCTTGACACTGCCAGATTGAAGGTTACAATGAGTTTTAAAGAATTTTCATGGTATTGCATATTTTGAAGCCTTTTTCATAAAGAACACAATTACTCACAGTCTATGTTACCAAGCCACATGTTTGCCATGCCTGTCATGGAAAATCTACCCAAAGAACAGTGTGTCCAGTGGGTGAACAGAGGTTCTTGGACACGTTAAGGCTCCTTCAGTCTACAGCAGGGGCTACTGTCATCCCAGACCAGCAACAGGCCCAAAAAAGGAGCACAAACCTGAGCCTTGTCAGTTAGGTAGGCCCTGGCTCGTTTCCAATTCTTTTATGGTGTTATAAGCACAACAATATTTTCTCATTCTTTTTCTTAAGACTTGGGGGCACACATTGTCTGCGTTCTGGAGAGCTAGTCGATGTCTGAATGTTACAGTTGCTGTGCAAATCCTGACGAGTACAGCACCATTGATGAAGAGCAGGCACACACAGGTGTTTCTTCTCATTTGCACTTTCCAAATTCCTCTCAAGTAAAGCCTGACATCAGCGAGGAAGATGTTTTTATTTCCTGACTGTGAGTTAGGAGTAAGTCTGACACATGATCGGAGTTCTAGAAGAGTTATTTATTCATTTTTGGTTAGTATTAGATGGAGACTCCCTGACGGTAGATTATGGGGAGCCAAAGTCTTCTCTGGAAGGGCCAGGCCATTCCTGCCAGGGTGGTCCTTGTTGGAGAGCTATAACCCTGAGCCTAGGAAGGGTGTTACTACTCATTGTCATGGCAACACCAAGCCCACAGGGAATGAAGGGACTGAAATGGCAAGTGAGGAGGCAGAAGGGCACCAAAGATCTTGTAGGGTATCCGATGGACACTTGTCCCATTAGGGAAACCACCTCAGGGATAATGTAGATGCCCGATCACTCCACTGTACACCTGAAGCTGAAGCTGAACAATAATGAACATCAACTACAACTTTATATATATAGTTACAAGAAGGGGAGTACAGCATTAGGAACAGAGACAGTGGAAATGTAATGGCTGTGTGCGATGTCAGAGGGGTAGAAGATGGTTATCACTGTGTGAGGGATATAAATTATAAATGTCTAACTATTACACTGTTTTGTACACCTGAAACTTAAAAAAAAAAAGGTGTGATCAAATGTGAGGATGGGGAGAAGAAGACCCTGGAGAATGGGTGCCAAGATAGGGAGGAGGAGGAGGTACAGAGTAGGAGTGGTTCCCTTAAAGAAATAGGCATCAAAACCATTAGAAACGTGGTGGAAGAGGGAGATGGAGATGGCAGTAGGGGAAAGTAAAAAGTAAAGTAAAAGAGAGACCTTTCCTGGAGTCGAGAAAAACAATATGCCATGAGCTATGGAATATGATGAACCTCTGTTCTGAGGTGCAACCAAGAAGACAGACAAAACAACCTCAAGAATGTGGGACCCCGGCCCCTGAGTCCATTGTATGTGCAGCTAGGAGTGTCTCCCATGAATGGGATTTAGCATCTGGACGCCCCTGATACACGTGAGGAGGAAGCAAGCTCTCTTGGACGGGGTCTTACATGCCACTTCTAAGATAAGACGGCCCTTTTCATCACTCCACACCAGTTTCCTCCGGGAAGAAAACATAAATGCTATGCATAATGCATATGGCTGGGCAGAGACAGGTATTGAAGTGGGGAGACAGTTGAACTAAGAGAAGGCAGAGTGGAGGTTCGGCCACACTCAGTATTGGAGGCTCCACCCAGCCAGGTGAGACTATTGTCACAATTATCTGCATGTAGATGGAGAATCACGGGATTCCATCATTCTCCTGTCTTTCTGCTTCTTCTTCATTTATCTCCATTCACCCCCATGTCCAGGTGGGCCTGCAGGTGCCCCTTCTTTGGTCCCCTACATTTTTTGAAGGTCAGGGAAACCAGGAAAAAGTCTCTGGCTGACAGATTGGGCCATCTCCTCACTAGACTGCAGCAAGGAAGGTCTGTGTCTCTTCTGCTCAGGCCCAGGCTTTGCGGGGGGGTGGAGAGTCTCACACCGTCCAGGGCAGCCCCACACGCAGTTCTAGAACTCGGGTTTCTGAGAAAAACGGAGAGGACATTTGCCTTTCAGGTCTTCATCAACACCTTACGCAAAGGTGGTGGCTGCCACCGAGTCCAAAACACCTTGATGAGATCTGGCGGGTCCAAGTAATATTTCAGAGAGTATGTGGGAACTACTTAAATAAACTTCTCTGGCATGTAAAACAAGCTCATTTAAGGAATGTCAATAGGCCAATTATTCTTAGCCCTTTATAGAAAGACTCCCAAGGGCGGATATCTATTTGACAGCATTTTGTTGGGTTATTGCCTTTACTTAATGGTAAGAAAACAAAATTTTTCCCAAAAACATCTTAGAATTTTCACTGTGCTTCCTTCAGTAAGAGCAAAACTGTATATCTTAGCATCCACAGAAATATGTAGTTGTCTGAGCAATATCCCATGTCGTTTAATCTTACAACCACACCTTTTGATGATGAGAAACGGGGCTTCCGAGGGCTTTGCCCAGGGTCACAGCCAGCAGGGAGCAGAGCAGGATCAGAAGCTTTCAAGTCTCTTTCATGGCTCTTTGGTGCCACATAAACTTAGAGTGAACTTGAACAAGTGAATGTAAAGTCTGTCAGCTCTTCCCAGGTTCCTGGAGTAATCACAAGCACAAATTGTGGCAGTTTTAGCCTCTTCATAGGTCTTCCTTTTTCTTTGGGAAAAACCCCAACATCTTTCTCTATCTTTTCTCCTCTCTGATTTTTTTCTTTTTCCTGTGAGAATTTTGAGAGATTTTTATAATTTTGTTCTTGAGTTATTAGGCTATTTAAAAAGTGACAGTGATATCTTAGCATGAGTATTCCTGCAAGTGACAAAAATCTATCCTACAAGTTGTTTTCAGATATAGTAAAGATTTTAGATATATTACATTCAAGAATTAATAGAACCTATGCAATGCTGTCTGTGGTAGACATTTTATTAAGGATTTGTTTTCATTTTGCAGTTTTCTTTTCATATCTTTTTAGGCATCATGTATTTTCATAGGCTTTCAAAACACATTTTCAGTTTTCTCATCCATAAATTAGATATTGTATCACCTGCCTCGTAAGGTTGTTATGAAGACTAAATCTATTTCAGTTGATAAAGTTCTTAGAACAATACCTAGCACATGACACTCAATAATGATTAGTTATTATTATTATTATTATTATTATTATTCCTATTGGACAAGAGCTTTCATTATACACCTCATGACAGAACAAATTTGTAGGGAATTAGTAATTTGACAATTTGAATCCTAATATAACCCATGACTATTACTAGTTTATGCTGAACACCCAATATAGCTCTTAGGAAATGACACAGTTTAAGAGAAGAGACTGTATGAGGTAATTACAGTCAATTATAGTAAGAATGTTAAGGGGAATGTTCTAGTGAGAGGTGAGCATCAGCTCTTTCCAGTAGAATAGAATCGAGTAAGATGATTAAGAGCTTGGATGTCCTTTTTAAAATCTTGGCTTCGAGCTCACTCTCTGTGTGATCTTGGGTGAGTTATTTGAGCCCTCGAAGCATCCATTCCTTGATCCATAAAATGGAGATACATTAGTGTGTATGTCAAGGGTTGGGGGAGGACTAAACGAGATGGTGCTAAAGGGCTTGGCCTAGAGCCTGGCACAGAGTGATGGTCAAAATGTTGGAGTTATGATTGTGAGCTCAGGGCAGGAGTCCAAATAGAGACTTCTTCAGTCCAAATAGCCCTAATGTCCATTTACCCTCTTTATAGCTCCCATATGCCAATATTGTACAACCCTTTAAAATCTTTAACCACAGTTGATAAAAAATTTACTTTTCACTCCTTTTTTTCTGAGATTCCAATGCCACCCCCAAAGGGTGAACCTCCGTTTGAGAATCACTGTGTATCGTGCATATTTCTTCCAGCCTAGAGAATGTTGGCAAACATTGGTTTGCTTTCTATAGTTTCTGTTTTGAAACACACACACACACGCTCACATTTATATATGAAAGTGATATATATATATATACGTATATATATATATACGTATATACGTATATATATATATATATATATATATATATATACGTATATATATATATATACACACACATATATATTTAGTTTCTGTAATATAAAAATATAATATTGGCAAATTCTTAAAAACTCTATAGTTCCATTTTCTGATTCCTCTATCCAGTTTGTCTGAAACATAGCTTACTCGTTTAGTAGGAGTGCAAATGATACTATTCACATCAGTTGGCCATAGGTTGGGAAAAAAACCCCAAGTTTTCCAAGGCAATTCACTAATTGTGTGTGCAAAAAAAATTCATATTTCAATGCATAACTAATAATGTCACAAGTCACTCATTTGAATACTTTTGTCAAAAGTAATCTATTTTCTTTTTAAGAGAAATATACCTGCGCTTAATCATTAGATTTCTATTAAATAATTTTTTTCCTTGTGTTAATAGTCTTTTATTTCAACCCCAGCTTCTTTTATTTAAATGTGAAATTTGTGAGTCAAATATGGCAAACAGTATAAAATGAAAAATTATCTTTAATTCTTTACTTTAAAGTTTTATTCATTTGCATAATAGGCTTCATGGTGGGAAAGTATTGACTTTAAGTCAATTAATTTAGAAACGATTCCTGTTTCTAAGACAAAGCACTGGTCCTACCCTGTTCTATGGTTCATCACTTTTAAGCATGAGTGAGCCACAAAGAAATTTTGTAAGAAATGAAAATCTGAAAATGGGGGTAAAAGAAGCAGGTAGATATGTGTACTGGGTAGAGATAGATATACCACCCCTGGGAAGACAATAGGACAGGTAAAAGAAAGTGTTCAGGAAAGGAAGAAAGGGATAAGTCATGGCTTCATGCAGTTGAGTGCGTACAATATAAAAGAATATTAGTGTTAGAAGCCCAAACAGCATAATTAGATCTGAATCACATAGGACATTGAGATTTCTAACCCATATCAATAATTCCAGGAAATGATCAAAGGTTAAAAGTGGGTCATTGATTCCAAGAAGCCCTCTGTGCTTAAAATTCATTTTCACACTGATGTTCAATATAAAAATACCCACAGCTCAACACAGGTGTGTCCCCATTCAATAGCCTGGCATTTATCCGTTCCATGGGACAAATTTTATTTTATTGCACCATTACACTTTATTCAGGCAATATTAGCAAGTACAATGGCCTGTAAAGAAAAATTAACTTTCAATAAAGATATCAGGAGTGAGGTAAAATATGGAAAGTTAATACTCTGGCTACTAGGGTCCCTAAAATGTACCACAAAGTCCTAGTAGTAACATTTCTTTGAAATATGTGGTGCTCCATGATAGAAAGGATACCATCTTACCCTTGCAAGCTGTTTCCAAATCTGGTGTAGATTAAATGCCTGCCCATTTCCTTCATGCACAGATCTAACATTGTATCATCTCTCATTTAACTGTGCAGAATTGAGCACATGCATAATTTATAAAATCTTTCACTTAGAATGTCAAGTGGCCTGAGGTGTGTATATCTAGGGTTGAATTTTCCTGTCTTGCGCAGATATAATGGCTTGTGACTAAAGGTCTAGGGCTATCGCTTTTTCTTCAGAACACAGGTTTGCACCTAAATGTCAAATGTCAGAGTAGGGTGGGACTTGGCCTGATATCCAGGTAGGGCTGGCGGTGACGCTTAGGTATTAGGTTGAGAGTGTGTGCACAAGTATACATACACCCTCACACACACATACACACAACACTCACACTCATCTCCAGAGATACCATGTTTAAAGATGGTTATGCAAATGTGAGAGAGTCCGTGGGCAAACTTTGTCCTGTTTTAAAGTTCTATTATAAAAAACAATCACTCTAAACCCAAGCAGAATCTATTCCTCTTGAAAAGGACTCATCTATTAACATTTTTTGGACTTCAGCGAACACCTTAGAATATATGATGGAATATGATGGAAGGGCATCATCTGTAAGGAGAGGTTAGGAATCATGATTCTCATGCTCACATCACTCCTCTGTTCAAAATCCTGTAACTACTCTGCCTTTCACCCCGAGTAGAAGCCAAAGTCATCATGGCGGCTGCAAAGGCCCGCCCCTTTCACTCCCCCATTGTCGCAGGGCCTTCGCACCCGCTGTTCCCTCTTGGAAAGTTCGTCCTCTGGCTCCCTCCCTCCCGTCCATCAAGTCTGCTCAAATCTCACTTTCTCAAAGAAGCCCGCCTTCACCTGCTCCCCCACACCTGCTACCCCAATCTCAATGACCCTGCCCTTACTTTTTCTTTTCTTTCCATTAAATTTAGCATTTCTACCCTCTGCTATAATTTACTTTTTATTTTATTTACTGTTTACCATTTAGCTCCTTTTCCTAAAACGGATCTTTCTAAAAGATTCCTGTCCTCAGGCTGCATGAGGACAGGGATCTTTTTTCTCCTATGGGTCCCAAGGGCCTGAGGGAATGCTAGGTACACAGTTGGTGCTTAGGAAATATTTGTTGAATGCCTGATTGAACAACCACATTGCAGAAATGATTCTGAGTCTTCTTCACCGTCCCTAGTGCGATGATTCCTGTTTTGTAGACGAGGAATCTGGAGATCAGAGAGATTGAGTATCTTGTCCAAATAAAAGAAGTTACCAAGAGCCAGGGACAGGATTCATGACAGGTCTGCCTGCCACCGAAACCAGTGTGCTTTCTTTAATGCCAACATCACGTCCTCTAAAATGGGATTATACTTGATAAAAACAGACTGAATTGTGGTTTGTCATGCTAGGATGAAGGCGACTGCATACAAACAAAGGGAAGTTTGTGGATTTTTTGTAATTCTAGCCTTGAACATGACCTTTTGAGGTTCTGAGGTCTGGGGGAAGGGGGTATGGAATTTGAAGATCAGAGAGGTGAGTCCAGAAAGCTGAATTACAACATTCTTGAATTTACATGTAAAACAAACTAACCTAGAACAGAAGGAGAAAGACTAAGTAGACGTTGGTCAAAAGGAGGGATATAGTAAGCAGTGTGACCTTCAGTTTGTTTTTTATTTCTAGCTTCCTGTTCACCTAACATCTCTTACGATAGTGTCTCTCAAGCTTGAGTGTGCTTAGACACTTCCTGGGGATTACATTAAATACCGATTCATAGGCTGCACTCCAGGCTTAGTTTAATAAATCTGTGGACCTGGAAATCTGCATTCTCAACCAGCTCTCCTGTGGTTTCGAAGCAGCTGACCTAGAGATCACAGCCAGAAATCTGTCCCTAAGGTAAGTGAAAAAAAAAAAAAAAAAAAAAAAAAGACTTTAGAGACTTATTGAGTCCCTAAAATATTCAATATTTCAGTTTTAATCTCTTCCTCTAAAAAATGGAGGATTCTGTCATATGAAGACATTCACGTTGGTTTAACTGCTCCCTTAAGGAGCCTTCGCCATTTGGCTGGTTGGTGACTGACAGTTACTGACAGGGGTGGTGATTGGAACACACAGTTCTTGGGTGCAAACATGCCTTCTGAAAATATTCATTGACTTGCAATGCGAGTGCTCCGCAAACTCTCTTGAAGAGCTCTCTATAAATGAAATGTAACGGTTATCCTCGCGACTGTCATTAAGTTTAAATGTTAATGTCTTCAGCATCTATATCCCTAGGCTGCTCTCCCAAGTTCCACAACTTATGAAGAATCTAGAGAGGCAGGAGCATTGAATCAATGCCTTTCACTGTATAGAAAAATCCTTCTTTTTTTTTTCTTGAAATCTTTTTGTTGTCACCATGTAGTTGGGAGCTGTGCCTCAACATAGACGTAATTAAAACGAAGCCTAATCAATGAGTTTGCTAACAGTGTTTATGGGAAAATTCTGGTAAAAGCCCCACACATGCATTTGTGCTGCAGGTCAGGGTATGGCTGACTGCCTGTTTCAGGTAGAACCTCATGGGTTACGTTTTGGAATTATATTACTTTAGCCCAGGCTGAGATCCTCAGTTTTTATACGTTATGAAATTAAATTTGTCACTTCATGAAGCTTAACTTGTCTTGGGGTTGATTAAATCAAGCCAGATTCATAGGATGTTTTATGAATAAATAGGAATTCCAGTGTCCTCAATTGCACAGGAAGGACCACGTCCCTTAGATGGTGGGATGATGGGTTTGTTCTTGGAGGCTACGGCTGTGGTTGGTGAGCAGAGAGTTAGAGGGAGGAAAGAGGGTGTCACTGAAATGATATTTGATTTAGGTTAATATTAATTCCTAAGTGAGCTTTCTCCAGCTTAGGAATGAATATTTTTGTCTAACTAAATCCTGATTATCGATATTTAGGTACTTTCTTCCTCCGAGCTGAAGTTACAAATATTTATTTTGATGACCCTGCTGTTTTTGACCCTTTATCAGTTCCCCCAAACTTTTATTATTACAGTGTCACTTCTTAAAACACTTAACAATTTATCTTAGTGCTACATTTTAGTGAGTTACTTTCTGACCTCTAATTTTATTGGCAAACTCTTTCTAAATTAAGCCAACACATGACTTCATAAGGGACCTCCTCTTGAGGGTCTGAGTGGATTGTGTCTTACCTAAGGTCATGTAGCCTGTTAGTGGTAGAATCTAGACTATTTCCAGCCCTCTGACTACTAATTATGGACTCTTCTATGTAATTCACACTGCCTCATGTTCTTACGGTTAACTGGAGATATGGGGACAGTTTTTCAGCTGTGGGAATGAGTAAACAACTAGCTCACCTGGGAAGATGACCTTCCATCACGATCTCTTTAACACAGCATTCTAACCAAACTAACCAGTCCATATGGGTTCTCCCAGATTACCAATACTGTTTGTTTTCATTATGAGACGAATGAGGGAGAAATACTTGCTGTGTGTAGACCTCAATCTAATTACTACTGCTAGAGAACTTTGTCTAAGCATTACCAAAATTCTCATTGCCTCCATTTTCTTGAAATTTTCAAGTATTAGTAATTACCTTGGGTTTTAAAAGTATTTCCTCTTTCGGTCTTGGAAAAGCATTGGCCCATTAAAGCCATATTTTTACTGCAGATATAGACTTTTCAAGTTTAGTCTCCTTCAAACAGAAAGGGAACCATTAAATTTCTTTTTTAGAAAAACTGGTAAAAAACTGTGCAATAGCTTTTTATGTCCTTATAATTTGAAAACAATTGATTTTTTTCAAAAGGTCATTTTCCCATATTTTCTAGTACAGAGACAATATAAAAAAGGTACTTAATATTAATATTGTGGAATGAATGAATAAATATTTACTTTGGTCATCAAAAAGATGTATATAAAGTAACGTAAAGATATTTGTTACTTATCACTCCTTTGGTAGCACTGGATGAAGATAATAAGACTGTCACAGATGAGAAGCCAGACATCAAAGGACTAGCCAAGTAGCTGGTTACATTGCAGAGCCTGAGAACCAGGTACAACTGTAGACGTTTTAGTTTCTAAATCACCTAATGTTTCCCTAATGATGTGTCATGAAGATCATTGATAATTTTGGTAAAAAGAAAATCATGACTCTCATGCATATGTAAAATGAACATTTGTCAAAGATTTTATTCAACTCATTCATTATGAGGGAACCAGTATGATGTTATAACTTGTTCAAAGAAAATTTGAGTAGCTGGGCTTTTGTAGGCAATACTAAGATAAGAGTGAAGGGTTAGATACAAAACTGGTTAATATCCAACAGAGCCATAAACCATAACCTCTCTGGTTATCTATTCCACCAAACAAAAATCTGCACATTAACCTCTGCCCCTACAGAGTTGTAAATTGGTCCAGAGAACAAAAAGCCAAGCCCAGCACTGCACTGAAAAGTGTTCCTAGTAATCTCTTTTTGCCTATTTCCAAGATAATTTTCGGATACCTGGTATGCCAAGATTTCTTACCATCACCACTCTCTTACCATCACCACTCTCTCCCCTTTCTGTCTCCAATAAATATATGTACATATATACATACGTATACATATATATATATATATATATTTATGCATTTATTAGAAGGAAATATGTGTGTGTGTGTGTGTGTGTGTGTGTATATATATATATATATATATATATATTTATATATATTTCCTTCTAATTGACACTCTACTTGTTTTATCTTGGGTGAAAGTGAATTGTGGCATTTAACCTGACTGCCCTTCTAGTCCCATTGACACTCTCTTTTCTTTCATCTATCCAACCATCCATTTATTCATCCATCCATTCATCCTTCCATCTATCTATTTTCCTATCTCATTTTTTATTAATTTATTCTCACATTTATTCAGCAAGCATTGGCTGAACTCTGATTACAGGTAAGGCATCTGTTAAGAAATGTGGAGAATACATCCTTAAGATATCAGACCTATGTCTTCTCTGAAAATAAGTTTATAAACTAGTTCGTGAGACAAGACATCCATAAAATTATATTACAGGTGTTATTTTGTTTGCCAAGAGTAAAACAACAATATTGCAATTCAAAGATTTCTTTCTAATGCCAAGATTCTCAAACCCTCCCGTATGAATTATCAATAGAAACATTTATCACTCTGATAGCAGTATCCTAATGAAGATAGTTTGATCTGGAAATCTTTAATTTTGCCTACTGAACTATATGTTGATTCAATTAAACAAAAAGAGCAAAGCCAGAAGTATCACACTCCCTGACTTCAAAGCATTATGGTCGCAGAATATGTTTGGTATGATATCGATTTCCTTAAATTTATTGGTGAGGCTAGTTTTGTGTCCCAACATCTGGTGTTCTGGGATGAAAGGCTCCATAAATGTCGATTATATCCATTTGGTCTGTGTCATTTAAGGCTGATATTTCCTTATTGATTTTCTGTTTGGTTGATCTATCCATAGCTGTCAATGGGGTATTTAGGTCCCCTACTATAACTGTGTTTTTGTCAGTTTCTCCCTTTAGTTCTGTTATTAGTTGCTTTATATATTTTGCTGCTCTTTGGTTGGGTGTATATATATTGATAAGTGTTGTGTGTTCATGATGTATTGTCCCCTTTATCACTATAAAATGTCCATCTTTGTCTCTTGTTACCTTTTGTATCTTGAAACGTTTTTTCCCCAAATATAAGTATGAATATACCTGCTTTTTTCTGAATGCCATTTGCTTGGAGTATCATTTTTCCACCCTTTCACTTTGAGTTTATATTTGCTCTTGCAGCTGAGATATGTTTCCTGAAGGCAGAATATGGTTGCATTTTGTTTTTTGATCCGATCTGCTACTCTGTGCCTTTTTACTGGTGAGTTCAGTCCATTTACATTTAGGGTGATTATTGATGAGGATTTCCTATAGTCATTTTATCTTTTTTTTTCTTTTTCTCTTTTTTGGCAGCTTTGTGTCTCCATTTTTTCTTTCCCCTTGTGTTTCTGTCTGTTATTTTAGTTTGGTGGTATTTTATGATATTTTCTTTTGTTTCCTCTTCTTTTATGTTATGTGTCTCAGTTCTAGATTTGTTTGTGTGTGGTTACTATTAGGTTTATGCAAAAGAACATTTCATATATACAGTAGTCCTTTTTCTGTTGAACACATCTTATCTGCATTCCTCTTTGCAAATTCAGACATGTCTTTGCAAAAGAAAACATTCATTTTATGTGATTGTTGCCACAAATAATGTCTTTTTATGCTCTGAGATCATTTCCAAATTGCAGTAACTATTGTCTTCTTTTTAAAATGTCTTTATCTCCTTTAAACTTTATGTTATATTTAAGTGTATAATACCCTATTCTGAATAAGAGTTGCAATTTCTTTCTTTTGTCTGTTTGTTAGTCATCTTATCATAGTTTTGTAACCTTTCGTGTTTTTGTTTCAGGCAAAATAACCCCCTTCAGTATTTCCTGTAATACAGGTCTTGTGGTAGTAAATTCCCTCAGCTTCTGTATGTCTGGAAAAGTCTTTATTTCACCTTCATATCTAAAGGATAACTTTTTTGGATATATTATTCTTGGCTAGTAATTTCTCTTTCAATAATTTGAATATTTGATTCCACTCTCTCTTCTCTTGTAGGGTTTCTGCTTTAAAAATTTGATGATAATCGAATGGGATTTCCTTAATAGGTTCCCATCTTTTTTTTCCCCGTGGCTGCCTTGAGAATTCTTTCTTTGTCATTAATTTTTGACAGTTTTAATATAATGTCACTTGGAGAGGCCTTTTTGGATTGAGATAATCTGTTTGCTTCTTGGATTTGAGGATCCAGCTCTTTTCATTGGTTTTGGAAGTTCTTGCCCACTATTTGAATAGGATTTCTTTGTCCTGCTCCCTCTCTTCTCCTTCTGGTATACCCATTATTCTTATATTGCTCTTTCTGCTGGAGTCAGATAGTTCTCATGGAGCTCTTTCATTTTTTTTTCTCTCCCCATTTTCTATCTACTTCCATCTGTGTCATTTCTCAATTTCTATCTTCGATACCACTAGTTCTTTCTTCCATCTGTTTAACTCTATTTCGTAAGCTCACTAGTTCATTCTTCATATTTTTTATTGAGTTCTTCAGCTCCAGAATTTCTATTTGGTTTCTTTTTAAAGTTTCAATGTCTTTGGTAAAGTACTCCTTTTGTTCATTGATTTCATTTCTGAGTTCATTAAGCGGTGTATCTGAGTTTCTTTTTATTTCATTGAGATTTTTTTTTCAGAATTGCAATCTTGAATTCTCTGTCATTTAAATCACATATTTCCAAGTCTTTAAGTTTATCTTCTGGAGGTTTCTCATTTTCTTTCTGAGCTGCCTTATTACCTAGGTTATTCATGTTATTTGATGGATTATTTATCTGCCTAGGCAGTTATGGGAGTGAAATCTGGTTTTTAAAAAAGTGGCACTTCTCTATTTAGCCGGTTAAGAAGAGGTTTTTCTTTTGTTTTCCAATAGGTGGTGCCAAAGTTCAAGTTTTCATTTTCTCTTGCACTGCTCCAGCTTCTTGGATCTCTGTGGGGCAGTGGAAAATGCCTTGTATGCCCTGAGGTGGGCGTCTCCTCTATGACCAGGTCACCGCTGGCTCAGGGCACCACCCCCATTGGGAAATGTGGTGGGTGATGGGGTTCTGAGCCTGTGAGGTCCCAGGGCTGCCCCCTGCAACCAGATGCTGCTGGCGGTGTGGCACTGCCCAAGGTATTCCAGGTGCCCCTGCTGGGATCAGCTGCGATGGGTGGGGTTGGGGTGGGGTGGGCTGGGAGAGGCCATATCCTGCATTTGTGGCTTTGTTCTCCTCCCAGTAATGGCGATCACCAGACCTTAGCTGCTACATCTTTGTATCGCAACCCTTGTCACTGAGATTAGCTGCACTGTGCACCTGACACTCAAGGAGGAATACTTCTGCCTCTCCAGTTCTCAGGACTGCAGATAGTGTGCTCTGTAACGCAACACTCACTGCTACAGCTTCTTCTGGGGCCAGCTGCTAGCTCTGGGAGGGTCAGGGTAGGTGCACAGGCTCCATGGCTTTGTTTTTTGCCTGGACCACAGCTGCTGCACTTCTGTATTCCATCTCTGACCTGCTCGCTGGGTTCAGCCACAGTATGTGCTGATGACTCAGGCAGGAGTGCTTATTCTATGTCTCTGTTCCTCGGGACTGCAGAGAGTGTACACTGCAACCTGATTCGTCCCCTCTCCTGAAACCTGTAGTGAGCTCTGGGCTGCGTCTATGGCACCCATTTCTGCTCTTCTCCCCCCTCGCCCCATTTGCTCTGATTCATCCACCTTCAGATGTTTCAGTGTGCGCACCTCTCAGACATATTTGTGTGTTGAGCAGGGAATCCTTTCTTGAATGATAGTTGTTCAACTTGTTGTAACTTCAAGGGGAGAGACTAGGGGACCTCTCACACTGCCATGCTTCTGATGTCTCAGTCTTTTCTTGAGAGTAGATTTTGATTGGAATAGAGAATGTGAGAGCATTTGAGCACCCAAGGGATGAAAAGAGAGACTTCCCTTGGAAAAATAGAATGAAGAAAATGGATGACAGAATTCCAGTCATTCTTAAGAATGTGTAGGAGGTTTGTAGGAATTGGTTTTAAGTTATTATTTTGAGAGAAGATGATTGGTTAGTTATTTGTTGGTTGGCTGACTGGTTAAGGTGAGAAAGAAAGGAACAGAAGGGAAAGAAGGACATTACAGAAATTCAGCCAAACCTTCCTATAGTTATCTGGGCCCTGACGGGGGGGTGTTAGTAGGGCAGGTGGAGGAAACAAGTTCTAGAAATTCAAAGGATCTCATTGTCTTATAAATGGGCACCAGCTTAAACATGCCACAGAGGTTGCTAAGTAAGTCACTTAGGAGCAATCCTTGAGGAGCTAGGTAGTTTAACCTTAGCTGAGGGCAAAATCTGGGAAATTATATTTCTTTGTCTACCAAATTAACACATGACTGCTTTCAGCTCTGGAATATTTGGATTGATACGATTCAGTAATCTGAATAGTTTTCATTAATGAAGAAATAGGCTGCATATGTTAAGCATTAAGGGTTTGCAGTAAAATGTTTATAATTTTACTCCTGGTATAGAGGGTGCAAGGGACAGGGAGGAGGAAGGCTGGGGACTAAGGTCAGGATAGCTTGGGAAGATGAACGTTAGCAATCTTGGTAGTTTGTCGGCGTTATCCAGGATTAATCCTATTCTCAGGGAGGAGTCTAGGTTGTCATAGTCTCCATACCTTTTATTTATATGTCTTGAAAATAAGATTGACTATAGAAAGCCATAGCCAGGATAATGCTGTGCTCAAGAGTAGGTAACGCTTAATACACGCTTTTGGAAAATGTAAATAAATTAGAATTGTTAGTTTGTTTATCTGTCTCCTTTATTTCAATATATTTGTGGTTAAGACTTTTGGTCAAGTAAACTTAAATACCCGGTAAACATTAGAGCATGATTTGTAGAAAACAATTTATCACCTTAATTTGAAAAGTATGTTGCATAAGACAATCTACAAACACAGGGAAAGAAATCTATAATAGTATAAACATATATACATAGATACACATCTAATAATGTAAACTTAAACACTCCTTAGTAGAGTTTTGGGGTGCTGTGCAAAGGACTGGGCCAGCATCAGCAGGCCAATCTTCTACTTTCATCTCTTCCTCTGACCCACAAGGGAACTTTGGGCAAGTCTGTGTCCTGTTCTGGGCATCACTTTCCTCACCATGATTTGAAGGGTTTGGAAGCGATCATCTCAACATTTTTTTCTAGCTCAGTGATTATAGGTTGGGCCAAAATTTAAGTTCTTTAGCAACAATGCTACTCTGTTTTGGTGACTTTAATTCTGTCCATTCCGAAGCATCTTTCTGGCTTCCCTTCCTGCCTTATCTCCCTCTCTGTTTCCTTTGCCCTTTTTTTTTTCTTACACTGTTGTCTCTTCTGAAAGCCCAGGTGGGAGTGGGTGTTCTCATCGATAGAGGGAAGTTTCGAATTTCTTCTCCCAACACTTATAAACTTTCATAAAGTGAAACCTCACACATTATACGTTTAATTTTAGCTTCAGAGATGAATGTGTGAGAATGTATTTGTCTAAAAACAATTCTTAAGAAGGAGTCACCCCAGCAAAATGGCTGGTCTTGTCGGATGGTAAAATGGCACCATCCATGCTGCTGATTGGGCACAGAGCTGCTCTGAAGATATGCTAGTATTGTCTGTCCATTTCACAGGGAGTTTACAAATTCCTCCCTATTAATTTGGACTTGGACACAGTGAACTATTTAATGTCTCTGTGGTAGGTCACCGGATGTGCCTGAAATGTTTACTTACGTGGGGGGCTGTTTTGGCCTGGAATAGGGAAGGGTGAGGCTCCCCCTTACTTGTGGCAGCTGGGGCACCATCCAGTGACATTCAGTTACCTCTGGGCATTTCCCTAGTCAAGACACTGCTGTGACACAGTCCTCCTTATGCTGTGGCAATGACTGGATCACACCTCAGAGTGTAGCAGCTGGAGGCCTTACACATGCTGTTAAAAAAGTATCAGAATTGAGGTGAAAGTTTTAATTTTAGGCTTTTAAGAGCTAGGCTTAAAATTTTTTTTTCCAAAGGCTGAGATCAAATTGTTGCTGATCATCTTTTGTATTTTTTTGCTGCCACCCATAAAACTCTTTAACGTCATTCACCAGGCTGTAGCAATACATTTGTAGTACAGGTTACTGAAACCAGTTTAACATAAGTCTGTCTTTGTACTGACTTTATATGGTAAGAGATCTTCAAGCCACAGGTCACATGAAAAGATTTTTAATTTAGTTCAGATTTGACAGGTCATGCTAATTTCCAATTGGAAACTTGGACTTTCTTTTTAAATGACCATTTCATCAAGGAAGAATTTACTAACAAGTGTTCTATTTTATAGCCAAGCATAATATATAGAGACTCAACCCTACCATTATAGGAAGGATATGAAAACTTTTTCTATCGGGGGTCAGAGAAGGGGAAAAAAATCTATTGAAGGTACCACAAATTAAAAATAACAAAACATAATAAGGGTTTTAAACAAAAAACCCATCTGTTTAAGGTTTTTAACTGAGAACAGAAAATGGGAAATTCTATTCTGGAAGTACACCATACAATAAATATTCTTCTGTTCTGCTTCAGGAATGAGGACTGAAAGAAAGGGAGAAAGAAAGATGGAAGAAAGGAAAGCAGACAGTGAAAGGATGGAGTTAGGAGGTAAAGGTAGAGAAGGAAAGGAGCGAATGAGCAGATCCAGGACGTAGGGATGGAGACTTTCCACGGGCCAGTTTAATACCCCTCCCAGTTCTGAGCAACCATTAACATGTCCTTGGGAAAAATTACTCCTTCTTCATCTCTTGTTTAATTTCTCACTTTTCATATCCCCTTCTCTGGGCCTGGCCCCGCCCACCAGCTACTGTTCTTGTGACAGTTTTCTCCCCTGACCTTCCCAGACTTGCCCTGGACTCACCGAGCCCCCGAGCTGTGGGGCAGCCCTCCCCATCTGCAGCCCTGCGTGTTCCCACCAGGCTCCACACCCATCTCTACCACTCACTTTCCCACTCAAAAAACTGCACCCAGAACTCGCCCCTGGAAATCCTCCTGGAATTTGCTTCTCTAACTCAGGAAAGTGGACCGGGGACTCCTCCCTCATTTCTAATTGGAGGCAACACTCAGATGGCGAGAGTCTTCCTCAGACCCTTCATTTCCCCTCCTCTGTCTCCTTCCCTGTTTGATTCCTTTTCTGCTTCTCTCCCTCCCTTCTCTCAGCTTGAAATAGGAAAGAAAATTAAGAGGTGCAATAACTCTTCCAAACAAAGATCACATTTTTCACTCTTGTTCCCTCCAATTAAATCACCACTAAGTATCTGAAGATGGGAGAAGTGAGAAGATAAAGAGGAAAAGAAGAAGAAAGGGGAAAATAAGAATACTGTCAGGCATGGGCAGGAGAAATCCTTTAGTGCTTTGCAACCATCAAGAAGGAAAATAACAAAATTAAAGCCTGTTAAAAAGCAGTGGATTCCCACTGTTGTTTCTCTACCTCCCAAATTTATATTTTTCTCTTTAAATGCAACAATATATTAGCACTTTGTCAATTGAGGAGCGCTTTATAAATGGTAGATGCTGTTCCTTGTTTAACAACTGCTCTGAGTGCCTGATGGAGCTATAGACAGACATATTTAAAGCTCTATAGCCCCCCCCCCGCTCCCCCCACACCCCTGTAATAGGATCTTCAGGGCAACAACTGAAGACCTACCTGTGGGAGGCAAAATTCTCAGATGGCCCCCAAGGATCCCCGCTTCCTGGAATTCAAACCCTTGTGTAATTGCCCCCTTTTCCTTGAGTGGAAATTGAACCTAGTGACTCACTTTTGCTGAATAGAATATGGCAAACTGATGGGATGTCACTTCCAAGACTGGGTTACAGAAGACTATGACTTCCATCCATCGTGCTGGCTTTCCCTTCTGCTTTCCCTCTCACTTGTTCACTCTGATGAAGTCAGTTGTCATCATGTTAGCTGCATTATAGAGAGGTCAGGTGGCAAGGAACTAGGGGCGGCCTCTGCCCAACAGCCAGCAAGGAACTGAAGCTGTCTGTTCACTATCCCGCCAGGAACTAAATCCTGCCAACACCACTAAGTAAGTTTGGAAGCAGATCCTGTCCCAGTCAAGTCTTGAGATGAGGCCCCAGCCAACACTTGGCAGTTTTGTGAGAGAATCTGAGCTGGAGACCTAGGGAAATCAGGTCTGGATTCCTGACCAATAGAAATTTTGAGATAATAAATTTGTGCTATTTAAAGCTGATAAGTTTTGGGGTGATTTGCTACATAGCAGTAAATACCTAGCACACTGCCTTTTAAGTTAACTTCCATTAACAGAGTCCTTTTGGTATCCCAATATACCTAGGTGGGATTCATGATTTGCTTATTGTAAGCCACATTTTACACCTAGAAAATAATGTTTTAGTAATATTCGTTAGAACTGCCTCGGAAGGGAAAGCTGTGATTCCCACAAGCACAAGAATATGCTCATTATTTCTTCTCTACCCATTCTTCCTAGACCAGCTTGGTTCTATCCTCTAAAAACCTTCCCAAATTCCGCAGCACCCTCTTCTGACCTATATAATTTAGCTGTGGGTTGTTTATTTTCCTGCATTTTCTCTATATTATTACACATTTGTCCGGTTGGACTATATTATCTTATGATGTATGACTGTGACTTTATTTAGTTCCCTGGGCCATGAAGGTAATCATGAGTCACGTGGTCACTAATCTTGGAAAGAATCAAATGGCTTCTCTGGACTCATTATTGATTCCATGATCATCTGAGGACTTCTGTTGGGTTATTACAACCTGGTCAACTGATGACAAGCAGCAAAACCAGCCAAAATAGCCTGTCACTGGAAGGCTCATGAAGCTAATGCTCATTTTTGCCATCAAGATTATCACAAGAAGCGTTTGTTATGAATGCAAACCCGTAGGAAATGTAATACAAATTGTTTTCTGGACAATAGCCACAGTAATGGGCATGTGGCTGTTTGATTCTTTCTAACGTCAACCGTCAAGTAACTCACGATTACTTAGTATGTGTCCAGGGACCCAAAATGAAGTCACTGCTGCTACGCCATAAGACGGTATAGTCCAGCCGGACAGACGTGCAATACGGGAGACAACGTAAGACTATAGACAACCAACCACTGAGTTGTAGAGGTCGTAGTAAGGTGCTCTAGGAGTTTGGGAAGGGTTTTGGGAAAAAGAGGACTGAACTGGTCTGGGAAGGATGGGTAGCGAAGAGACAATGAATGTGTTGCAGTGCTAGGAAACAATTTCCATCTCCCAGGTGGTTCCAAAGAATATTTCTTTGGTCCTTGAAAGAGGTCGTATAAGAAAAAGTGAAAAGCAATTCTTCTGTCGTCAGTGCAGTGCCCTTGGCCTGGAGATGTCGCTGGTCCCAGTGAGTGGCTCTTCGGGGAGGAGGCAAACACCACAATTATGTGGAGTTGTTGCATTGTCTTTTCCTTCCTTTGGGCCAGGTTATGCCAGCGGTTGGGAGGATTGCGCTTGGGAAGGACGTAAACATGCCCCTGTGTGTCTGGGTGCGTAAATGTTGCTAAGAACGGCCACGTGGATGTGGTAGGCTGGAACTGCTGGAAAATTAACCACCTGGGAGCAGGTCCTACCAACAACTGACAGCAGTGGGTGCACAGATTTCTCGACTTCCTCATACCTAGGTTGAAGCAGCGCTGTGCTGTGTATTCCAGCCTTCCAGAGTTCTCCAGTGGAATTAAGCTCTGGGCGCCCAGACTGGCAGCGGGCTCGGTAAGGTACCCTTTACTGGCCAACTTATCCACCCGACTACTGGGACTCCCTTCAGCTCTGAGATACACCACCTGCCCTTGAATGTTTGCCTCAGCTCGTACTTCTGGGGGAACCCAAAGTACACTGTGCATGTAGGGATGCATGTAGTACACTGTGCCACATGTACCCTCTCAGGAAACCCCTTCCACGGCTCCTGCTCAGAGGTGGGAGCTGATTGCGGAGGTGAACAGCACAGTGCTGCTGGCAACCGCACAGGCTCTGTCTGTCAGACCCTCATGCTTGATCTGCTGCCAGTAGCCAGGACGTTAATAAACTGAGCAAAACCCACACGGTACACTTATCACCACTTGCAGGTAGTCTAGCAAGAAAAATATGGTCTTCGTTTCTAAAACAAACAAATCCCATTCCCACTTTGCCCTGTCAGCTTTGCTCCATGTGGGAGCTTCACGCTGTCAATACTTCTCCTGGGTGAGTAGCCTGCAAAGGTTCCGAGTCTGAATGATTACCCCAAAGCAGGAATTGTGGCATAAATTTCCATGTGTGCAATACACATAACAGCTTGCGTTAAATGGACCCTAAACATATGGCATTGTTTTCTGTATTTTCTAACACATGGGCAGTTTCTCGTATCTTAAATCAACTGAATATGAGAAGATTATAGGCAAATCTTCTTGGAGGCTTAGCCACCGGGAAATAGATTTGGTTTGCTTAAATATTTGGGGTGGGATAGATGATGAGGTCCGAAAGGTATCCAAAGACACCTTTCATATTGTCACGTGGTAGCCCAAGGCAAGACCAGGGCATGACTCTGGAATCAGCTGCTCTCTGGACCTGGGCTCAGACCCTCTTCTCTGACACAGGCTGCAGCAGAAGGCAAGCAGAACCATGGGAAGTGAGCTTGATGAATAGGGGTTGAACAGCTGAGTGCCTTTTTCGCGTGTTACTGACAGGGACCAATGAGTCGTGGAGACCATCTCTCTTCCTGTGCCCCGATGTTGCTTTCATTTTGGATGGATTGTAACCTGTGTATAAGCTTATGTCACTCGCTTAGGGGCCACCAGATAAAGTCCTTAGAAACACTCCAGAATATTAGAATGGATCTGTTTTCTACTTGACCAGATTCCATGTAGGAGTGGGGTGAGGCCCCATTCTGAGTTTCAAGACATCAGATTGTATTTTCCCTAAGAGACATCGATTTTACTCACTTCTCAGATGGCTGTACCAAAAAAGGTAGCATTATGCCTGTAGAACACCAGTTCTCTGCAGGGAATGATCAACAAGGAAAGGAAAAAAGCAGCTCATTAGGCATTTCTGCCCTGAGCAGCTCACTTAACCTTGTCAGGCTTCCCAAACCACAGCCCGCTGTGCTGTCCTTATTACTGAAATGGGCCCACCAGTTTCAGGGTGCTGCCCTCCTTGCTCGTTCTGGGGCAACAACTCTACTGGGCCCACAGTTGGCCTCTACGGGACCCTGACGACCATGGTGTGGTCAGAAGCTTTATGGGCTTCGGGTATTTTTGGGCTTGCTCTGCCTGCTCCCTCCTTCATGCCCCGCCAGTATTGTAATGCACACATAGTAAAGGGTTTAGAGAGGGACATTCATACATGGTGTTACCTATGATATCTCTTCTGAGACAGGCATCACCAATCTGCAGGTGGGGCTGGGGTGGGGTGGGCTGTCTACTATAGAAACCAGGCTGCTGAGCTTCCTTCTGGGGAAAAGGAGGGAGCCCTTCCAGTTGGTAAGAAATTCCCCAAACTTCATGTGCCAATAAGTGACCAACGAGCCCCCAACCTGAGCCCCCTTTCTGTGCCAGTTAGGGGTTCTTCCCTGCACCTTCCCTGCTCCATGCTGCGCTCCCCACTGGTCACCCCTTTCAAGGCTGTGAATTGAGCTTCCCTATATAGAAACTGAGGACAGGGCACCCAGGCTCACCCCATTTTATCTCTCCAAACCCCTCATTCTCCCTCCAGGTTGTTGTGGCCAGAAAACAATGATTCTATAGCCCCTTATGTAGAGGAGAAGGGAAAGAAAAAGGAAGAGGTCTCCTGGGCTGGAAGCATGTAACGTTTTCTAAGTGACAAAGAGTGGCTTTATGAAACCAGGAAAGAGACAGCTGTTTCCTCAATGGAAACTTCATGCAGTAATACCAGCCTTGGGAAAAGCAACAAGCCAGGGAGGAAGTGTGTGTGGGGTGTGGAAGCTGGGCAGCCCTGATTTTTGGCTTTAGCACTTTCCAGCTGTGTCTCTAAGTCCCTTTCCTTCTTCATCTGTATTGAACTTAATTTTGATCACCTCACAGAGCTGTTGTGAGAATTAAAGAAGCCCAAACAGGAGAAGCAATATACAGGATAATGCGAGATACCTATCACGATGCTTAGGGAGTTGGCGTTCATTGCAGAGATGCCGAATGGGGGAAGAGGACCTGCCTTGCATAGGGCCTGCCCTCCCTCCTCCATCCTCTGTGTCCTGCCGGCTGTCCCTGTCCCTCAGTGCTCCCACCGCATCTGGGCTCACCCGGCGCCAGCTGCAGTTGCGCGCGGCCGCCTCTAGATGGAACTTTCTCACCAACAGAAGGCCGGGCCGCCGCTGCCCGCGCGCGGGGCGACCAGGGCGCTCCCTCCGCCTGTCGCCGCTGCAGGTGCAGGGCGCCGGGGCGGTAACTCGTGGGGAGGGCCGCGGGACTGTGCACGTCAGCCCGGCGAGTTTCCATGAGCTCGAGGCGAAGGGAATCCCGAGGTTTCCCTCAGAAACCCAGCAGCCACGCGGCGCGGTCACCAGGAGTTCCTGCGGGTGTCCGCGGCTCCTTGAATCAGCTCAATAAAATGACCGTCACTGTGACCGCCCGCGGCCCCCTCAGTGCTGTGCCCGCAGCAGGGCCGTGTCGTGTCCACCACGCGCTTCGGCGGCTCGGTGGAGGGCACCCCCGAGACCCCCCGGGGCGAGGGTGCGGGAGACTGTCGCCCAAGCTGCGGGGCAGGACGAATGGCGGAGCAGCCGCGCGGCTGGAGGCAAACTTTGCAGGGGGACCGCGCGGCCGGCCGATTCTACTTTGAGCATCCCCGAAAAGAGAGCGTGTGGCGGGACACTTGCCATCTACCATGTATTCTTACAGGGACCCTTTTCGGAGCCGTGCTCGGGAACCAGGAGCCCCGGCTTGCGGTCCCCGACTCCGTGCTCCGGGTGGGTGGCGGTCGCGCGGCGCCTGCCCGCGTGGGTCCCGCGCTGGGCAGGCAGTCGGAGCTGCTTAGCTCCTTTCCAGCCGTGTGCCTCCTTCTATCCACCCCCTCCCCGCCTCTCTCCCCCTTCCCCGCCGCCTTTGGGTCCTCCCTTTTCTGTTGGGGGCGGGATGCTAGGGGTGATTTTAAAAATCAGAACTGTTGACATTTCTGGTCCCCGCGCGGGTGAGGGCTGAGGCGATGATGCGCGGAGGGGAATCCGCCGAGCGTCCCTCTCTGCGCCCGCGCCCGCGCCGGGGCAGCTCAGTGACAGCGACATCCAGGGGCTCCTGCCCCACGGGGTTCCTCCTTCCGTTTCCAGAGGTGACTGGTTGGCGCGAAGCGATTGGCGACTCCGGGCGCGATCCCGGCCGCGGCTCCCCGCGCCGCGCCGGGTGAATGGCCGCGGGCGGAGGATCGGGAGGCGCCGGGCGCAGACCAATCGCGGCCGCCGGTGGGAGTATTTGTTATTCACATGGAAGAGACTTGGCGCCGGCAGGGCCAGCTCAGCCCCCTCAGCCCCGAGACCAGCCACAAGTGCGGCTGCGGCGCTCGCCTCACGCGGCGGCGGCGGCGGCGGCGGCGCTGACATGGAGCTGCGGTGTCCCCGCCGGCTTCCTCACCGCGCCCTCTGCGGGGAGCAGGGTAAGACTCGCTGAGCGCAGACCCAGGAAGAGAGGAGAGCCAGTGCCGAACCGCAGGAAGAAGCCCCCGCCCCAACTCCCCCCAAACGCCGTGTTGGAGGAAAAGGGGACCTCCCCCCACCCCCCCGCCCCGTATTGGATTCCCCTTTCCGTTTTCTTCTCCCAAACCGTTCAGTGTAGAGCCAACCAGGTGCACCGTTCCTTCTCGGATCACTTTAGTGATTTGCTTTTCCTGGGCACGGTCCATGGCCTTGCACCCCCGGAGTCTGGGAGAGAACTGGCAGGCGGAGGGGACGGGAATGGGGGGCGAGGGAGAGCGGGCACCAGGGGGCGAGGGGCTGGCCGGGCATTGGCGCTTGATTGGGTGTCTGTTGATTTTACGTGGCAAAGAACAAGGCAGCCACCCCTCTTGTCTTCCCATGATTACATTCCAGTGAAGAGGTTCAGAAAAGAGGGAGGCTTAGCTCGGGACTGCCAAGTCTTGGAGATGTGATCCCCCAAAAGTTTAGCCGGCGAATGGGAGCCTGAAGGGCGAGGGAAGGGGGCTGGCGCCCAGGTCGCTCTGCGGGCGCGCGGCGGCGGATTTCCAGGCGCCCTCCCTCGGCTGGCCTGCCCTGGGTGACCTCCCGGACCTGCCCTGGCGGAATCCGGACTTGCCCGCCGAGATGACGAGGTACCTCCGTTCTGCGAATCTAACTAACGGGAGGGATTTCTGAAGTTAGAGATGCGTTGGGGTAACCCCCGTCTTCCTGAGCGTGGGGCTGGGCGATGCATGTCTGACCAGGACCTGGGAAGATGGGGGTCGCGGCAGAAGCCCAGCGGCTGGGGCGTCCTCGAGACCCCGCATCCCCGCACCGCGTACGCCTGCCTGGAGTTTGCGTTCTCGGAGTTGGCGCGGCGAGGCTGGGATTTCCGCGCCCCCCCTTTTGTGGCTTTCGGGAAAACACTGGAGTTCCGCGTCCTGTTGGGGGCGGGGGGAGGGGAGGAGGAATGATCCCGAGTATCTTGAGTTTAAGAAGCAAAGGCAAATGCGCCCAACAGCTCCTCCCAAGCACCTGCGGCCAGTCTGGCCCCAGTTTCGCACGGACCCGCGCGGGGCGTGGGCGCTTCGGGCGGCCAGGTGCGGTGGGGCGGAGGCTGGATCCCCGCGCGCTCCTGGGGCGGCGCAGGCAGATCCCGGCGGCGCGGGAGAGGCGAGAGCCACCAGGTACTTCTCCCAAGGCCCAGGTCTCTCCTCGAACCCCGGTTCATCAGCTGAAGGAACCCAGAAGAAAAAGGAAGATGCGGTGGAGAAGAGGGGAGGGGGCCGGGGTGAGTGGCTGCGGGCTGAGACAGCGGTAGAGGGAGAGAACCCTCTGAGCCGCACGGGGAGCCAGCCCATCTGCTCTGCCAAATAGCTCGGAGACCCTTGAGGTTCGTACAGTTGGCGAAAATATAATAGAATCACACACACACACACACACCCAAAACCCGTCTGTCTGACGCGCTCCCTTAGTGCAAATGAAAGGCAGAGGGACGTGCGAGTCACTCAACTGCGCAAGACAGCACCCTCACGCTTCCTTGAAGATTGTTTTCCCCGGGGCCCAAACTGCAGAGCTTGGGGTCAGGTGTCTGCGGCCGGGGATGGCTGGAGTGAAAATAGACCTGTTCACCAGCTGCAGAAACCCAAACCTCTCAGTTCTCGCCCTGGGAGGGAATGCCGTGTTTGCCATTTGGGGTGATCCTTTCCCACAGACCTGACGGCGTGGGAGTCTCTCTCGCGAACACTCAAGAGTATACTACTGTCTCCACCACTTACCCCGATTGAATACCAATTCTGCCAAAGGACAGAACTGGAAATCAGGGTTGGTAATGGAGATACAAGAAAAATAAAAAACGGGACAAATGCATTCCGATGATAGCGTGTATTTTGCTTGAAAGAAAAAAATAAAAAGAGAAAAAGAGCCACCAGCAGGTAGATCTTGGATAAACACTTGACTGTAATTTCTATTTTCCGTTATGAAATTGTTTGTCAATAATTGCAAATAGCTACAGAAACCACTTTAGCGTACCTTAGCCACTTGCTTGTGAGTAATGTCTTGAAAGATCTCTGGAGGAGACAGAATCGCCTGTCTGAAACTCATTGCCTGGTGTTTGAAAATGTGTGGTTTGATAATTTTGAAGAGAAAAGCCATATTCATCAGGGAAAATGAAGTAAGAGTGTTAAATGTAGTTTTTCCATTTCAGAGTCAACTATAGGTTGTATCATACCTGAGATAAAGACAGAGAATTCTTGCTTTAAAATCTGGGACTCGTGGAGAAATAGCTGAGGGGAAGCTCTCTAGGAGAGGATTTTACCCAGAATAAAGAAATAAGATGCTGAGAACACAGCTGTATTGTGTTATTTAGGCTTGATTTGTTCTATTTGGTTTGTGTTAGCTAGTTTTGCCTGGCCATGCAAATTATGACTACTTGAATAATTCTAAAAACATCTAAATCCAAAAGGAATAGATACAAGGCAGAGTTGAGCTTCAATGAGTTCAGGAGAAAGTTAGAGGTCTGGAGAGATGTGCTCTATTCAAAGTTGGCTGGGTAGGTTGGAGCTGCTACAGGGCTCGTTTAATCAGTATTTACGTAGCAAACAACCAGCTGATATTCATGTTGACAATCCAATGCGAATCTTTGTGTAAGAATGTTCCATTGTCTTCAGGGCACGAGGCACTGTACACACACACTCCTGGTAGCAATGATGATTTGCCTTCCAAGTTTCTTACTGTCTCCCTCCTGTAGTTAGAATGCCCAACATGAAGAGATCCTTGCTTTAGTCTGGGAAGTGGAGTTGCTCTGTTCCAATGTCTTAAACAGAAGATGCTGCCTATATTTATCTCTTAACTGGACTCAGCTAAGACCTGGCCCATCTCCAAGCCTGTTGAATAGGCTGGCTTTCGAAGGGTCAGGAAACTGTCTCTGTTTTCTTGTCCAACTTGACTGGACATTACCAGACTCACACATGCACTTTGCTGAGGAGAAACCGTCACTAGCATTGTTTGAGGTGAGGATGTGAACAGAGAGCCAACTGGGACATATCGTTTCCATCCTAAGAGCGGAGTTTTCTGTCTGCTAGGAATTTATATCCCTTTCTTCCCCTTCCCCTCCCTCCTTCCCTCCCTCCTTCCCTCCCTCCTTCCCTCCCTCCCTCCCTCCCTCCCTCCCTCCCTCCCTCCCTTCTTTGCTTCCCTCCCTCTCTCTTCTTTCTTTTCTTTTCTTTTCTTTTCTCTTTTCTTTTCTTTTCTTTTCTTTTCTTTTCTTTTCTTTTCTTTTCTTTTCTTTTCTTTCTTCTCTCACTCTTTCTTGGCTCAGAGAGGTGTTTTCTTTGATTTTCATACCTACTTGGTGCTTTGACAAGTGGTGACTAACTCACTGACTAAGGACCTTGAATGTGATGCATTCTGATGCTAGGACCTGCCTTCTGAGTGGTGGACCCTGTTGGAGTGATTTAAGGGGCACTGCTGAGAGGCTCCTGATAATTCCCTTCTTTGGCTTATTACATTGCCAGTCTTTACCATTATTAGAGAGCTTTCTTTGGTAAAGAAATTATGGATCTCCTGGAAATTATCTTATAAATGCAGATGTTCCAACTGGGAGACGACAGTAATGTATCTTCTGGTTTTGATACCTGTTAATGAATCTACTCGCTCCTTGGGGAGGGCCAAGGTAAGGACAGAACCAGGTCTTAAGACTATGACCTGTAGGACACATCAGTACTGAGGCAGGGAGGACAGCCAGGTCTGGGGGTTGGGGGTGGGGGGGTGGGGAGGGAGCAGGTGAGCAGAAGTAGGAAGATGCAGGAGACGCCCACCGAAGGGTATGTGGAGATTATTGAGCACCTGTGTTCCCAGTTTCATACTTTTCCAGATGAGGTTATGCCTAAAGATAGAAATCTGCTGGTTGTTTATTGGCTAACTTTTCCAGTGGTAATGACCCTTAGTTGTAGAAGCTCTGTATTATATCCTGCATACAACTTAGGAAGGTTTCCAATTGTCCTCTTTTCACTGCAGAAGAATATCTTGTCACCACTTCCTGCAGAATAGCCTCTTGGATGTTCCAAGTGTTCATGATATTCAGCACCCAGGTCAGATATTACGCTTCCATTGACTTTTCCTCGGTGTCCTTCCCAGTTTTCCTTCGATATCCTTCTATTTCTGGGACACATGACTTGTGAAGATCTGATCAGCCCTGAGTGGGAAAGGAAAGTGTTTTTTTTTCTCTTCAGGTCTTCTAAGCACAGTACTCCAGCAAAATATTTGCGTTCTGTGGTTGCTTGTTAAACTAATAATACCCGTGTACATTCTTATAATACTGGCAGTTTATAAAGTACCTTTGCATGCATTATATCATTTCATTTCACAACCGGGAGAGGTGGCCAGAAATCATTCCTCAGTTTAGAAACAAAGAAACTGAGCCCAGGCTAAGTGACCTGCCCAATGTCATATAGTGAGTACTGGTGGAAGTGAGATTAGAATCAGGGACTTCTTGGACCCCAGGCGGCCACACTCAGAGTCCCTGTTATCTGATCAGGGTTAGCTCGATAGCTATCATGTTGTCCTGCTCCCAAGGGATGTGGAATCAGGGAAAGAATGTAGTAGTAGCAGCCGTTCCACATCTGAATTCTGGCTCAATATTTTCGACATATTCGTATAAGATTTCTGTGTTTCAGTTTCTTGTATCTCAAACAGGGGCCGTGATATCAACCTCATAGGTGTATTTTGCAAAGGAAATGAGATAACATGTGTGAGGTTCTAGGTAAACTGTAGGCAGTCAATGAATATCGGATTTACCCCCGTCCCTCTTCTTATATAATTCATACTAAAAAAGTAGCTTCTCATTACTTTAAGTTTGGTCTGTTTATGCAATAGCAGTGTTATTGAAAAAAAATTGGGCAAATTGAATTCCACTAAATCAGATTGCATTTTAAATGCACAGGGGATTTAGCTATTTAAAGGAAATCTGTAGTGAATTCTTTTGCGATGCACATAATCACTTTCTAATTTATCTGTTTAGTCAGTTGAACTTCTCATGTATCAGATTTTCTTAATATGGGGCTTTCTTGTACAGAATAGCTTTCCTCATCTCTCACTCATGGGAAAAAGTCCCTCAGCTTACAAATAAAATTAGTTATTGTGTTCATTTGGCAAAGCTCGGCTCTAGTGTTTGAGCATAATCTCATATTCCCTTATTATTCAATAATAGAATCTCAGAACGGGAAGCTGGAAGGTACCTTAGACATCACATGGCCCATCTCGTTTCTCAGATGAGGAGATGGAAGCACACAGAGGTAAAGTGACATGGTCAGTGTCGCCAAGCAGTGGCCAGCAGACAAGGATCCAATTCCAGGCCTTCATTGCAAGGGGAAGGCTCTGTCTGACCTACCCTCACTCTGTTCCCAGCAAGATTCCAGGCCAGACACACATGTTTCCAAATAGGAGATAATAGGCGACTATGATGCATTTTCTAAAACAACCCGAAACAGCGGCAAGTAGGAGCACTTTCAAGGGAAAACTGCTGGGTTTGCAATTTTGTGAATTGGTGACAATATTCAGCTTAACCTTTTTGTTAAAGAACTGAATGGAGTCCAGCACAGGGATGCTTTTTATAGGAAAAATAAAAATGACAATTTTTGGCTAATGGTATTCTTCAGTGAGGATTTTACCATGTCATATCTTTTATTTTTTTAAATTAAAGTTTATTGGGGTGACCAAAAACAACAAAAGCACAAGACACACGAATGAGAAACAAAAACCATGTCACGTCTTACAAGCACTTGCCACGGGCATGACAGACCCTGATAGATCCTATGTTGGTGGGTTTGTTCTCACTGCCATCAGGATGGCGAGGAAACTTGACGTGAAGTAGAGGTGTTTGGACAAACTGTATTTAAGATTCTCCACCCTTTGAGAGATTCAGAGATCATGCTGCTCTGGAAATGCCCCCAGGTTGTCCCCTCTTAATTAGTACATTCATTTTCTTAAAGAGCTGACCATTGACGATGGACACAGTTCGGAACGATTTCAGTGCAGGGGAGGTGCTGGCAAGCTCACGTGCGCTGCCACAGCCAGTCTCTGCAGTGCTGGGGCCTTGCTCAGAGGACAGGACCCACCTTGGGGCCCGAGGACTTGGACTGTCGTGCCACTTACTAGCTTGGGGCCTGGGGCCTTGCTCAACCTTTCTGAGCCTCCCTTTCTTATTTATACAAGAGCTAATAATCCGTGTATGAAAATTCAATAAGATACATTGAATTTCATTACAACTCAGTGTAAGGCATTTGAGACTTTGGTACAGAGAAGGTGCGTAGGAAATAAAAAGGAGCAGAATTCAGGGCCATGACCCCTGGAGGAGCTATCCTTGTCACTGGACTTTCAGGAAAGAGCTAGAACACTGTCAGGGAGCCCCAGACTCAAGTTCCAGTGTGTGTGTGTGTGTGTGTGTGTGTGGGAGGGCTGTCTGTGTGTGGTGTGTGTGGGGGTGTCTGCTCCCCAGCAGACCCAGGCCAGCAAGACTGTTAGGTGCTAATGATAGATGCTGTGTCATTTACTTAGGACTCGCTGGGAGGGAGTGAAGCGGAAGGGCTTCCCCGGCTCAGGTTAATGGTTAGGCCTTCTCCAAGGTTGCAGAGCCCCTCCTGTGGGCTCAGAAACACTTCACGGCCTCTGCTCCCCTCAGAGGTCGATCTCAGGAGTGCAGCAGACCTCTCACCTCCGTGAAGAAGTCCCTCAGCACAAGTGAGGTTTGTACCAAACCCCAGAGGAAGCAGGTCAGTTTGAGAGAAAAACTCTTCTAGTTCAAATCAAGCACAGAAGGGGAAGTGGAGCTACTGGGTTCTGTAGACCCCCAAAGTCATTATTTCTTTAAAACTCATCGACTCCAGCTGGAGTCGATGAGTTTAGATTAAAGCTCCCAAGAATTTCATGCCAGCAAGAGGAAGCAATGTAAGATTATACAATGAAACCGAATTTATGTAGTTTTCTACACACTTTCAAATATATTTTCCTTAGAATTTAAAAGGGAAACAACCTTCTGGCTGTCAAGTCTGTGATTTTTATGACACTGTATCAGATTTTGAAACAACCTCAATATTTCAATATTTTATAAGTAGCTCTGATTTTAATTTTAAAGTGACAGAATTCAGTGACAACCTCACCAACTGGGCAAACATGGAGAAAGTCGCTCTGCTTTAATGGAAAATGAGTTGCAGACTACATCAGTGATGGTAGTTCCTGTTTACTGAGCTCTTACCCTGTGCCAGGTATGTGTGTACTGTGTGGCAGGTTCTGTCACCCCTTCACAGGCAAGAAAACCAAGCTTTAGGGAGATGATTGGCCACTAGTTGTATGTTGCAAAGGAAGGACCTTAAGCAAAAATTCAAGTGAGCTGTCCAAGAAAGAATAACCAAAATGAACCTCTCGTTTTTTATTTAAGGGCGTCCATCCACTAAACACAACTATTTCCTGCCTCACTGCTATTCAACCCCCAACCTTCCCTTAACTTAAAGCTCTAAACAGAGCCTTGAGATGCTAAAGAGACTAAAAATTATTGCAAACTTGAATACTTTGAAAAGAACCTCAATTTTATTCTAGCACTGTACAGCAAGTAGGTAAGGATGCTTTGCTATTAACAGATGGGCTGTCTTTATGTTGTCTGTAATTGAAAACTGTTTGTTCTCTGTAGTGTTTTAAATACTTGGGAGGCGGGTCTGTGAAATGAAGAAAGGCTGGTCTTTGGAGAACAACAGGTCCCCTTCCTTTGCCCCATACACAGGCCTCCTTCATGTATCTGTTTATTTTGTGCTCTGTCAGAATGGTTATGCGACGGGTCAGCCTAGCCATTGGACCTGGATTGAAGTTCTGAATTGGTGGTCAGAGTTAATGAGGTTTGACTGTCTCATAATTGGTCTTTCCTGTGAAACTGTAAAACACACTCCTACTTTCCTTAATAGGTGGTCGGTGTAATTTATGATCCATTTCTTAGATGGTTTCATCCAGAAAGTCAAGTTGACTTTCTAAGTGTTTCCTTTTGCAGCATGCCTGAGGTTAGGCTGTTGTTGAATCACAGATTTTTTTTCTGAAGGAGAAGCAGCTGCCAGGAGAACTGAGTGTAAGGGAATATCACTCAAATGGTGAGAAAAGTCAGAAAAGGACTAAGTATCTTGCGCCAGGAGAGAGGAAATCTAGGACCTAGCCTGTGCCAGGAAGCAAGCACTGCTTGTCATAGGCAGAATGGAACTATCTCAGCAGAGCCGGCCATTGGCTGCGTCTCTGAGTATCGTCCAGGTGAATACTCAGAAATCTAGGGCAGTGGGCTGTGACAAGTCCCCTGTTCTAATCTGAAAGTGAAAAATGTGCAGCTTCCTCTGAAGGCTCTTGGACATATGTTCAGTTGTCCTCCAGGGAGGCACCATCCTTTCCTTTGGGACGGGGAGGATGGGATGGAAATTTCGTGAACTGGAAATTGAACAAGTGAATGGAAAATAAACGCAGATGTTGGTTGGCTAGGGCAGAGGAAGATTGTCCAAATTTCAGGTTTCAAATCCATAGCATATATATATGTATATGTGTGTGTGTATATACATATATATACACATACACACATAAATATATGTTAGAAATCAGCATTCGATTAACCATCCTGCCCAAATATGTTGGTGCTGTTGATTTTCTTAATTGTATGTGCGTTTCAAATATGAGATTCCCTTATGTTAAGTCAGTTCTTGGTTTCCGTTAAGTCTTCTCAAAAGCCCTTTGAAAGACTCTCATAGAATTCTTTAAGAGCGAAGGTCCTAGAATGAACTTTTTTTCTATAGATGTGCTTGTAGACGTTTTCACTCTAGGTTATTTCCAGTCTTGATGAAGTAACTGTTTTCCCCACTGAGTCAGACAAAATTAAGAAGCTCTTCAATTGATCTCCAGCTCTGATTTGCTGCTAGTGATTGTAGGATCCAGGAGTGTTTACTTCAGAACTGTAAGCCTACCCATGGCTTCCACCCCAACAAATTTAATAGGAAATGCTGACAATGGCAATAGGAATATCTTCACACACAACCCTCCCTGTGTGTTTCATTTTTAAGTCTTTGTTTTGTTATCAGAGAACAATAAGACAATTTTTATGAAGTAGCTGACATGCTATGTAAAATCTTTTCACAAGCTATGAAACTTAGACATTTTGGGCTCCTTGGGTGGATTTCTTGCTTTTGTGTGTGTTTTTTTGTTGTGATTGAATAATCGCTTTTTCCCACTGGGGAATCTGAGGCACCAAAAAATGTCATTAACAGATGACTGGCTTGTTGAATACATCACAGAAAATAACCTTTCATTATTATGATTTTGTGGACAAAATTTCAATGCTAAATTCAGACAGCTGTAAAAAGTAAAAACAGGTTTGAAAAGAAATAATGCCATCAATCACAGGATTTTTACCTTCATGGGAATTTGATTTATTGAAATAAACTGGTAAATAAAAATACTTTCTGGCTTGGGAGAATCAACCTCATTTCTGATACTTTTCTGTTTTCCTTGCTCCAAAAGTGTCATCAATCTCTCTGTTTGGATGCTGTGCAGCCAGGTGTTCAGAATCAGAGGGGGACAAAAAGAATTAGCTTCTTGCTGAACAGAGGAAATTAAAAAAAAAAAAAGTTGGTGTCAACAGGGCTTAAAAATGTAGACCCATTGAACTGAACCTTTTTTTCCCTTCCTCCTGCCTCCAGGAATAATTCTGCATCAGGGCTGACTTCAAGGATGTGAATTGTTGACCTCACCCCAACATCAGAACCTCAGCTGTTATTCTAATTTCTGCACCATTCCAGGCAAGTTGACTGTATATGGAAATAAAATTGAACCTTAAGGGTCTGATGGACGTTCACTGTGACATTCAAATCAAGAAAACTAGCTGAAACCCACAGAGCCTTTTCCCCATGGGCCCTGATGGTAGCCTCCAGAAGTCGCAGCCTCAGGTGGTCCTCCTGCTTCTGTGGCAAGAATAAACTTTGGGTCTTGGATCGCAGCACCACCTGTGGAGAAAATGGTACACGAGGGAAAGCGATCAGCTTCCTGCCCTTGTTTCTTCCTCCTGACCGCCAAGTTCTACTGGATCCTCACAATGATGCAAAGAACTCACAGCCAGGAGTATGCCCACTCCATACGCGTGGACGGGGACATCATTTTGGGGGGTCTTTTCCCTGTCCATGCCAAGGGAGAGAGAGGGGTGCCTTGTGGGGAGCTCAAGAAGGAAAAGGGGATCCACAGACTGGAGGCCATGCTTTATGCAATTGACCAGATTAATAAGGACCCTGATCTCCTCTCCAATATCACACTGGGTGTCCGGATCCTTGACACGTGCTCCAGGGACACCTATGCTCTGGAGCAGTCGCTGACGTTCGTGCAAGCCTTGATTGAGAAGGACGCTTCCGACGTGAAGTGTGCCAACGGAGATCCGCCCATTTTCACCAAACCTGACAAGATTTCTGGAGTCATAGGTGCTGCAGCAAGCTCTGTGTCCATCATGGTCGCTAACATTTTAAGACTTTTTAAGGTAGGTAAAGGCATCGTCTTTCAGACCATTGCGAAAGGGTAATACATTGTTCTGACTCCAACTGCAGGTTTAGGAAGAAAGTGAAAATGGTCAAGATGCTCATAGAGTTACCAGGTTCCTCAACTAGAGGAAATCTGTGTCTGGGTTTCTACATGTGTTTGTTTAGTTCCATTATTTGCAATTAGTTGCATTAATTGTGACGTTTTCCCCCCTGAACAAATAGAAAGGTGATCATTTCTGTGACATGTGGAGGGCTGAATATCTTGGACTAGCCTCTTTACTGAGGTTCATTTTAAATCAAAGCAAGTACGTTTAGAGTAGAATGAACTCACCCATTTATCATATAAAACACCTCTATGGTATTCGAGGTATAAGATAATTTAGTTGGTGAAACTTCTTTAAAGTGGAATGCTCTGTTATGACAAAAGCTCCTGTGTGAAGACACAGTATTTATTACTAATATGTAGATGAGAGTGACACTCCGGGATATAAGATGGCCATAAAATTGTCAGATTTATTATAGCTACAATAGAGCAGAACCTCATTCAGACTGCTCTGATGCAGACTTGGAATAATTATATGTAATTCTTCTTGAGTTAAAAGTTCAAGTTTATAGGATAACTCAAGACTTTTTGATTTAGATTTCTACTCAGATGATCTATTACCTGTAAACTGCATTTACATATTGAATAAAAATGGCAAAATACAACAATATACCATTAACACTTTGGAAGTATGAAGTGCCATAAAAATAGTTATCATAACTCACCATCTTTCCTTAACTTTCTCATTTTATTTATTAATATCCATTACGTAGTCTTTCGTAATGGCATACTTTTTTTTAAATTGACAATACTTTTCACTCTGATTTCTTACTCAACTCAATGGGACATGACTTTTCCAACGTTTTCTGAATTAATGAGGCTTCATTTTATATTATAAGAAAATGTACTTAGGCATATTAGATTTTAAAATATTAAAAGAATATGGAGAAGTTGGACAGGTGACAGATCTAGTGACAAAATCAAAGTGATAGAAAATTTGCTTCACAAAAAAGAAAAGGAATCGAATCAATGTTTTTCTGGTTCGGATGATATCTTGGGGGACCATCTAGTCTGGTTCACTTCATATGCTGGAATCCTCTCTGTAACCGACCCTCAGCCCCACCCCCACCCCCAAGTGGCTGTCCAGCTTCTGTGTGAATTCCCTTCGTTTATAAGCGACAGTGCTAAGAGGCAGTGTAATGACTATTTTCAGATTGATGACATTTTCTCGAATGAGGATGCTGCTGAGCAGAGGGGGTGTGTCTAAGGAGCACCAAACAGGCACAGACAGGCTTCAGGGAATTCCAGAGACATTGAGCAGGACGTCAGGAAGAGCCTCGTGGCAGTGAGAAGGACACAAGGTTGAAACAGGCAGCCAAGGGGGCGCTAATTCTCCATTGCTGGAAACTTTCAAGGGAAACAGGAAAGTTGTTCATCATTTTTCTTATGCTAGCTGACCTCCTGCTTGGAGGCAAGATGCAGAACCAGGATTCTATAGGTTTTTCCCCACATCCTGGGACCTAGGATTTCTCTTAGTAGTGTCAATTCTGAACCGCATGGCATTTTCTGGTCGGGGATGAGGTCCAACTCTAGCCACTTTCCCAATCCTCTCTCTTCCCTTCTGCTCTCCTCCCCTCCCCTCCCCTCCGACTTGATCTCCCTCCCTGCCGTCTCCAAAGCATCTCTTTTCTGTTCTTAACTCAGCAACTGTGGCCCAACAACACCCACTTTTAGAGACGAGGAGAACCTTCACGAGGATCTTCTCCTTTCCTTCTCTTATCTCCCCTTATACATTGATTCTGGTTCCCATCAACCCCACTGTCTCCCTCCTGTAGCCTGGTGCCCACCGACGGTAGGCAAGGATTTGAGGAGTGGGATGGAAGTGACAAATGCTTACTTGAGGTTCTCATAGCTTGTTTACATTAATTTTGCCACAGAATTGGCTTATCTGTGAAATGGGAATATTAACATTCTGTTAGGTTGTTGGATGGATTTAATGAGAAAATGCAGGTGAAGGGTTCCACCAAGACCTGGCCATGTCCTTTGCCCCCTTAACCTGCCCATAGGAACCTGGGAGCCTTTTTAGGCAACGTGAAGAGTGGGGTTTGTTTTTATACATTCTGGACCTGGCTTCTTTTTGCCCCATTCTTCCCTCACTGACCGGCCAATTCTCTCCTTACTCTCTTGGGTGATTCTGGATGGACCTTATCTAACCAGGTGGGAGAATTACCACTGACTCTTTGGACAGAGTCCAATGCTCCAGGCTAACTCCTGGGACAGTGGCCGGCACAGAAAGGGGCTGCTCTTGCCACCCTGAACCAAAACACAAGGGATGGGTGACTTTTAGCTCGGAGGGGGTGCTGGTTATGGTGGATGTCCTGACTAAGATCAGCCCCGTCATGGAGTGAGCATTTACTATATGGAAGCAAATGGACTTATTGACCAACATACCGGCACTTGAAAAAATTGTGTCTTTCAAAAGTAAGTGAAGGGATATGGGTGCTCAGCCATCTTCCAGCTGAACCTGGAACCACATGCACGTGAATCTGATAATTACAGCTTATTGTTGTGCTACTTTAATTTACTTTGATGATTTCTACGACACCTCCAGCCAGCACTTCACAAGGATATTAATTGTGATATTATTATGGTCACTCTCGGAATAGAAAATGTTTCATTTTATGTAAGAATGTATCCTATTTAAACACCTATGTCACGACTGACGTGAAATAGTAGAATAGTTATCAAAGGAATAATTAGCACATTAATGCACTAGGGATTCGCTTATAGTTCTGTTTTGAAAAATAATACTGAGAGTAAGACAAATTCTATGACTTGAGTAAAGGTGAAACTTCAGGACAGTTTTATGGAGCTTGGGTCCCCCCAGGACAGTGTAAGACCCACAGGATCTAAAAAGGTGCATGGATATAAATATATTGCCACTTACTCCTGAATTCATGGAGTTAATGAAGGTAGAGCATCTTGGTTTGAAAACATACAAAATATTAACCTTGACCATTGGGGTGTAGGTAAGGTCTTGATTAATGAATTTATTTACTGTCCTGCTCAACAATAAACATTAGTTGGGGATTTTAGAATGTGGCTGGGACCTGTTTAAAACTGTATTGCAAATGGGCTGAAATCAGAAGTAATTTTCACATTTCTCATTTCTCTTTTCTTTGGACAATCCTGGTAAAGCCATGTAGTATCTGCCTGGGCTAAGGACACAAAGTCTTCCAGGACTCCCCATCTTCCTCGTCCTTCAATCTTGCCCCTCCCGTGCCCCTCACCTGTCCTTATATGCTTCTGTGTTCTCCTAATTGGATCCTGGTTTCAGGGAAGGCGCTGTGTTATCAGTCATCTGCCTATAGTATGCCTGTGTTTAAGTCAGAGCAGGCTTGCATTTTCTGCAGGGTCACTAACTGTGGAATGCAGTGACTCGTCTTTGTAAAGGGGATGCAAGCATCAGTGTGTGGGGGGGTTCATGTAGCTACCCAGAGACTGCACCTCCCTGGGGGCAGCCTCCTCCTTCCGGGAGTACAGCTGGCCCTGCTCATCTCTAGAGGGGAGGGGTGTTGTCCTACCTTTGTTTCTCTTCTTATCAAAGCTCAGAGGCAAATGAAAAAATTCAGCCCCTGTAACTTCAGAGGAGACTTGTACAGGAGGCTGGAGCCTGACACCACCTGACACCACCGGCCCTGAAGTCTGGGCCCCTGGGACACTGAATGCTCTCCTCATGTCTCGGATGGCTTGAGTGCCTGCCTCCCAACTCCCTCCCTGGGAATCATTTTTACTGACTGAACTGCCTCAAATTTCTTAGGTGTGTTGGGAGTGAAAACAAGTTGGAGAGTTACAGAACAAGACTTTAATGATCTGAAGTTTTTAGAAGCGCTATTATGTCTTAACACAGACAGACAGACAGACAGACAGACAGACAGACAGACACACACACACACACACACACACACACACACACTTCATATGTGGGTTAACATGGGTTAGAATGGTCACCTAAGTGATAGTTTAATCCTTATCGCAAGTTAATGGTTTTAGGTAATAGTAGTATCAAACAGGATAATGTGACATGCCAGTCCAGAAAAGCAAACCCAGAACTGGTCCATCCTATATAAAGGTGACCATGCCAGCTCGGTGGCTTCTGTATTGCAGAGATTGAAGGAAAGAGGGGTCCAGCTCTCACCGAGACATTGTGTAGTTTGAAAATAATTAAAGAAGAATAAGAGGGCCTTTTGGAAATATTGACTGGGAAGCCCATAATTTCCATGTTTTATAAAGCAGTTTCAACGAATATGTATATGTTTTATAAAGAGCTCTGATTTTCCCTCCTTTTCTAGAACATTTCCACCCCTCGCCTTTAAATTAGAGCAAATCAAAACACTAACCTATGTCTTACTTTGAGCAAAGATGGAACATTCTGAGTTAAAAATAGCACAGTGATGCTGGTAATACACAGTAATGTCCCATAGATGCACTGGGGTTATAAAAGGCCAGTGTCAGATATAATTTCTCTCTCATGTGTGTCCAGTTAACTTTACCTAGAGAGTTAACTTTCTACTCTTGACGGATAGGGGTTACTGTGTTTCCCCGAAAGTGAGACCTAACTGGAAAATAAGCCCTGGCATGATTTTTCAGGATAATATCCCCTGAACATAAGCCCTAATGCGTCTTTTGGCATAAAACTTAATATAAGATCTGGTCTTATTTTTGGGGAAACACGGTAGATAGTCTGTAGTGAATACTTCCCAAAGCAATCAAATGAGACATTTAAAGAGAAATCCACCTGTGGGTGGGCTAGGTAATTTCTTCCCATGTGGAAGAGTCCTGGTGATAAATGGCTACACTTGACCTTCGTGTTAAGTAAATGAAGTCCTGTGAGGCGTCCTGTTACCCTGGAAGTCTTTCCCACCCACCTATGTTTATGAAGATATATTTTCTTCCAAGAGACTGTACTAAGTGTAGCAACCACTTCCATAAGGCCAAGAGTTTTGTGAGTTATGTATTGCATACAGTGGGCTTTATTAACTGTAAACTCTGAAAAGCTAAATCTGCCATTTCCGGGCTCATCTAATTAGATGGACCCATAAATAAGCCCAGTCAATAAACTTAGCAGGAGGTAATATTTGATGTTAAATCTTATTTGATGGTAAATAGATGATAGAAAATGGAAAGATAGACTCCTTCACTCCATCCTTTGCTACTGTAGCAAGCTCTAATTTATTTGTAACGAGCCCACTCACCTCATATGAGAGATGCTGGGTATTCTTTCTTAGAATTGCCGTAAGTGGGAGTATTAGGGGAAATGGGCACTGCCCATGGTTATCAGCACTTAAACTCACAGCCATTTTATATATATATATATATAAATGTTTGATTTGGGAATGTGACTCCCCTTCCTAAAACTCTAATGGCTAACATTTCCTCCAGGATGAAGGCCATCCACCTGTACTTTGGGAAATCTTTTCTCACTTCTCTTGACAGATTAAGTAAGTTTGTTAATGTTTCAAAACTCCACGAGAGCAGAATGATATCCCTAATATCCATGAGGGCTTGTGTATCTTGTTTGTTGTTTTATTTCCAGCACTTAGCATGGACCTGTCTGGAAACCCAATAAATGTTTGCTAAATGAATGAATGAATGAATGAATGAATGAATCGTATCGCTCAATCCCCTCCATACTCCTTCCCTTACCCCAACCCAAATATTGGAAATAATAGGTATTGGGTAGATAGGATAGAAATTGGTGTATTTTGCTTTTATACTCTTTGAGAAAAGGGAACGGAAGGAGGGAGAAGAGGAGAAAGAAGGAGATATGGTGTATTGCTGGAGTTCCTGTTTTCATGTTGTTTCCGCATTTCTTTTTTTAAACCAATTCACAGTTTCTCTAAACAGGTTTTTAAATTTAAAAATTAAATAAGTAAAAGACATGAGCACATTTTCATTTTGGAAGGTTTAAGCAATGAATAAATAAATAGTGTAAAGTGGAAAGAAACCACATCCAAACACACATATCTATTAATAAAATTACACACACACAATTTAATAATAGCTATGTGTCTTACGACTTTCATTTCCATGTAATAATATATCTGGGAGAAATTTCCACATTGGTTACGACAAGTCTACCCCAGTGATTCTCAATCCTGGCTGCACATTAGAATCACCTGGATGGCTTTTTAAAAAATATGGACGCCCAAACCCTGCCCAAGACCAACGGAACTGGGTGAGAGCCCTGGCATTTGTATGTTTTTAAATGATCACCAGGTGATTTTGATATTTGTCCAGGAGTGAGAACTACAAAACCTTTTCTAAGCAGTTGCTTGGTTTTTAATTATATGAATAGACCTTAATTTATTTAATAAATCCCTTACTGATGGCTTACTTCCCTTTCAGTTCTTAAGATCATTTATCATTTGCAAAAAGTGGAAGTGGTGCCAGAGGCTTATTCGAACACTATTAGCTCTAGAGTGAATTTCGGTTTCGTACAGCCCCTTTTTTGACCAGCAAAGGGGTTCAATTAATGAATCACCACAAACACCTTACTACATGGTTGACTCACACTACACACCTCACAGGCCATGGCTCTTCATGACATGTAGTAACTTAGAATCAGGGCAGTGATCGTATGCTCAGACCGCTAAAGGAGCATTGTGGCTCTCGTTGGGCGGAGCAGATTTTTAACTTGGTTAATTTAAGTTGAATCTTTCTTACTTTTTCCCCACTAGTCTTTAAAGGTCTGAAATCCTACAGTGAATACTGGAGACATCCCGATAGCTTACCTTGTGATTAATGCCTATCTTTTGGGTGTTTTTAAATAATGAGGTTGTTTTAAAAGTAGTGAGGAGTCTTTCCAAGAGAACGGCTTGTGACTGGATGCTATAGATATTTTATTTAAGAAGTTCTCTGAAAACCTTTATAGAACAAATCAGGAGATAGTAGAAAAAGAAGTAAATTCGCATAAGAAAAATCCTGGGGGCGGCCGGTTAGCTCAGTTGGTTAGAGCGCGGTGCTCTTAACAACAAGGTTGCCGGTTCGATCCCCACATGGGCCACTGTGAGCTACGTCCTCCACAACTAGATTGAAACAATTACTTAACTTGGAGCTGATGGGTCCTGGAAAAAAATACACACTTAAAATAAAAAAAAAAAAAAAAAAAGAAGAAAAGTCCTGTGCTCTTCTTTCTACTTATTCACCCTAAAGATTGCAGTGGTTTTATGAGGTCTGACAATCAAGTTCGTGAACTTGTTACAATGATGTTGCTAACCTTTTTTGATATCAGAGGGCTTACTCATTATGAATTTGCACCAACAGGACAAACAGTTAATGAAGTTTCCTATTTGGAAGCGCTGAAAAGGCTGTGTGAAAAAGTTAAATGACCTGAACTTTTCAGCAACAATTCATGGCTCTTGCATCACGACAATGCACCAGCTCACATGACACTGTCTGTGAGGGAGTTTTTAGCCAGTAAACAAATAACTGTATTGGAACACCTTCCCTACTCACCTGATCTGACCCCCAATGACTTCTTCCTTTACCTGAACATAAAGGAAATATTGAAAGGAAGACCTTTTGATGACATTCAGGACATCAAGGGTAATACGATGACAGCTCTGATGGCCATTCCAGAAAAAGAGTTCCAAAATTGCTTTGAAGGGTGGACTAGGCGCTGGTATTGGTGCACAGCTTCCCAAGGGGAGCACTTTGAAGGTGACTATAGTGATACTCAGCAATGAGGTATGTAGCACTTTCTCTAGGATGAGTTCGTGAACATAATTGTCCAACCTCGTATTTGGTTTCAGGACAGTTTGCTTCCCAGAGTCTTCTGAAGGTGCTTTTTGCAACCAAAATTGTACCATCCTGGGAAGATTTACAATCTGCGGGCGGCCCCCTGGCTCCCACCCAGTAGTTATTAAACTTTAGTGTATATCAAAATCTCCCAGAGGGCTTGTTAAAACCCAGCTTGCTGAGCCTACCTTCTGAGTTTCTGGGTTGGGGTCTGAGTCTTTGCATTTCCAGCAGTTCCCAGAGGCTGATGTTATTCAGAACACACTTTGAGAACCACTGCTCCATACACATCACTTGCTGGCTGACTTAGCAAGTCAAAGGACACAAAACAAAAATGAGATTGAACAAGGTTCTGTCTGGCAGCAGCCTTTTTTCTTTTGACTCAGGCCTGGTTGGATTTCTGTTTGTATTGGTCATAATCACAGCAGCTGCTGTATGGATCTATTTTTAATTGTGTGCTCTTTTGGAAGTTGTGTTTCTTATTAAATAATGCATAGCTCAGGAGTAATGGTCAGTGCAATGGTTACTTGAACACAGTTTCTAAAGCAGAGTCACTCAGATGACCACTTTTACTCATTTTCACTACCTGTGACAGTACAGCAGACTGATTTAAGAAACTTAGACTGTAAGATACACATTAACTGGGAATTGAGAACAGTAAGAGACGACAGAGGCTATGATTTGTCTCAGCTACCAGCAATTTGTCTTCAGAAACCATGACAGCTACCTCCTGATTTCCATTATGCAACGGGATTGCAAATAACATTCCACAGCAGTCTTAATCAATAGAGGGTCACAAGGGGCCCTTCTCTCCCCGCAGTGGGGAAAGAGGGCCCATTTACCCATTTAATTGACAGAACACACTCTCTGGCAAAAGAGAGACATCTCTTTTAGCTGTAGTTAGGGATTTTCCCTATCTTCAGGCACTCTTAATATCATGAAAATATACATGTAATCTCTGTATTTTAAATACGTAATGAGCACCAGCCTGGTGGGGAGGCAAGGGGTCCAGGTATAGCTTTGTCCAAAGCCACCTTTATCTGTTTCCAGAAGGCGGCCAATCTCTGCTGCTTACCCATTAGGCGCACCAAGCTAATACAGTGTGTTCTCATTGTTGGCCATTAGTCTCTTTCCCAGACAATCCCAGCTCCCTCGGTACTTGAGGAGACTGGGTTCCCTGGCATAATTTTGCCCCAGATCTATTGGACTGCCCCAGCTTTGGAAGAGTCACAGGTCTGTCTCTGCGTCCCCCCAGTGCCACACCGGTCTCCCTTAGGATGTGAAGATGGTGACGTATTCTTGCTCCAGCATCTCACCCTTGCTTCCTTTCACATGGGTGGGTTGTGAACTCTAGCTTTGCTTAGTGCACGTGCTATTTCTTACACTTTAAGTGCACATTGTGACAATTTCATATATTAGAGTTGTCAAAGTGATTTATCGTCTCAGCTCTGAGAATGCTTGCATTTGTAATGTTTATAGAACAAATGGCATATCATACTTAAGCAGATTGGTTGTATAGATACTTGTGGCCTATAGATATTTATCATCAGGCGCTGTCTATTCAAATTATAGGTTATTATATTGTATTTATCCAGTGGTGCTCAAACTCTTTTGAGTGAAACAGATTAATATGAATTCTATGAAATAGGTCAGGCTCTGTAGTCAGATTTGCTTTCAAATTCTTATGCAACGCTTATTAGCTGTATTACCTTAATCAAGCTAGTTAATCTCTCTAAATCTTAGCTTTCTTATCTGTAAAGAGTAGATAATAATAGTACTTCCTTCATAAGGTTTAAAGTAAAGACAAATAAGATAGGAGTGTAGAATCCTAAGCAGGATTCTACACGTACGGTTAACACCATAAATGATGGCTCTGATGATGAGAACGAGGGGGATGATACATGTCTACCATCAATAGGATATTTATTTCGAGTTATGCTTCTCCTCGCATTTCTCAGCCATTCATACCGACTTGCCTTAGTTTGTGAACAGTGGCAGGTTAGCATTAAAGGTGTAGTCGTGGACCAAGAAATAGCACAATTGACAGGTCCGGATAGGCTCTGGCATTGAGCAAGGGTGTCTTGTCCGCCTGAAGGCCAAATAGGAGACTGGATCTCACCAGTCCTGTGCTCCCACCAACTGAGCTAAGGAAGTCGGGTTTGGAAGTCTCCCAAACCCAGGTGGTAGGTGGGCAGAGTCAGTTTTATTTAATGAACAGAAACCCCGGGGAAGATTGGATGACCCAAAGATAAGCTGTGCTACAGTCTAATATTGTTCCAGTACCCAAACAAAAGTGCCACTTGGGTTCAGTTTTGGAAAAAAACAACAGCAAATTCTGGCTCTTTTGGAATCTTTCCTAGTACCCCCAATTTGATGGTATAAAAGGTGAAGCTGTGGTTGAGGATAGCGGCTAACTAACCCCAAGTGTAGATGGCAGCCTGTGAGTCTGTCTTTTGGGTTGGAATTCCTTCTGCAACTTTTATTTTATTTTATTTTATTTTATTTTTTTTGCCGTGTTTGGTACAAGGACCCGACATAGACAGAAACCCAGGCCCACTCTGGACAAAGAATACTACCCTTTTATTGCAGGAATAATTTTTCTTTCTCCCAGTGATGGACTGTATAACACATATCTATTACTTTCTGATACAGACATCAGAAATGTCAACAACAAAAGAATTTAGAGGTGCTTTCTTTAGAAGTCACATTCACTTTTGGACAACCAGAAAAATAGTGGAACTAAATATATTCAAGTTTGACTCACACTATGACCTGTCTTGCTCCACCTGTTTATAATATGAATCATTCAGGTCAACACATATCCATTATGCCCTGGTAAATTTCCATGTTAATCAAACATGGATAATGTGCTCAAATGTAAAAGGACTTCACAGAGAAAGAGAAACAATATTTTCATAATGTGGAATTCTGTGGTTTCATTAGGAAGCACAGACTCCTATCGGAGTGTTGTGAGATACTGCTGAATAGTTTTTGGTACAGTTCTTTAAATTCAGTAAATGCTAAATCTGTATTTTTTCCCCCACTAAGAGAAGCAGAATAAGATGAAGAAATACCAGCATATTATCCAATTATTTGCCTTCTTTACTTAACAGGTGAAACAGGTAATAATCAATCAATCCCCCAGCAGGTATTTATTCAGCATCCTGTAAGTGTATCCATCGTGTTTGGCACTGTAGGGGATAACTATGAAAGAAGTAGAAGATTCTAAGCCTTCATGTTGCTTAGAACCTAATTGGGGAGAAGCCACTAACACATATAAAACAACAATGAATAATATAAAACGATGTAATAAGGACCGTAGGGTGGTACCAGCGTTGAGAAGAAAGACCAACTGCACCTGAGGAAGCTGCGGCTCTCAGCGAAGGCTGGGTGTGGAATTGTGGGATTGGCCTGGGTCTAGCGGGTTGGGTAGGAGTGTAAAAACCGATTGGCCAGGCGAAGAGGGCTCTTCTCGGCATGGGGGAACCCCTGAACCTTTGACCTGAGGCCCGGTCCCGTTCAGCTATGTGAAAATGGAAGTAAGTGAAAACTTCATTCCTTCCTCATAGCCTCTCTCCCTTGACAAAACTTCAAAGGGTTACTTTAAGAGTCTCCTAGGAGGATTCAAAATGAGGAAGGTTGGAGGGCTCTGTCCCCAGCTCCCATTGAACACAAAACTTGAGGCCTCAGTTCAAGTCCAAGTAGTGGGTAAGAACGTCCAGAGGGCAGAATGCTATACCTTCTTAATCTGGGTGGGAATAGATAAAGGAGCTGAATTACTGTGGGATTCAAGGAAGGAGCTGGAGGACCCAGCAGAAGCCCTACCCTCACTCCCCATTCTTTCACTTTGCAAATCCATGTAGCTTAAGATCAAAGAAAAAAAATGTTCATTTGCCACATGTATCTTGACTGTTTATACCGTTCTCATTAAGCATGGATACACAATTAATTGCTGAGAGAGAAATGAAACGCTTTCTCAGTGAATCGATTTTACTTGCCTCATTCCAATAAGGAAAGCCACGGTCCTTGCAAGGCTCACAATTTGTTCTTTCTGTCTTCTGGACCCTCGAAAAACTGGGAGTAAGCATATATGCACTTTCCCTGTTTCACAAAGTGGCCATAGATGTCGGTAAGGTAAAAATTTGGAGATTTTACAATATTCTAAGCGTAAAGTGTTTTGAGTGATTTGGAAATAGGTTCTGTATTGAAAATGGCATAAGTGATTATTTTTCTTCTTAATGCTGTGGTACTTTTAACTTGTAATGTCTACTTTTGTAACCCCAGCAATTTAAATGGGAGCTCGATATGTTTTGTTGTCTTTGAAACCACTGGGATGAAATTTTAAATCCTTGGATTTTTTTTTTCCCTTCTGCCCGGGAAAGAAGATACTAGAAATTCCATTTTTCAGGTTGACTTCCTTTATTTCATCTGTTGTCATGCAGCTAAAATACCTAGTGAGTTTCGCATGTGTATAAACTAATATTACAGATGACGCCTTGCTGAAAATACAATAGATTAAGTGGAGAAGATGTAGAATATTTTTCCCACAATTTCCTTCTCCCACGAAAATGGAGCAACCCAGCCCCACTCCTTAACTGAATGCCCCATCTGTCACACTGTCCTGAGAATGGTGCGGGATCAGGGATCTGTATGCAAAGCAAGGTAGGTTTAAGCACATGTGGGGAGAACTGGGAATTAAAGCATCGGACTTATATTTACCCTGAAGTATTTCTGTGAATTAGGAGGACCTGAAATAAAACCCTGTATTTTTGGACTGTAATTACAGGTAAATTTCACCCTCTATTGATCAGTATTAGGTGTAGCATGTGATAGAAAAAAATTAGATATTAAATCAGTGATCTAAAATACTGTAGTGGTCCAAGGTGGATGAATAAATATTATTTTAACACCTTGCTTTAAAAATTTCATGATGTTTAAACTAATAGCATTAATATTTAATTCTAGTGACGTGCTACAAGTTTAGGATTTGAAGTGAAATAAATGTAACTCCTATACACAATGCTGATCACACCTACGTGATGAGAATTACTCTTAAATAATCTATGTCCAGTTTGAAAATAGTTCTTACAAGGAAAAGTATGCAGTTCTGCATTGTACTTTTTTTAAATATAACTCAAGTTCAGTAGCAGAGTTCCATTGCTTTTAAATATCATACACACTAATGGACATTAAAAAATGTTTTGGGAAGCTTGGCACAACACAGTGACTTTTTAAAAAAGTTGTTTTTCCTCTTTTTCCCAATACTTGACATTATGGAAACTTAGAGATGGAAAGGATTTTTGAGATCTTCTGTGATAACCTTTCATCCAAAGCAGAATCTAATCTACTAAGACCTTTGATATACAGGGATTCGGTGCTGCTGTTTGTTCCTCTTAACTGTGTTAAACATGTCTCCACTCAATCCCCGTCTAGAGTACAGTGTTCTTCAAGGCAAGAAACATGTCTTACTCATCTTTATGTCCCTGAGAGTACCTGGCATGGTCCTTGGCACATAGTAGGTGCCAAATGAATACATCCAGGATCCATTCATTTAAACACTGTCAGTGTGGGATGCTAACAATCTCACAAACTGGTCCACTCCATTTTATAATGGCATTAAGCTTTTTTTCTCTATTTGGAACTGAAATCTTCCTCCTCCTTGAATAGTTTTAGGAGGGCCGGCCCGGTGGCTCAGGTGGTTGGAGCACTGTTCTCCTAATGCTGAGGTCGCCGTGGGCTGCTATGTGCTGCCAGGAGTGGCCGGTGGCCAGTGTGAATGGCCGGCAGTGAGTGTGAGTGGCCGGCAGCCATTGTGAGTGTCCAGCAGCTGACAACTCTGGTGACCGAGTGTCTCAGCTGGGGGGAGTGCAAAGCTCATAATACCACCAGCATGGGCCAGGGAGCTGTGTCCTACACAGCTAGACTGAGAAACAACAGCTTGAATCGGATTGGGGGGGGAGGCAGAAGGAAGGGGGAGGGAAGATTACAGCATCATAGATGCAGCAGTGGTGTCTAATAAAAAAAAAAAGTTTTAGGAATGGCTTTAATTCCAAAAAGGATGGGGAAGCCCACCCAGCCAGTTGAACCAGAGGAAGCAATCCTGGTGCTCAAAGGGGAGCAGACGTCATGGTCTATTGGCCTTGCCTGTGTCTTCTGGTGCATTTCTTTCTCATGAGACTGTCCTTTAAATGTTTGAAGAGCCCAGTTGTTCCCAAGTCTTGAGTTCTCCAGGCTAAAAGTTCTATTGGATTTCCTGTGCCTAATAGTAACAGTACAAGAGCTAATGTTTACTGACACAAGTCCATCAGAGAGGTATGGTTTTCAGATGAGGAAATGAGGCTTATTTACGGTGTCTTAAACGACTGACTTAGTCAGTGGCCAAGCTTATTCAAACCTTGGTCTGATAGATGCAAAAGCCCCTGCTTTCCACCGGTGCTTTGTACATCCTTTCATACAGTATGATTTCAAATCCTTTCTGTTATGGTTTCCTTCTCCTGAACAGACTTGCGCTGTTAAAGTCTGTTCTAAGTAAACCAAACTTTCCTTGCCATTCTAAAAGATTGAAGTATAGTTGACATAGAATGTTATATTAGTTTCAGGTGTACAAAATAGTGATTCAACATTTATATACCTTTTGAAATGAACGCCACGATAAGTTTAGTAACCATCTGTCCCCACACAAAGTTATTGCACTGTGTTCCCTATGCTGTACATTACATCCTCGTGATTTATTTCATTTATAACTGGAAGTTTGTACCTCTTAATCCCCTTCACTATTTTGCCAATCCAATCCTCCCATCTCACTCCCCTCTGGCAACCATCAGTTTGTTTTTGATGTCTCTGTTTTGTTTGTTCATTTGTTTTGTTTTTTTAGATTCCACATATAAGTGGAATTGTATGGTATTTGTTTTTCTTTGCCTTATTTCACTTAGCATAATACCCTGTAGGTCCATCCAGGTTGTTGCAAATGGCAAGATTTCATTCCATTTTTATGGCTGAGTAATATTCCATTGAGAGAGAGAGAAAGAGAGAATTTATACCACATATTCTTTATTCATTCATCTATTGATGGACACTTAGGTTGTTTCCATGTCTTGGCTATTGTAAATAGTGTTGTAATGAACATAGGGATGCATGTATTTTTTTGAATTAGTGTTTTTGATTTCTTTGAATAAATACCCAGAAGTGGAATTGCTGGGTCATGAAGTAGTTCTATTTTTAATATTTTGAGGCACTTCCATACTGTTTTCCATAGTGGCTGCACCAGTTTGCAATGAGGGTTCCCTTTTTTTCTAATTCTGGTCAACACTTGTTGTTTATTATCTTTTTGATAATAACCAATCTGACAGGTGTGAGGTAATAATCTCATTGTGGCTTTGATTTGCATTTCCCTGATGATTAGTGATGTTGAGCATCTTTTCATGTTTCTGTTAACCATCTGTTTGTCTTCTTTGGAGAAATGTCTATTTAGATTCTCTGCCCATTTTTTAATTGGATTGTTCATTGTTTTTGATATTGAGTTATATGAGTTCTTTATATATTTTGTATATTAACCCCTATTGCATATATCCTTTGCAAATATCTTCTCCCATTCATTAGGTTGCCTTTTCATTTGTTGATGGCTTCCTTTGCTGTACAAAAGCTTTTTAGTCTGATGTAGTCCCATTTGTTTATTTTTGCTTTTGTTACCCTTGCCTGAGGAGACTGAGTAAAAAAAAAAAAAATGTTGCTAAGCCTGAGGAAAAAGAGTTTACTGTCTGTGTTTTCTTTTAGAAATTTTATGATTTTAGGCCTTACGTTTAAGTCTTTAATCCATTTTGAGTTTATTTATGTAGATGGTGAAAGAAAGTGGTCCAGTTTCATTTTCTTTCATGGAGCTGTCCAGTTTTCCCAACACCATTTATTGAAAACACTGTCTTTTCCCCATTGTCTATTCTTGCCTCCTTTGTTAGAAATTGATTGACCATATAAGCTCTCTATTCTGTTCCATTGATCTATGTGTCTCTTTTTGTGCCAGTACCATACTGTTTTGATTCCTGTCGCCTTGTAGTATGTAGTTTGAAGTCGGGAAGCATGATGCATCCGGTTTTGTTTTTCTTTTCGAGATTGCTTTGGCTATTTGGGATCTTTTGTGGCTCCATACAAATTTTAGAATTGTTTGTTCTAATTCTGTGAAAAACGCCACTAGGATTTTGGTAGGGATTTCACTGAATGTGTAGATTACTTTGGGTAGGATGGACATTAAAACAGTAGTCTTCCAACATGAGCATGGTACATCTTTCCACTTATTTGTGTCATCTTCAAATTTCTTTTCATTTGTATCTTGTAGTTTTCGGAGTACAGGTCTTTTGACTGCTTGGTTAAATTTATTCCTAGGTGTTTTATTCTTTTTGTAGCAATTGTAAATGGGATTGTTTTCTTAATTTCTCTTTCTGATAGTTTGTTATTAGTGCATAGAAATGCAACAGATTTCTGTATATTAATTTTGTATCCTGCAACTTTAATGAATTTTATTAGTTCTAATAGTTTTTTGGTGGAGTCTTTAGGGCTTTCTGTTTATAGTATCATGTCATCTGCAAATAGTGAGAGTTTTACTTCTTCCTGTTCAATTTGAATGCCTTTTATTTCTTTTTCTTGCCTGATTTCTGTGCCTAGGACTTCCAATACTAACTATGGCTGGGACTTCCAATACTATGTTGAATAAAAGTGGTGAGAATGAAAATCCTTGTCTTGTTCCTCATCTTAGAGGAAAAGTTTTCAGCTTTTTACTGTTGAGTATGATGTTAGCTGTGGGTTCATCATACAAGGCCTTTATTACATGGAGGTATTCTCCCTCTATACTTGCTTTGTTGAGAGTTTTTATCATAAGTGGATGTTGAATTTTGTCAAATGCTTTTTCTGCATCTATTGAGATGGTCGTATGATTTTTATTCTTGGGTTTGTTAATGTGGTGTAGCATATTGATTAATTTGCAGATATTGAACCATCCTTTTGCCCCTGGAATAAATCCCACTGATTGTGGTGTATGATCCTTATAACATATTGTTGAATTTGGTTTGCTGATTTTTTTTTTTGGTAAGATTTTTGCATCTGTATTTATCAGGGATATTGGCCAGTAATTTTCTTTCTTTTGTAGTGTCTTTGTCTGGTTTTGGTATCAGGGCCTTGTAGAATAAGCTTTGAGGCTTTCCCTCCTCTTCAATTTTTTTTGACATAGTTTGAGAGGATAGGTGTTAACTCCTCTTTAAATGTTTGGTAGAATTTATTTACCTGTGAAGCCATATGGTACTGTACTTTTGTTTGTTGGGAATTTTTTGATTACTGATTCAATTTCATTACTAGTTATTTGTCTGTTCTGATTTTCTGTTTCTTCCTAATTTAGTGTTGGAAGATTGCATGTTTCTAGGATTTTATCCATTTCTCTTAGGTTGTCCAATTTATTGGCTTGTACTTGTTCTTAGTAATTGCTTATGATTCTTTGTATTTCTGTGGTGTTGGCCTTACCTTCTCCTCTTTCATTGCTGATTGTATTTATTTGAGTTCTTTCTCTTTTTTCTTGATGAGTCTGGCTAAAGGTTTATCAATTTTGTTTATCTGTTCAAAGAACCAGGTCTTAATTTCATTGATCTTTTCTGTTTTTTTTTTTTGGTGTGTCTTTAATCCATTTATTTCTGCTCTGATCTTCATTACTTCCTTTCTTAGACTAACTTTGGGCTTTGTTTGTTCTTATTTTTCTAATTTCTTTAGGTGTAAAGTTAGATTGTTTATTTGAGCTTTCTCTTATTTCTTGAGGTAGGCCTGTATTGCTATAAACTTCTCTCTTATAAGTGCTTTTGCTGTGTCCCATAGATTTTTGGAATGTTGTGTTTTCATTGTCATTTGTCTCAAGGTATTTTTTATTTCTTGTTTGATTTCTCTGTTGACCCCTTGGTGGTTTAGCAGCATGTTGTTTGGCCTTCATGTATTTGTATTTTTTCTCGTTTTCTTAAAATTGATTTCTAGTTTTATACCAGGTGGTTGGAAAAGATGCTTGATATGATCTGAATCTTCTTAAATTTCTTGAGGCTTGTTTTGTGGCCTAACGTGATCTATCCTGGAAAATGTTCCATTTGCACTTGAAAATAAGTGTATTCTGCTTTTTTTGGACAGAATGTTCTGTACTCTGTCATGTGCCACATACCGAAGTGTTGGTCAGCCATAGACCACATATAAGAGGGTAGTCCCATAAGATTAAAATGGAGCTGAAAAATTCCCATCACACAGTGATGTTGTAGCCTTTGTAATGTTGTAGTGTAACACGTTAGTCTTGTGTTTGCGGTGACGCTGATGTAAACGATTGACCGTACTGCCTGTCATATAAAAGTCTAGCACATACAAGTATGTACAGTACGTAATACTTGATAATGATAATGAGTATGGTGCTGGCTTATGTATTTACTATACTATGCCTTTTCTCATTATTTTAGAGTGTACTCTTTCTGCTTAATTACAAAAGTGTGCTGGAGAGCAACATGTTGTGTAACGCCGGCAGCAGCCTCATACCTCTTGTGTTTACAGCGTCTCTTGATGGTGTCATTTTCTCTTGTGCTAGATTTAACCTTGTTTTGTTTCGTTCATCACAGCCCCTAAGCATACAAAATCCACTGCTGATGTCGCCAGTAAGAGGCCATGTTGAGTGATTGACCTAAAAATGGAATTAAAAATGATTAAGGACTACAAATGTGGAAAATTAGTGATGTTATTGCTTGGCAGTCAGGCGTGTCCCATTCCACCAAAGCCATGATCTTGAAGAACAAGAACGAAGTAACAAACACTGTTAAAGGGTCTGCTTCATTGCAGGCAGTGAGACTAACAAAATTCGACAAGGGCCTCTATCGGACATGGAGAAACTTCTAATGACCTGATGGCTCACCAGACACAGGAGTGTATTCCTGTTGGCACCATGATGATTGTGGCCAGAGCAAATAGTTTGTTTTTTGCCCATTCTCCCTTTGTGAGCCTGCTTTATTATTCTACCCTAAAGCTTCCTCAACCTAAGCTAGAATGTATTTTGGTATACCTATATTTTAAAAACACTTCTGATCTTTTGAGAGTGCCTCTAGGTTTTCCTATTAGATAAACAGCTTTTTGTACCTTTTGTTTCCGTGGTAATGGATTCCAGGACTACTGTAGAAAACCACTAGCTTTTTGTGCCAGTGGCAAGTTGGAGCAGGATGGACTAACACAATAGACATCCTACCTGTAGAGGAGAGCAAGCCCGATGGAAATACTCTAGAACCACGGTCATGAGATGATGTGAGCATTTTTTATTTTTACTGCAATCAGCAGAATTTGGAAAGTGAGTCCCACATTGCAGGCAAATGGCCTGGGAGTATTAGCATGAAATTTAGTGTTCACTAATCAGCTCAAGGTAGAAAGAACCAAAGTAACTTGAGGCATTAATTGCAAATTTAACAGTATATGAGAAGCCATGGAACCTCACTGAGGAATTTTCAGCAAACCTCCCAAATTTCTCCAAGTGCCAGTTCTGCTCTTGAGAAGATGGAGGAGGATGGAGGTGCAGGAGGGCCTTTCTTGAGATGTTTGCCTTTTGGTGAAAGGAAGATTGTTTCCAAAAACTCACGGGAATCTACCTGGTATGTCTGCAAATATACCTTTTAGGAATCTAGGCTACAGAGCCAAACTCAATAGAAAAATCTATTAGAGTTGGCCAAAGACAGGGTAAATATAAAAAGCAGAGATTTCCTGGGGAATATAGAACTGCTTTTATCAAAAGCCTTAGGTTTCTGAGTATGTGGAAGGAGCAGAAGTAATCTGATTTTTTTGGGTTAACCCTGACTCTGCCCCTAGAGCCCTGCTCTTTGTTATCTCATAAGGGAGCAGAACAAGAGGAAAGAGAAAAGGCAGAAGGAAGGAAAGAGAACAGAGAGTGGAGAGGAAGATTGGAGGTGTGTGCCTAGTTGATTGTGCTTGTTTGAAAGGAGAGAATGAATTAAATTCCTCTTTTTTCCTAATGTGAATTTTAATATTTAAAATTACCAATGCCATTTTTGAGGCTATTAAGATGCTTTTATGTTGAACTGATTAAAATTACATTTGGAATAATGAATGACATGCAATGTATAAATACCCTCCCTAGACACCTTTTTGCTTTTCTTTTTTTAAACATAACAATTACATAAACAACTGTAATGGAAAGTTTTCAGAAGCATTTTTCTAAGAGACAGGTTTGGGGGGCCAGAAACACAGGGCCAGCAGGTTGTATGCAATGGTTTGCTATGAGATTGGGGGCTCCCCACATTCCTGAAAGGATTTAGGACTCCTGCCTCTAATAAAATTACAGGGAGGTGGAACTACTCTGGAACTCATTATCCATTTTTTCCTTAATATTTCTAAGACTGAAGATGCCTGTTGAAATAATCTTTATATCTGGTAGGAATTGTTTACCAGGCTGACTGATTTGGAACCCAGCTCATTTCTTTAGCATTTGGGACACGGCTCCAAATGATGACACTTGCTGCTTCCCCTTGCTCCAGGTGCATCAGACCTTCATCAGAGCCCTCTTCGTTCTATTTCCCCAGCAGTATAGACTGCACAGAGAGTGGAGCTTTGGGCCTTTGTAATTGGAACATAAATGTACCATCCTCCCCCTTGGAGGGAGCCTCCACCAAGCTGAAGGTTAGCTGAGACCCAAGCCTTGACAAGGAACCCCTTTTGGTGCTGGCAGGTCAGCCTGCTGGTTTTGAAAAGAGCCTTCTGTGACTACTAGTACAAACATTCACCAATCCACGGGAACACCCCAGGCAAAGCTCTGTGGAATTGCCTGGAGTGCTTCTCCCGCTGGCCCCACCCCAAATGCATACCTGAGAAGCAGATGGACAGTGCTCCCTTGTGAAAAGGGTCTAGTAAGCTCTGGAGTGATGCTGGCATGTGAGGTGGACATTCCTCCACCTGCCCCCTACCCTTTCAGTCTCTCCTTTGCTTTTTTCTGCTTTCTGTGGATTGCTTGAACATTTCATAGAATTCCATTTTGATTTATCTATTGTGTTTTAGAGTATATCTCTATAGCTTTTTTAGTGGTTGCTCTAGATACTGAATTTATCTATACATAATTAATCACAGTCTACTTACTGGTGTTGACATTTAACCAGTTCCATTGAAATGTAGAAACTTAACCCCCATCACCCTCCCCTTTCAATGGCTGTTTTAAATATTTCCTCTGCATACCTTGAGAAGCACAATAGACAGTGTTGTGGTTTCTGCTTTAATCAGAAGCCATATTTAGAAAACTAAAGAGAAGGGATAAAATCTGTTGTTACTTATTTTTTTTTTTTTTGCTTTTTGTTCTTCTTTCTTGATGTTCCAAGATTCCTTCTGTTATCTTTTCCTTTCTGCTTAGAGAGTTTCCTTAAGCCATTCTTTTAAGGTAGGTCTGTTAGCAATAGATTCTCTTAGTTTCCCTTCATGTGAGAATGTCATTCCTGAAGAATATTTTCTCTGGACATAAAATCCTGGGTTGACAGTTCTTTCATTGCTTGAAAAATATTGCACCACTTCCTTCTGGCCTTCTTGATTTCTTATGAGAAATCCTCTATCTTTCAATCTGTTTTTCTCCTATAGTTAATGCATCGTTTCTCTCTGGCTACTTTCAAGATTTTGTCTTCGTCTTTAGTTCTCACAAATGTGACTATGATGTGTCTTGGTGTGAATTTCTGGGTTTATCCTGTTTGGTGGTTACTGAGATTCTCAAATCTATCTTTTACCAAGTGTGGGAAGTTTTCAGCTGTTACTTCTTTGAATACTTTTTCAGCTCCACCCTTTATTCCCCTCTCCTTCTGGGAGTCAGATGACCTAAGTTTTTTCTTCCTTTTTTGGAAGAATTTTATGGTTTTATTAAAACACAATTTGCACACAAGCTGTCTATTCATTTTCTTTACTGTGCAGCCAGGCACTGGGATTGTTGACTCTGATGGCCAGCTGGGCTGCTCTTTCCACAATGGCTTTGTGGTTCTTTGAGGAGACATTGTGAGCAATCTCAGCACAGTAAGATTTGTTGCACAGCTACAGCACTTCCAGCTCCTTGACATCGTGGACCAGAAACTTCCAAAAGCCACTGGCCTCATGTGCTTTGTTTTCTTTTTACTCCCATCACCAGTGTTGGGCGTTAAGATCTGGCCCTTGAGTCTTCTGTGCACCTTCACTGTCAGTGCCTCTGGGTTTCCGCCACTTACGCTTAATTTTGACATATTGGTCTGACTGGTGCTGGATAAACTTCTAGGTCCTCTTTTTGATGATCTTGGGCTTCACAAGTGGTCTGAGGGCAGCCATGATACCGAATAAAAGATGAATGCCACCTCTGTAGGCATCACAGAGGAAGAGCGACTGAAGTTTTTTAAATAATCTTTTGTTGTGATTCCATAGGTCTCTGAGGCTCTGTTATTTTTTTCCTAGTCTACTTTGTATTATTTTGGTTGGGTGTTTTCTATTTTTCTATCCTCAAATTCATTGATTCTGTGCTCTGTCCTCTCCATTCTGCTGTTGAACCCATCCATTGAGTTGTTCTTTTTAAAAAATTTTAGTTGGGGTATATTTCACTTCCAAAATTTCCACTTGGTTCTGTTTTGTATCTTCCCTTTCTTTGCTGAGAATTCCTACTTTGCCAGGTCTTTGTGGGTTTTCATTTGTTTCAAGAGCGTTTATAATTGCTCATTGAAGCTGGCTGTGAGAAGGAGGGGTGCTTTGACACTGCTCCCATCTGGCCTCCAATAACACTCCTGGCGACTGGCTCTGCTGAGCGGTGCTGGTGAAGCCCTGACTTCCGCTGGCCTCCTCCAACACCATCTCAGCAGGAACTGCACCACACAGAGATAAAAGTCCAGACTTCTTTGAAACCATCCTGGTGGGGGTATTGGGAAAGCTCATTACAGTCCAGGCTCCCCACCAAGGACTTTGCTGTTGGGATAGGGGGTGGGACCCCTGTTTTTTTCTGCAGTGTTTGACTGGAGCAGAATGGTCATGATCTAAAAGTTTTCTTTTTTATCTAAAAGGAGTTAGGTTGCCCTTGTCTTGGTTCTTTGGCTAGAAGGAGGAGTTTTTGTTTTCTGTCTATGCTTGTTGGCATTTCCATATTGCTGACTCCTTCAGTTTTTAGTCTGGAATGTAAGCGAACAAAAGAAAATCTGGGAACTCACCACCATGTCCTTCCTTGGGTCCTGAGGTCTTTAACCTTCTTGATTTCTCTCTCCCTTTTCAAGTCTTCTTGTGTCTGTTTAGACATAGAATGTCCATGGTTTTTAGCTACCCGTAAGGGAGGAATAGGGACCAATATGTTTACTCCCTCTTCCTGTCAAAGCCCCTTTTGGTCCTTATCTTTATCTGCACTAGACACCCTTCATGTTGCTTCACTCTCTCAAGGTCAGAGAACATGAGGGGGTTTCAGGAACATGCAATGACTGTAGGAATCTTAGCTTGGGCCAGGAATTGCTTCAGAGTCTAGCCAATCCTAAGCACTGGGGCCGTGGCAGGGACAGTGAGCTGAAGTGGCCCGGTCACATGCTTTGTAATTAGATGGACCTGGGTTCAAACACGTTTCCACCATGTGATTGTTACATAACACTGATATGTCATCTAATCTCTTCGTTTGTATCTGTTATGAGAATGAGAAGGGGTAACTTTCTGGTGCCTGGCACATAGGAAATGCTGTAAAATAATAGCTGTTATTGTTATAAAGCAGGTTATAAATTCTCCAGATATGTCATCAATAATCTGACCTTTGTCAGGAAAGAAACAAACCCAGTGAGGGTGTTGTTTTATGTAAGCAAGTCATAGTTAAATAATAAGTCCCAGAAATGGTGTTTTCCTGTCCAAATACCACATCTAGATAAGAACATCAGTTAGAACATGGAACAAGCTCTAAGGAAGCAAGATACAGTCAAGCAACGGCGGCTTGTTGTTAATATTAATGCTATGATGAGACCCTGTTCTCTGCTTAAAAGACTTCATGCTGCAAGAACCAAATCAAGGGACCTTGGGGGAGTTTCTGTGCTCGTGAAGGAGAACTGGAGGAATGAGTCACTGATAGTATTTTAGGCAACGTTCTCCTGCTGATAACCTCAGCTTGATCGTTCACTGACTTAGAATATGTTTTCAGCTCCTAACTACAAGTCAGGTGAGAGCTGCAAGGGCAGGAAGGAGGGACTTGGTTCTTTTCCCAGGAGGAAGGGTGGACATCTCACCTCGAAGGGGCAAGGAGGCTATTCCTGGTTATCTGAGGCACTGGACTTATGCTGATGGGCTCTGGATGAAGATAATCTATGGGGGCCTTTCGACCATTGTGGGGGCTGAGCCAATGTGCAGCTTGGAACACTCAGGGAGAAGCACAGCTTTAGGTCAGGTTCCCGAGACAGGGGATTCTTACACAAGTGATTTATTAAAGGGAGTTCTCAGGAGAAAGGCTGTGGTTTCGGGTAAAGTCTAGTGTCGGCCTGATCCTGGGTGATGATCTTGTAGTGTCCATTGCATCAGAGCCTGTTCTGTCTTGAGTCAAGGAAGTGAGGGTTTTGTATCCTTGCATCAGTCAGTCCTTAGCTAGGGACAGCCTACCCCTAAATCAGGGATAATTCTCAGGCACCTTTGGGCAATGTGGCTCTATCCCCCAAGGGCAATTCTCTGGAGAAGGGTAGAGGTGAGAAGTTAGCAGTGGCTCTATCAGTAGCTGGAAGAGGGATCCCTGGGAATATGGGCAGGGCTCAACCAGGCCTCTAGCCCCAGGCTTTGTCAGTGACACCAGGTGAAAACCATTGGCCTGGGTAACAGAAGGCCTGGCTTCTGCCTAATTTGCAATGTGACCTTGAGCAAGTCATTCAACCTCTCTGTCTTACATGGAAAAAGAGGATTGGCACAGATGGACTCAAGGCCTGGTTGACTCAGGTGAGTTGACTGAGGACATTGGATTTAGTATGACCCACTTCCTGGTCTTTGGACCATGGGGACCTTCAAGAAGAGCAAAGGAGGCAACTGCAAGGTTATTGGCACAAGGTCTGAAACACGGGGAGGCCTCCTTGGCAGCCTGTAAGGGAGGAGCCTTCCTTACTTCAGGGCTGGGGACTAGAATTAGACCTGCACAGGCCTCGGGCCAGGGACAGAGGGCTGTGTGGCTTTGTGACCAACGGGACAGCAAGGAAGTCCGTAAGAGGGACTTAGCCTAGAGAGCAGATTCTGGGAAGGACAAACGGTCCTTGCTCCTTGTCTGAGTGGTTGCAATGAGAATCTGGTCTAGTTTGAAGTTTGCGTAAATGTGTTCAGTATCTGGACTTCAGCTCCTGAATTCTGCAAACAATGTTCTTGCTTTTAATTCTATCTATCTAATAAGAGCCCATTGGGAAATTGATTGCATTATTAGTAATATTTTGCAATATTCTTTGGCTCATTATTGCAGCCTTTGCTCTGTTCAGGTGAAAAGGCAGATGTTTCTGTATTTTCATACCTGCCCATATGCAGGAACTGGACAGCTGTAGGGAGTAGTGCGAGCAGTTGAAATCAAGAGGATGGAGTAAAAACCTCAGTCATGTCAGTCCTTGGACTCTCTCAGGATAGCGGAGCTCGTCCCTCTAAGGCAGAACGTTTCTTTCTCTAGGATAGAAGTTTCTAATGAGAATATTTTGTTGTTGTATGACATAAGTGGTTGATATTTTGCTTAGTTAGGCCAAGCATTTACTGTCTGGAGTTGGATGTTGCTGAGAAGTTATCAGGCTTGATTAATTTATTAATAAAAAGGCGTGATTCTTAGGGGACCAGTATCTTTTCCCCATTTTTCAAAGGGCTCTGCATCTAACAAGCCTTCAGTCCCTTTTGGAGGGAGGAAGGTCTCAGTTTGGTACAGAAAAAGGAAGTCCTGCCAGAGAGCGGGCTGCCTGTTTGTGTGGGTCCTGCCATGTTCGGGGTTTGCTGAGTGGATTGACTTTTTCAAAGGAGGGGTCAGTTTGCCGCATGGTCAGCAGTTACGTGGTCTGCTGGGACTTGTGCACCTCGGATGTGTCCTCTGGGTGGAGCTTTTGGGATCGCCATGGAAGTTCACAGGCACACCACCAGTTTTGCGCGAGGACAGTGTGGTGATGACGCCTTTTCTGCTGACTCCCTTTTCTCTGGGCGCTTGAAATATCCGTGGTCAGAAAGACTGGCTTATTTAAAATCCTATGCATAACTATAAAAGAGTTTCATTTAGAAAGAAACATTAATAATTTTAAGTACCTTCATCGTAGATTTTGTAAAAACATGGTGTACGGAATAATTTTTGCCATGGAAGACTAAAGTCTTCATTGTATTCTGTATTTCAGTCTCGCAGTAGCTGCCATTCTAAGCATGAAGGTTTCTTCTTTGGCTGAGATGTCACCCGGACAGATATCACCCTTTGCTACTAATGATGATTGATGGCAGTCCAAAAAAGTCGCTCTATGTCAAGAGGGCACTTGGAAGACAGGTTATAAAGAGCAGTTCTCACCGTCTGAAAGTGTTTGTTATCACTCATGCTTTGATGCAGCAACACATTGCAGTTCGTAGCATAATGAGAGTCAGGTTTCAGAAGTTACCGCTGCAACCAACTCTTACTTGCCCAACTATAAAGACAAACTATTTTGAGGATTAAAGGATGGAATCCCTTTGTGCTTTGTTGAAGCAGAACTGAAAGGTTCATAATGACAGACAGAACCATTAGGAGGCATGAAAGAAAAACAAGCAGCAAGGCTGAAAGTGTTCTGTGCTAGAAAGGCGTTGACGCCCTTTGAACATTTAAGTTCAAATAATGTGCGTTCCTTTATCTCCAAAGATCACACTACTGACCCACTGTCAGTGAGGCATGTGCTTTGGGTTGTTTTCCAGCAGAACGGATAGCTTTTTTTTTCAGATCTGTCTTCTCAGGCTTGCCAGAGATGTCCTCTGGGACCAGTGACAAGCCCTGAGGAGCCGAAAGGCTGGATTGTAAGAAAGGGGAGGCTGGATTCGAATGACTAACGCCTGAGTATTTGTAAGGTGCCAGATTCCCTTCTAAACACTTTCTATGAATCACCTCAATTATTTTTCACAACCAACCACCCAATGAATTAGGAACGCTGATTACTCCCACGTTATCAAAAGAACTTACCCAAGGGCACACAGCTAGTAAATGGTGCAGCTGGGACTTGAACTCATGGAGGGTGATGCCAGGACAGCAACTCTTAGGCTCCAGGTCCAGCTACCGTCTAGTTAGCGGTTGGGAATATAGACTCTGGAGTCAGAGAAGCGTGGACTCAAATCTTGACGCCCCCAACTGACTGCTATGTGAGCTTGGGTGAGTTATGTAACAGTGTTGGGGCAAGAAAGAAAGTCAATTAGAGAAGCCTGACACAGATCATGGCATATAGAAACCCCCAATAAATACTAGTCACTATGACTGTTAGTGTTTTGTTTTCGTCACAGAACAGAGTGAAGCTAAGAGACTGTGGTTCTCTACTTGATGATGCATAAGAAAGAATTATCTGGGCGTTCTTAACAGTGAAGATTTCTGGGCCCCACCAATAAGAGAATCTAATCCAGTTGGGCCTGGGGGAGTGGTGGCTGGTTGGACCAGGGACCTGAGTTTTTAACAAGGACTTTATGTGATATGGAAAGGGTGGTCTGCAGATCCCATGCTGAGGAGCTCTGTGGCGTGGGAATCCCAGGTCTGCGTCAGCCTCCCTGCCCTGTGCCCATGCTGGTGGGGCTGACTGGACTCCGGCGCTGTGCGCAAAGCTTTAGATTGTACCAAAATCCAGAGTTGCATTTCATAACTAATTTATGCAGTGAGCCATAATCAAGCAGTGGCATGGAACACATGTTCTGTAGACTCTCTCTTAATCATTAAAAAACAAAAAAGTAAACTGGCAAAAAAAAAAAATTTAACCATCAAAAGTCATTGATGTTTCATGCTTCAGTATCGGCCACCTTAGGATGTGTGCTGGAGCAAAAACAAGAGTAACTGACAGACTTTTAGGGCTGGAAGGGATCTTAGGATTGTTGAGTCACATCCTGGTTCTATAGGTGCTGAAAATGAGGACTGGAGGGGTGAAAGAACATGCTTAAAAAGCACACAATTAGTTGGCTGCAAAGTCCACAATGCGGCTTTGATGTTAGATACCCTGGTGACCTCCAGACGAAGGGCAGTACTTTAACCCTTTGGGAAGTTCTATAGTCTGAATTTCGGGTGACAGCATAAAGGGAGGAGGAGTTTCTCACTTGCCAGCTGCTCATGCTCTCTTTTTCTGTCCAGATGCTTTTCTCTGCCATGTCTAGCCAGTCACTTCCTGCTCATTCTTTAGGGTCTTTTGTAAATTGCCTTTACAGTTTCTCTGTTACCCACACTTGCTCCCAACAGAGTTCATCACTCCCTCTTTAACCACTATGGAACCTTATGGCACACGCTGCACTTAACTGAAACTTTTTTGCTACTTATTTCCTGGGGTGCAATTAGGTGGCACAAGTGGAGGCCACTCCCTATTTTTCACATTTATAGACATGATTGACCATTTATGCATTTATTCTCATATGTTAAGGGAGCACCTACTATATATACCAGGTTCATTTAGGGGATACAGAGAAAAGCAGAGTGTGGGCTTAATAAATGAGAAAACACATGAAAAACTAGGTAATGTAAAATGCTGATATGCATTATGCAGAAAAAGGAGAAAAGAGTGACGCGATGGATAAATAATATGGTGGTGGGGCTCCTTTTGACGGGGGGTCAGGGAAGGGTCTCCTCAAAGCATTTCTAATTTGAACAGAGATCCAGATAATGAGACATAAGATCCAGATGAAGATCTGAGAAGAGAGTATTCTAGATGAAAGGAAGAGTATGTGCAAATGAGAATGAACTAGGCATCTTTGAAGAACAGAAGGAAACCAGTGTGGAGAGAATGGAGTGAACAAGAAGAAGAGCTGTGTTGGATGAAGACTGGGAAACAGGCAGGGCTGCAGATCTTAGGGCCTTGGAGGAGTTTGGATTATAATTTAGTGGTAATGGGAAGCTATGAGAGGTGCTTAAGCAGGAACATGGCATGGTAAAACTCACATTTTTAACATCAATGGTATCTACCGAACATTGCCTGTGTTCATATTCTTAACACGATATGTACCTATAGATCCATTTGCACTTAAAGAAAACAAATCTTTTAGGAATTCTTGCTAAACTCTTTGAGGACATGTTTTAATTCCTTTTACATGTCTAGCACTTTGTGCTGTTGTGCCTGGCAAAGAGTAGGTTTTTTTTTTTTTTTTTGAGTAAATAGTTTCTGAATTATTTTATCCTTTGGAATAAAGAAGTGGTAAGGTTCTCTGTGTTGGGTGACTTTTATTTTTTCACCAAGTCCATTAAATGGTAAGTGTAGCATATTGTGAAAATTAATTGGTTGACATCCCAGATTATCTCAGTTCACTTCAAACAGTTTTCAGTTCTATAAAATTCAGGTACAGTTAAGCTGGGAGGTAGCAGAGTGGGGCCTCTTCAAAGCCCCTGAAGTTACAGCTATATTGTCTCACTAGCCTTTAAGCATCAGAGAGGGAAGGCCTGGTGGACTTTTACCTCTGGTATCATGAAAGACGGAATATTTTGAGAAACTCTTCTAATCATACACACAGAAATGCTGGCTATCATGCAACAATGTGTCGCTAAGCTCATTAAATTTTAAAGTAAATCCACAGGAGCAAAAAAATATAGAGAGAACTGACATCAGGGCAGTGAGGGGGCGCCTAAGCTATGGCCTGACTCGGGCGGCGGTGTCTGAAGATAATGGAAACTTGGAGCCTTGGTTTTACTGCCATACAACTGGGGGTGAGTGGGGGAGGGTTGTGAAATAGGAGAAAAAGTCTTGAGAACTGCAAGGTGGGGAGTTAAGACTAAGAGCTCACACAAACCAGGAGTCTTAAAGATCTGTACCTTCAGTGAAAAGATGGAGAAAAAAAACCTGGCAAAGAAAGGTGCTATGAAAAGTTATTTGCTCCAGGCTTAGCTGGGATGCGGATATGAAAAGAGTTTCTCTTGAGAATCCTGACCTTATGAGGGTTTTGGGTTTAAACTTATATTATCCACATATGCTGTCCAGGAAACCTCAAGAGAAAGAATTGGGTTAAGATGATTCTAGTGTGAGAGAGACTCAGAATGTCTAGCAAAGTCAGATGAGAATTCTCTTTGGTGGAATGTACCCAGAGCCAAGGGTTTCTAGGATCCCCACAGATTGAAATTAACCACATATAAATTCACAATAAAACTTAACCAATTATACACAGTACACAGCCCATAAATCAAAACAAAGAATTGCAGAATTAGACTTCCCAAGGCCTTTACTGTAAAAGCAACCTGAATTAGAATAGAAACTGAAATGAAATTCTGGCAATAAAGAATAGTATATGTGAAATTAGAAACCCTAAGAGAGAAAAAAAACATTTAACCACTAAATATTTTTTTTTGAAAATCTGACACATAAGGATTTTGAATTTTTAATATTGTAAAAGTCTTACACATAGAAAAGTGTAAAAATCATACGTTTATACCCTGATGAATTTTCACAAATTAAATGTGCCGTGTGACTAGTGTTCAGCTCGAGAAAAAGAACATTATCAGATCTCAGAAGTCCTTCATGTACTCTTCCAGGTAATCTTCCCACTGCAAGAGTACCCACTGTCTTAAATTTTTTTTTTTTTTTTTTTAAAGATCCAAGTCCAGTTGCCGTTGCTAGCCCACCATCCCTTGTGGGAGTCGAACCGGCAACCTTGTGGTTGAGAGGATGTGCTCCAACCAACTGAGCCATCTGGGAGCTCAGCGGCAGCTCAGCTCAAGGTGCCGTGTTCAACCTTAGTTGCAGGGGGCAGAGCCCACCATCCCTTGTGGGACTCAAGGAGTTGAACTGGCAACCTTGTGGTTGAGAGCCCACTGGCCCATGTGGGAATCGAACCGGCAGCCTTCAGAGTTAGGAGCATGGAGCTCTAACCGCCTGAGCCACCGGCCCGGCCCCTAAATTCTAATATCATTGTTAGTTTACCTGTTTTCTTTTTAAAACATTTCATAAATCAATTTATATAGTATATGCATTTTTGTATATGTCCTTTGACTCCCAATATAGGAAAATAATAAAAAACATGAAATTCACTTATATTTTTCTATATATAGTTGTAGCTTGCTTCTTGCTATTGCATATAGTATTCTATTGTGTAAATATACCACAATCTATTTATCCATCCTACTACTGATTGGCATTTGGGTAATTTCCAATTTTGGGCCATTATCTATCTATTTCTGTTTGTTTATACCTAGGAGTGGAATGCATAGAGTATGCAGGTGTTTATCATTGGTAGAAACTGTAACAGTTTCCAACCTTTTTCTCACCTAGGTGAAATCTAGGGAATTCAACTAATAAAGCCATATTCACAATGTCAAAACAAATGTACAAAACCTTGTGGAATGGATGGATTAACAACAGATTAGACCCAGCAAAAAAAGAATCAGTGATTTGGAAGATAAATATGAGAAATTACCCAGGATGCAGCACAGAAAGAGAAAAGAATTGAAAAAGAGAGAGATTAAGATACATAAAGGATAAAATTAGAAGATTCCACTTACATCTAATTGAAAAAGGCTCAGTGGAATTGAGTCAGAGAAAGAGAGCCTAAAAGCATCTAACTTAACGTCCTTCAATAGAAATATAATGTGAGTCACACACATAGAAAATTTCAATTTCTAGTGTATATGTTTTACTGAATCCTATATGTATCCAAAACATTGTAATTTCAACAGGTAATGTAAAAATTATTGAGATATTTTATATTTTTTTCATACTGTGTCTTCAAAATCTGGTGTGTAATTTTACACTTACAGAACATCTCAATTTAGACTAGTCACATCTCAGGGGCTCAATAGGCACACGTAGGTAGTGACTACGCTATTAGACAGTGCAGATCTAACTACTAAGGGTGTATAGGGAAGAAAAGGCCCCTCAATGTCTGGAGAAGTGAGCCGGTTGAAGCAGAGGGCTGTGTTGTGAGGGTGGCAGGAATGTGGGTTAGTGTAACACCAGTGCTGGCATCAGGCTTTATGTTTATGCACATTTATATACCTCTGTACACTTGTTATACCCTTTGACATCCAGTAAATTGCCGAATTACAGCTGTTGAGTAGTTCAGAGCAACCGTAAACAATAGCTTAGAACAAGAAGAGAAATCTATCGTATCTGTTGAATTTACAGAGGGGACTGGGAAACTCAGAATTTAATGATTCTCATGCAAATTTGACCAGAAGCCTGACGTGAGCGTGGCTGACATTTACATCAAAGTTCACCATGTGTATTAATAGCAGCAGGCAGGTTGGACATGGCTTTCGTTTCTTTGGCTCTCATGATATGAAAACTTGAAAATGAATACAAGTAGGTTGTTACCTTGGTTTTTATGTCTCAGTTAAAAGAGAGCACCATACCCTCGTGTGCTCATACCACGCAAAAGCTATAGCATCAGTCTCTGAATCAAACACCTTATGAACTTGACCCAGATAATGTCAGACTTCCTGGGAAATTCTATGGTGGGTAAGATACGGGACTCTAGTCAGTTAGGTCACAGTTGCCACCGACTTCAAAAGCAATGAAGCAAAGTGCTTGGAACCTCTGTCTAGCCTCTGCTATTTGAAAAGTAGTAATAAAATTGAAACTGCATTTTTGTCCTTCAAAACACCTCTAAAATGCTGTATTTATTCGTGTAATGATAACACCTTTTATGCTAGCTCTGCCAGTCCAGAAATAGGGGTGGGACTATTATGCAAGGGAGACCATTATGTAAGGTTGTGATTTTTATGATGGAAAGAAGTCCTTCTTTTCCCCATAGTCTAAGTATGAGACTGGCGTAGCCAAATAAATGCTGCCATTGTGTTTGATTATGGGGCTAGTAGTGAAATAATTAGGTTAATCCAAATGTCCCAAATACTGGAGTATAGTGTTCTAGGATGTTTCACTGTACTGACTTTGAGATACGCTTTATATTAGCTTTCAGAGGTTTATGAAACAGTCTGTCTAATGTAGAACCTATAGTAAGTTGACCACCTTAGACAGTATGTGAAAGCATATCCATCAGATGTTGAGCCTTTTATTTGTGCCCGTTATCTATGAAAACCAGGGAGCTTTTCATAGCCAATGCCAGTTTCCTCCTGGCGTCATGCGGTTGACTTTCCTGGTGATGCTGAGTATCATCCAGGGGAAAGTGTCCTAGGAGTTGGAGTGTCTGATTGTGTGACTAGGGGGAAGTCACTGATCACTTTACGTTTGGGTACTTTTGCAATTAGAGATTCCTCACAGCCATTAGGATTGGAAGAAGTCTTAGGGGTCATTTATTCTCACCTCATACCGAAATTATTAGAACTCTCTAAAGCATCTGTGATAAATGACATCTAGCTTTGTCTTGAACACTGGACCAGAGGTTGCGCCCCTGACAACGCAGGACTCCATTGCTTCTTATTATTTCACAGGGTTAGAACATTCTCCTTTGCATCGGGCCAAAACCTTTTTAGCCAATTGCCAACTTATAAGAGACTTGGGAGGTAAAACGTCATAAATGTGAAAATATTTTTCAAACAAAGTAAAAAGATAGTCTGTAAATCTATTATCACAATATTTCCAGATGTGGACCTCCATGAATGGGTCTGGTCTAGTTTCTAATACCTAACTTCTTGCTCTTCTTTCCACAACTCCCCAGACTGAAAGAATCAACATTTTTGTGGTATGGCTTCATAATCCAGGCTTTGAGCTACTGTGGCTTTATCTTGAGTAGGGAAAATAATTCTGCCTCTCTAGATTAAGCAGGAGCCCTCACTTTTTAAAAAGCTGGTTTCATTCTTATCCTCAGAGTCGGACATTCCAACTCATAACAGGGTTAGGCATGCTCCCACTTAGAGTGAAGGGCTTGCTTGCCTGGACTCCAGAGCCTTCTCTGGGATGGAGATAATGCAAGAATTCCATGTATGGGGGTGCTGTCGCTCCCTGTGGATTCTACAACTACAGTGTGTCTCTGACTTGTTGCCCTGTTTCTGTAGGATAGTCACTCACCATTCAGCTAGTATTTGTTGAGCGTTGATGGTAGTGCTTAGCACTGTCTTTCTTGGGGAGCCCTAAATATCCTCTTGAATGTGATGTGTCATGGCGAGAAGACCCTCAGTGAAGACGAGGCTATTCCAATGAAGATGGAGCTCGTCCAGGCTAGTGGCAGAGGTCCGGATGACCCGGACCTCCAGGGATTTCCCTTTGGGTGAGTTCGAATCCCCAAAGGACTTCACTCCCCAAGACCCCCAACCCCCTGCACACTGGTATTAGTCCCTACAAGAGCCTTTGTGGAGGATGCTGGAATCCCCTTGATCACTGTACTCCGACTACCCTGGAAACTCTGAATCCAGCTCTCAAGGTTTGGGCTTTACCTGGGAGGGAGGAATGTGGCAAATGGAGCAGCAGAGCCAGGCAGACTCTGCAGAATTCTCAGGGTTTCTGTTACCTCAGTGTTCCTCTTTCACTGAACACTCAACAGCTGAAATCTTGGCTGGGCTTCCTACTGGACAGCATATTCTTGACTTTGGCGGGGTTTTAATGAGCTTCCTTTCTGACTTAGCATTTGGCCCTGGTCCTAGGGTAATTTCTTCCCAACAGCTGCTGTGAGTCCTGCTCCTCCTCAAATGAAGTTTCCAGGTGAATTTACTTCCTCAGCATTCTCAGAGTGCAAACTGAATGTGCAGTGTTTTGTTCTAGGTGCTAAATCTTTTTGGGGCAGAGAGCGCGGAGAAGCCTGAACTATATTTAAATGAACCCAGTAAGTCCCTAAGCTCACGGTTGGCTGCCCCTTGGTTTCTCGCAGCAGCCTAGCAGCTCCAAGAAGCACCTCTATTTTAAGTATTTCTATCCCCTGATGTTGACACACACCATTAGACATTTCAGGGTAAAACTTCTGTGGGAAATAGAATTGGGAACTCGGTATCCCCAAGGAAAAAACCTCAAATAACAGGAAAAAGAAAAGACATTCAGGCAGCCCACCAGCTGGAACACTCAATGTCGCTCTCTAATGAAATGACGGAAAACAAGGGACTGCTGTGATTACTGGCAAAGTGAGGAGAGGAGCGGCTGTAATAAGGGACCATGTCAGATGTACAAAAATCAAGTGGCTAGAGGCCTTGAGACTGGCAGGTCTATGAGTTTTGAGGTGAACAAGCAAGGTGATAATTATAAAAGCTTTGTAATGATTTATTTATGGGTGTGCCTCCCGAGGGGATCCTAGGTTCTGTGAGGCTGGAGGCACAGCAGAGACTGGCTCTGGAGTCTCAGTGTGGGGTACAAATCCTCCCTACTTGTTGTCCAAGTTACACAGCATGTTGCTGCCTTAGTTTCGTCATTGATGTAACAGCCATTGCAATAGCACTTTCCTCACAGGGGCGTGGTGTGGATTATTAATGGCAGGCCAAGTACTCAGCATGGTGGCTGGTACTTCTTACGTGTTAGGTGTTATTATTAATTGTTAATTATTATCATCATCATCATAGTTTCCATAGCCCAGAGTGGTACTTTGCTCACAGCTGACAGCCAATAAATGTTGAATAAATAAGTGAGCATTTATGATTAGTATTTTAATAAAAGTTTCATCTTTATTTAATTTTTTCCCTCCCCTGCTGATTAATATTATGTGATATCCTATTAAAACATAGAGAACTTTGGAGTAAGCATACTGAAAATAATGAAGGACCAAAAGCGTAGATAGTAAATACAAATATTCTCTCTTAAATCAAAGTATAATAAGCATTTCATGAATAAAAATATATACCCTTCAATACGCTTCATTTTGCAAATGGTATAAATTAGTGTTGAATTAGTTGTATTTCTCTCCAGCTCTGCTTCTCGTTCTATGTTTAATGAAAAATGGCAGCTTTTTCTCCAACATCTAGGCCAGAAATCTGGGTGTCATCACTGTCTCCTCATTTTCCCTCATTCCCCACACCCATTCATGTTCATGGACATACAAGCCATGTCTGTTTCATCTACTGGTTAGCTTCGGAATGTGTCCTTCCTGTCTATTCTGTCTCTGCTCCAATTTCCTTAGTCCAGCTACTGTCATCTCTTATCCAAATTAATGTCATAGAACCCAGACTCATCATTAAAGAAAAGTCTTCAGGGAATGTCCAAAGCAACCAAAGTTTGAAGTGCCTGTTGGCCAGCTCGCCAGTGTCCATGCACATTGTATTTCTGAAAGATTTAAGCAGCTTGGATTTCTATGGGTCTGCAGAACGTGGGAGGCATTGCTTTCTCTCCTACTGAATTATGTACACAAAGACTGCTGCTGAAATTAGTTGGACATGCATTTGTGGTACATGTTAAGTTTTTCTGAAGTTCACTGTTATCATAGAGCCATATTAATTCCAAGGAAAAAAAACTTCTCAGGATTACAGAAGATCTAGCTGTGGAAAAATTTGCAAAGATAGGAAAATTATTTTTATGTGTATTAGGAAAACATAATTTATTTAATCTAAATTTAGTTAGCAAAGCCCAGAGGTATCTTGAGGCTGCCCTCCGTAGGGCAGTTGATACTCAGGTAAAGCCATGCAGGACTATAGAATCAATCTCTTAGAATTCAGAGGCTAAAAGTTTCTATATTGTTTAGGAAAACCCATGTTAAATGGATTAATAGTCACAATCAGCAGTTCTAAGAGAGGACTTTACTACATTTGGACAACATTATTGAGAGCCATACCTGAATGGTGAAGGAAGCCAGCTTTGCCACGTTGGTGGGGCAGCATGACTGCCACTCACCACGAGGTCCAATTCTTTAACTCTGTAGGTCAAGGTCGAGGTCAAGGAAGATGCTAGATAGCATCCAGTGATTGGGTGGAGAAATGTGTTTGTCAGGAAATCCAATCGAGTGGTTTAAAGACTAATTCTGGTGTCTTTGATGCCAATGGCTCTTTGTTTCCTTGTCTGTCCATATCTGGCAAGACTTCCTAACGGAATCCCGCGTGGATTGTGGCTTTCAGAACATCAGTCTTTCAGAACATCTCTCCTGTGAGGATATAGCTATGAGAGAAGATGATCATAAACACTTGTGTTCCTGACAGAAAAACAGGGACGTGTTTTGTGCGTGGGTGCCTGGAGAGGGGTGGGGGAAAGATGAGAATAAAGGGGAATATATGGAGTCTAGCTGGAGAGAAGTAAAGGTCAGTAGAGAAGGGAGGAGTGTGTGTGAAAGACCATGTGAAAAGTTTGGGCAGGAAAGACTTGTAGGACCCAGGGGACCAAATGTAACCTGAACAACGGGTGAGGTCCATCTTCCTCTGCTCAGCTGCCATAGACCCCAGGAAAGAGCTGTCACCCTGGATGCTGCTAGTGCCCCCTGCTGGGCACACTGGAGAGCTGCAGGCAGCCGTGGAGAGGGTCGCTGCAGAAAGACAGAGATCTTGTTCGTGGTGGCCATGGGACATGACATATCAGCGAGCCATATCTGTTACCTGGCTCACGAGGAGAAGTCTAGGAAAAAGGCCAGAGTGGAGGAACATAAGTGGTCAGTTAGTTTGTGCTTATTGAATGTGAAGTGACATCTGGTAGAACCCCCCAAATAATTGAGGGAGACTTCAAAGGAAGCCTGAGCCCTAGTAATTCAGGCATTAATGGAAATGTGACTGCATTTGTATTCATGGGCTGGTGAGACTGGCAATATTTGGAATATATACAGTGCCTGAATGCTAAAATGCTATGATTATGTTCTATTTAATAGCATTCACACATGTGAGACAAAAAATTACTTAGCACTAATTTACAAATGAATCACACAGTTTTTAGCCCAGGAAGGAACTTTAGGAATAATCTGCTTCAACCCCCACATTTACAAATTCAAGTCAGAGAGCAAAAGAGAGGAAGTGACTAAACTCTATGATGCTGGATATGTTCGCGGCAGAGGTTGGATTGTATCTGCAGCTCCTGGGTCTTAGACTTAACCATTTTAGAACAAAAAGGAAGAGGAAGGGGTGACATAGAAAAAAAAAATTTTGTAAAACATACCAAGTACGACTTGATTTCACATCAAAGTAGAGTCCAAGAAATTACATTTTAACAATAGTTAAGTACCAAAACATTAGTAGTTCTCTATAGTTCTCTGAATAATAGTGTGTACTTAAAAAAAAAAGTTTCTGAAATTTCAGTTCTGTGATTAGATGTCCACGTAACTGTGTCTTTGATTACTTTGTTTTCGGCATCTCCTCTATGATAGGTTTTATTATGTGAGAAATTTAGTTGTAGTTTCGTTGCGGGCCTGGAACAGAGGCGTCTAACACGCCAGCTTGCTCTCATCTCAGCTTCGCTCTGGCTGTTTCCTCTGCCTTAAATACTCGTCCTCTAAATCATCTCCTCATCTTTTACGTCTCAGCTCATGAGTCACCTCTCCTGAGAGACTGTCACTCATCATCGTTCCCTCCTCAGGCTGGTCTATCCGAGTGGCTCTCAACTGAGGGTGATTGTCCCCGAGGAACATTTACCAATGTCAGGAGCCATTTCTGACTGTCCTCACTGGGGCAGCGGGGTCCTAGGGGTAGAGGCCAGTGCTGATGCTAAATATCCTATAATGCACAAAATAGCTCCCCGCAACAAAGAATTATCTGGGTGAAAAATCTGAAAACATTTATCCATAAAGACATGTGTGCTCCAATGTTCATTGCAGCTTTGTTTACGGTGGCCAAGACATGGAAACAACCAAAATGTCCTTCTATAGATGAATGGATAAAGAAGTTGTGGTATAGCTACACAATGGAATACTATTCGGCGGTAAGAAAAGATGATATAGGAACATTTGTGACAACATGGTTGGATCTTGAGAGTGTAATGCTGAGCGAAATAAGTCAGACAGAAAAAGCAGAGAACCATATGATTTCACTGATATGTGGTATATAAACCAAAAACAACAAAAGAACAAGACAAACAAATGAGAAACAGAAACTCATAGACACAGACAATAGTTTAGTGGTTACCAGAGGGTAAGGGGGGTGGGGGGTGGGAGATGAGGGTAAGGGGGATCAAATATATGGTGATGGAAGGAGAATTGACTCTGGGTGGTGAACACACAATGGTATCTATAGATGATGTAATACAGAATTATACACCTGAAATCTATGTAATTTTACTAACAATTGTCACCCCAGTAAATTAAAAAAAAAAAAAAGAATTATCTGGGTGAAAATGTCTATAGTACCACCCCTTGAATACAAGCTCTCCAAGGCCAGGAACTGGGTTTTGTTCATTGTTATGCAAAGTCTAGGAAAGTACTTGGCATATAGTAGGTGCTCCATAAATATGAGTGAAATTGATTGAATGACTCTGTCTCTACTACTGGAAAAATAACGTACAAGGCCAGCTGTACTGTGTGGTGTGGCCTTCTCACTGATGAGACAAAGCCTCACTGAGGAGGCAAAAGTACTGGGTACAATACAATGGCTTTTTTTCTTTTCTTTTTGGTCCTGTACAATCAGGATCAGCCCAGTTTTGTCTTTCAGAAAACGAACAAGTGAAAACCGGCGAAGGTTATTGTAAAGGAGTGGGTCCTACCTGTGTGACAGCTGTCAGTGTAATCCGGCAGCTCCTGTAACGGTGGTTCTCTAGGCTCAGACGGCAAAGGGGCATGGAAATGAAGCCATTTGTACATAAGCTACATTTGGCAAAGAGTGACAACTTATTGATTCACGCTGGTCAGGAAGGCCATGTTTCTTCTCCATGTCTTTTCATTCCTCGTGTGGGTTGAAATTGAGAACACAAATTCTACTCAAACATATTAACAACCTTCTAGTGTAAGCCATTGGTCATGAAGAAATAAAAATAATTATTTGAAGCTCTCCAGAAGACTGGAGTTTCAAGCTGGTTTATTTTACCTGATATATTATATAAAAAATAAAGAGCAACGTGCATTTAATACCAAATCGGAGATGCCTCAGTACAGTTTTCTCAATAGAACTGAAAAATACATTAGTGAGCACGTCTAACGAGCAAATGTGATCAGGAGTGTCATGGAAATAAAGACTGGAAAGGGCCTTAACAGCTTTAAAATTCACAGATGGCAAATCAAGTAAAAGATCTGTTCATCACCCTCCGAACACTCTGTAAAATGCACATCTGAGGGCGAGGAAGTTTCTAATGGCAACGGCTGCACTTTTGGAAACCTCTGTGGGACCCTAGGCTCTCTGACATGAAGGTCTTCTCGTGTCTTGCTGCAGAAGGGGGAGCAGCTTTCCTGATCACACCGCTTCTGTACGATCAAACTGTGAAGCCATTGTGCTTGGTCAGGAGTGTGTGACGGCAAAGACTAGCGCGTCAGACATGTATAACAACACACTGGAGGTTGTTGGGCCGTGTACCATGTTTCATAAAGACTTGAATAAACAGCTTGATGTAGAATATTACAGACTAGTGAAAGCTGCTTACTAAGGGTTTATGTCCACAGTTCAGTGAATATTATGTACATTAATTGCATGACTTGGCTACCAGATTCTTTTATGCCATGAAAACATGAATGAATGAACTCCACAGTCAGTTAGAACTCCAATACATTTTGACCGTGGTTCTATTTAACGTATGTTATATTTTAAAAACATTCAGCTTAGTCCCTCTTTATCTGAATTCTATACATTTAAGTAATTTTATAAAAGTAAAAATGAAAAAATTCTACAATTAGGACATTCCTTTTCTAGTTATGAAGAGTTTTTCCTTTCTTTGTCCTTCTGTTTCTCTTCTGCCTGCCCTACTCTCCTTTCCTTTCTTCCTAAAATCAACTCATGCACTGTTTCACCCTTTTAAATCCCAAATTTAATCACCTGCTTTCTTAAATATTTGTTATCTAGTACAAAAATGTAGAAGTATATTTGATAATATTTACCTAGTCATAAAATAAATATAATTTCATTTATAACAAGGAGCTCTATTAGATGCTCAGAGGTAATATGGACCAAACCATGTCTCCTGAAACATAATTTATGGTGAAAACCTGACATGTAGCCGTTGGCCTCTAAGACAAGTCTTAGGTCTGTCTTCTAAGTGAATGTGAGGAAATCGTCTCAATAGTATAGACTCAAAAGCTCTGGCTTTATTGAGCTAAAAAGACAAATATATTCTGAAGACGAGGAGTCTTGATTGTAGGTCTCTTAATCAGCATTAGGTCAGAAGGATCTCAAAAGAAGAGAATGGCTGATTAATTTTTAAGAAGGCTGGGATGAAACAGGGCATACTTGAAGAGGTTCACGATCTTATATCAATGAAGGAGTGAACATTTTATTGTGCGGAGGCAGGCTTCAGAGTTACGTGAACTTGAGTCCAAATTCTGCTCATCTGATTTACTAGGTCCTGAATGACTAACTACTTCAACTTCTCGAAGTCTATAGATTGGCAAAATGGGGATTGGTAATACATCCTTTGTAGGATTATTATAGGGAATAGGAATATGTACAGAAAGTACTTTCTTTTTTGGTACCTAGTAGGCATTAATAGGTGGTTGCTATTTGCAATATTTATTTGTAAGCAAGTAAAGTGGAGTGCATTAAGAATTTGGTAAGTCCTGTTTTTGTAGTCTTGTTTATGAGAAAGAACTGATGATTAATATATACACACAAAACATACATGCACAAGCACGTAGAGATACACACATTCTCTGCCAGAGTTTGTTTCTGGGGTATCAGGTCCAAGATAGCGTCTTTCAACAATGGATTTTGGATGTTGCTTTAACTTGAAAATGAAGATTACTAAAAGATCTTTGGATTTTAATCCTGCTGTAAGTAGAAATTAAATCTGACATTATCTACATGTAAGAGCTCCCAAAATATTGATTATTTTTGGAAATCCACCAAAGAAGTTGGGATGAAGTCTGAGTTGGGGCAAAGATTTGAGCTTCTGGTTAGTCAATTCCATCCATTTACTAAACAGGTAAACAAACTGACAGAGACCAGAAAAGGTGGGGGCGGGGGAGTCTAATGAAACTCGACAGAGAGGTTTTCATAATGGAATTCTCCTTTTTAAAATTAAAATCATGTTGGGTGTCTTGACCATGACCACTTAACGGATCTCAAAGTTCTCTTTTACCTCCCAAACCATTTGGGGCTATTATGTAGGCTGCAGAAGGCAGGGAAATTAGACAAGTGTTGCCTAATTCTATTGTCTTCTCCATATAACCCCCAAATCAAGTATAGGGCCTTCCCTGGTCTCTGGGGAACATTGGCTGAGTCAATGTGTAGTTGAATATAGGGGATGGCAGCTGACTTGCATTGATACTTTCTGTGAGAATTGAACCACACACCCCAAACATCTCAATTACTGCTCAATTTTAACTCCCTGTAGAAGACCAAAGAAATGCACAGGCTTTGGTAAGCTTTCAATCTGTGTAGTCTTTCCATGCTTCCCCAAGCTCAGGCTCACAGCCTGTGATTTGTTGGTACCAAAGCTGTTTCTTTCTCTTCTCTAAGAAAAATGTATACATGGTGCGTCACCTCAATAAACTTTAATTATGAAAAAAAAAGAAAAATGTACACATAGTAGATAATACTTCTACATGTAACTTAAACTACTCTTGGTAATTTTACCTACATATACAAAATAGGAAAGCTGAAGTTAAATATTCTAAAAACCAATAGTGTAATGAACTGAATGGCATTTTGTCTGAAGCCTCTTTTTTTGTTTGTTTGTTTTTCCGCTCAGAGGATCTTTCAGCTTAAAATAGGCACCCGCCCTGCTGTCATTGTGTTCCCCTGGCTAATTTAGATCCTGTGCAGTGCTTAGACTTGGGAAAACAGGGGACTAGTTTGTATTTTTCTAAATGGAGGCACAATTTGCATCGTTTTTTTTAACAATAGGCAGCAGGCTGTCAGACAAGGTTGCTGAAAGATGGAGGGATGGTTTGAGGACAGAGTAGAATGAAATCCTATCCTCATGTGCCTCTGTTCTCTCAGAAGGTGGCACAATATTTTAAAAGCCACGGCCTGGAACTGCCTGTGGTTGTCATCTTGAAGGGTAGATCAACATCCAAACCAGCAGAATCTGACTTTTGTCACATGTAATCTCTGCTAAGAGATTGGCTCTCATGTTATGTAGAGATACATACATCTGTAAAAGAAAGGGACTGTCTATTAGCAAGGTTTTCATAGTACTTTGTCACTTTTGTAAACTTGCAATAGGATGGACTTGATCACGACATATGTTTTCATTTTATGTGAAAGCAATTTTAATTTCTACTTAATAAGCATTGAATATGTTGTCTATTAGCAATCATCTTTACATGGGTTGAGTTGAAAATCCATCAGAGAATATGAAATGAAACATAGCATACTTCTTTTGCACTGGACCGTATAAGCCAGAGGTCAAATCCTAGAATAGGATAATAGACCAAAAAAACTCCACATAGTGTCTCAATGAGAAAAACAATTAACAACAATAGCTAGCATTTATTAAGGGCTTACTTTATACCTATGCGCCGGGTGCAATACTCTCATATTACAGATGAAGAGACCAAAGGATTAACTTGTCCAAGGTCATAAAGCAAGTCAAGGTCAGAGGCGATATTTGAACCTATGTATATTGAACTGCCGCTCTAAAGCCCACATTCTTCCCTATTATCCTTTACTGCTGTAATTATACACTGAGGAAGTTGAGGCAGAGGAAAATGAATTATGTTACTAAAAGCACAGGACTTATTACTTACAGAGCTTGGGTAGGAGCTACATCTTTGGATTGACAATCCTTTGAGGAACTCTGAGCTTGTAGGTCAGTTGGTGGAGAAAGCTGGTGTTACTCTTCCCTGGATGCCCTCTCAGCCCTGTGGGGGCTGCTCATCTTGGAGATGGGGGCTCACGTGGCTTGCTCACACTTCAAGTGTAATTCACGTTATGACAGGGATGAGATGTTAAAGCTTTTGGGGTTTTTATTAAGTGGTATTCTTTCTTTGTTTCTGTTTTCTGATACTTGCATCGATGATGGAAATGTTTCCTGAAAACGTATGGCAGAAAGAGCTTTTCAGATGGGCTGGGCTCTGGATTTTAGCGATGTAGAAGCTTATAGAAACAGCTTCCTAAACTATGAGTGTATCCCACCCACCTCCCCATCTTCTCAGCAAGACTGTAGTATTTGAGAACGTGGTTATGACCATAGGTTCCAAATCGCTGGTTTTTCTTTTGTTTTTTTGTTTTAATTTTTATTGGAGAATATTGGGAAACAGTGTGTCTCTCTAGGGCCCATCAGCTCCAAGTCGCTGGACCTCAATCTAGTTGTGGAGGGCGCAACTCAGCTCCAAGTCCAGTCACTGTTTTCTATCTTTAGCTGCAGTGGGCAGAGCCCACCATCCCATATGGGAATTGAACCGGCAACCTTGTTGTTGAGAGCTCCTGCTCTAACCACCTGAACCATCTGGCCTCCCCTCCGGAAGCTCAGCTGCAGCTCGTTGTCTTCAATCTAGTTGTGGAGGGTGCAGCTCACTGGCCCATGTGGGAGTTGAACTGGGAAGAGCTCGCACTCTAACCAACTGAGCCATCCGACCACCCTCCAAATCTCTGTTCTTAACCCAAAGTATTAACAATTGCTCAGGAAAAGCTACTGCTGTACTCTTTAAGCCTCAGGAAGACTGGGGACTTCTTGAAATGCCCTGGAAGTGTGGCTTCAAATGAGAGTTGACATGGGGACTTACTTCATCTCACATTCACTTTGAAGTTTTGTCCTGTGGTGCTAACCCACTTAGGGATCCCACTCTTTTAAGGGGAAGCTGGTTTTGATAGAATTGGGTCTTCCAACAAAGGATATGAAAAATTCAAGCTTTACTGAGCCTGAAACACTGAACTGGGTCATTAGTGCAAATTCTTCCTCTCCCATCAATTAACTTAACACTTTTGAATGGACATTGATGAGAGTTATGGCTTTTATAGGCACATTTATGTTTGAAAGTTGTATACACGATGACATTGCATTATTTTTGTGAGAAGAAAAATATTAAAAACAAAATGTTGAAAATATTAAAAACATAAAAAACAAATTTGTGTTATGCATTCACTTTGAGTAAGGCTCAGTGTTAGCCATTTAGGGGCATAATTGAACATTCTGACATGGCTGTATCCTTATGAAATGTATAACCTATTAGGGAAACAGTGAATATTTACATAAGTCATATAGTAGATATGTGAGGTCTGACAGTTTAGTTTGCGAACTTGTTGCAATGACGTTGCTAACCTTTTTTGATATCAGAGGGATTATTCATTATGAATTTGTACCAACTGGACAAACAGTGAACCAAGTTTACTATTTGGAAGTGCTGAAAAGGCTGCGTGAAAAAGTTAAATGAAAACGACCTGAACTTTTCGCCAACAATTCATGGCTCTTGCATCAGGACAATGCACCAGCTCACAGGGCACTGTCTGTGAGGGAGTTTTTAGCCAGTAAACAAATAACTGTATTGAAACACTCTCCCTACTCATCTGATCTGGCCCCCTGATTACTTCTTTCTTTACTTGAAGAAAAAGGAAATGTTGAAAGGAAGACATTTTGATGACATTCAGGACATCAAGGATAATACAACGACAGCTCTGATGGCCATTCCAGAAAAAGAGTTCCAAAATTGCTTTGAAGGGTGGACTAGGCGCTAGCATCAGTGCACAGCTTCCCAAGGGCAGTACTTCCAAGGTGACCATAGTGATATTGAGCAATGAGGTATGCAGCACTTTCTCTAGGATGAATTCGCGAATTTAATTGTCAGACCTCGTATGATGGTAGAGAAAATTAAAAGCTGTAATTTCTCTAAAGGGAGAGCACTGACTTTGGATCAGAGTACTCAGAGAGGGTTACATGTGGGAAATGACTTAGACCTTAAAATATGGGTAAAATTTTTGGTGTGAGAGGCTTGAAGGGGGGAAGCAGAAGATATATTCAGGGAATAGGTCAGTCTGGACAGAGTAGGAGCAGCATGATGAGTGTTCTGCGGGATTTGGGAGTGAAACTGAGAAGCGTGTAGTTGTCTGTGCTCCTGCCTGACACCTCTTCTCCAACACAGGTTTTGGGAAACTTCAAGTATAGTTAGACATCGTGTTTTAATAACATGAAGAATGTGAGGAAGGCAGCCCAGTCCATCCGCATACTTATTCAGACCATGACCTTCATTTTCAGCAGTTCCAGGGGTTCTTCTTATGCTGTACAGCATATAATTTCTTCTTGGCTTGGTGTCAAATATTTTTTATGTCTCTCAGACTTCCTTTCCTTTGTAAGCCCTGATGGGCTCCCTGAAACTGGTGAGAAGGCACAAACCTAGTGGGTGAAAGCTGATATGTCGTAAATTAGCATAGAGGAGCTCACGGAGCTTTGTTTGGAACGTTCTGGACTCTGAGACCATGGTTTGCACTATCTCCCAGAAACAGATTTTACGGTTCAGCTCCCTGGAGAAGCCATCCCCCCAACACTCCTGCCTTGGGAATTTGAAAAAACTGCAAATGGACTAAATTTTAAATGAAGCTTTAGCACCTATAACACACTTTGGTTAGCTATTCAAAATAATGATGCACAATTTGGTAGCATAAAACATATGTTCCTCTCTTATGCATTTGTCCTATTTACTTCCTCCACGTTTTTATTTGAAAAGGTACTGCACATACATTCTGTGCCCCAGGTAGTATTTCCTAATCAGAATATTCTGTAGATCTGTTCATGTTGAATTTACTTGTGGTGTGACAATACATTAATGGTAGCAGTCGTTAAACCCTATTTTACAAGAAAGGGGGAGAAACGTGTTTCATCAGTTTGCGACCACAAATGGAAACATACATGCAAAACCGTGAGTTTTAATAAATGTGACACAAGTTAACAGAGCATGGAAGACAGAAGAATGGAAAATGGTGTCTCTAAATCAAGTTAATGTGGTAACAACCCCAAACAAAGAACAGATTGGGCTTCTTGAGCAAAACACACTAAAGAAACAAAGGTTGTAGGAAATTGTTCAGAGTATATTCTTCATCAAATTGCAGAGGAGATTATCTGACAGACTTAAGTGCAAAGTCAGTTATGAGAAATTTGTCCTCTTGGTAGCTAATGTTGAGAATATTATTTATATGAACAGGCAAAATAGGCTGGCAGTCTGCAAGCAATTATCTAAGTTTAATGGATGTGGTTCTGCCTATAAATCTGGGTAATGATGGCATATCTCTTATGGGACTACATTAACTGATGGGTTACCATAATCGTATTGAATCAAGGGAATGTCCACTTGAAGATTAAGGCATCAGAGTGATAGCTACTAGCTGATAGATAGACAGGCAAAAAGGCCCTGGTCTTCAACAACTAGAGAAACTTTCCAATTAACTAGAAAAGAATGTGATTTGAACACTGACTCCTTTTGTATTCATTATATTCTCCAGAACTATTTCATTGCTAGAGGGTTAAGGATGTGAAATTAAAGTAGTCTCTTTTTCATATGATAAAAACAATGTAGGTAGTTAAACTGTCAAATGCATTGAACCCAGAAATAGGGATTCTGATTTCTACAGAGATGTCATTTCATTTTAATCTTCTTTCCATCTGAAGCTTCTTCTGATATTGTAGAGTGATTTAGTCTTGTCCTGATGTAAATGAGTGGATATTTCCAAAATACTATAAACTTACCTAATTGAATCAGATGAGAAATACAAATCTAGGAATCAGATACCTTTTTTTTTGGCGTTTGTTTTTGTAAACTGTTCAATGAAAGTATTTATTAAATTTAAAATATTTAAATACATTTCTAATTTATTCATGATCTTTGTTATATCAGATGGGCTATTTCAGTTCTTCCTCTCTCCAAAAACAAAATTAGAAAAACTTACTATTGTCAAAGACGTACAAAAATGTTTAAAGCTTTTATTAGCCCATAAAAATGTTTTACCGGGCCACTTGAATAAAGAATATCCATAGAGGAAAGAAATCAATTCATCCTCAGCATAAATGTTACTCACCCCAACTAATACTTAACTAATTATAATAACACTAAGACGAGTGTGGAAAAAATAATGTCTGAACTAGATATTTATTAGAAAAAATAAGCATCTTCTTTCAGATTGGTTTCCTAGTTTAGTATGTGTAAATATGCCTGGGTTCTATTTTTATAATTAAAAATACCATGATTTTTATTTTTATGTGACTGTGCTTGTGGTCAATTGCATCAGCGGCTTCAGCTTTTCATCTCTCCCTGTACTATTTCCTTTGCCATTTATCCTTACAGTCTATTTCTACTGAGAGCAAGACGTAATTCCCCTTCCCTGGTTTCAGCCATGTGGCCAGCTTTGGCCAATAAAATGAGACAGAGGTGAGACCTAAACTCTGAGCTTAGGTCTCAAGAGTCCTTGTGTATTTCTGAGGGCACCCTTCTCCTTCGTTGTCATGAGCCCATGCCTGAAATAGCCTGCTGGAGGATAAGAGACACAAGAAACAGAGCTGAGTAATCCCAGTTGTCCCAGCCAAGGCCAGCTGGTATCACCAATATCCAGTGACCACAGACATGTGAGCAAGCTTAGCCAACACTAGCAGAGCCATGTAGCCAAGCCCCCGCTGACCCACACATAAACATGAACGTTTACCGCTAAAGGCTATGCGGTTTTTGGGGCTGTTTGGTATGCACGACAATTACGGCAATAGAGAGCTGATATATCACATATGCTGATCTACCTTCAGAGGTCAGAACATGTTGACTGGTATTTTCCCAGCAGTAGCCACTAGTTGCTCTAAGCTGGTTGCTCTCTTTCTAAAAGTTTTCCTAGTAGTGACATTCAAGAGGGGGTGATGAGCAGTTGAGGTCACAGAAAGGGGTCAAACCTGTAAGCCTCAGTGGCTCACTAACCAGATAGAGACGTAGTCTATGACCTTGATTTCATCTGCCGTTACCAACTTTACCTCCTTCCCTTCTTGCCTCTATTTTTCCTTTTGCCTTTATTGTTCAGCAAATATTAAATAAACATACATTTAATGTCTCCCATATGTCAGTGATTGCGGGGCCACACAGACTAAACTAAGGGAGGAATTGCAAAGAGCACTTTCTTTGAACCCATTAAGAAATCATTCAGGTAAGACATCAACTTGGGGGGTGTTTGCTTAATATTTAGGTATGTGGTTCTTACAGGAGGAGAAAGAAAAAGCAATAAGCTAGACCTGCTACACAGGGAAAATGAGACAGAATTCTGCAGATCCTCTATCAAATAGGAAAAAATGATGCCCCACCCCCCTGGCCCGTTCTAAATAAAGCCACTTCTCTGCACTGGAGATGAATCATTGCATTCATGATAAGGCACTTGAGAATTATTGCTGTTTATGGAAAGCATCACCAGCAGCAGGGCTGAAGTATACTCACGGTGAAAACACAAAGACATTTACAGTGAGGGATGGAAAATTGCTCCAACCTGCTTAGGTCTGCAGGTCTCCCTGACAGGCCCAGTGAACTGGTGTTAGGTAGGAGGGCAGGACATTCCACCACTGGAAACACATCACTGAGGGTAGAAGTTTGACTGCAATCCAAATTCCTCTAAAGGCGCTTTGGAAGCTTCTAACTTTTATGGCAGTTTTGGATTTACAATGTAATATAAACACTGGGGCTATGGAAACCAGAAGAAAATCACGGTTATTTTCACTGCTTTGGAGACTCAGTGTTTCTATTATCATTTAAAACAAGAGCCAAGCCACGGGGATGGCAGCATAGCATACTGATGGGAGAACTGTTGTCAACTTCACCCTGGTGAATTGATGAGGGGCTCTGCCAGGTCAAGGTGAGTGAGTGTCCTTGGACTGGTCTGGACGGTTTCGATTGGACTCCCTGGATCAAGTGAATTCTTTGATTTATTAACAAACTTTGCTTGCTATTTGATACACACTGTACCAGGCTTGACTGGAAGTGCCTTTGAAAGGTTGGTCAGAGAGATTAAACATGGCAATGACAGCAAGTTAAAACAAAATGATGTCAGCTGTCGTATTTGTACAAACCAACAATCTCATTATGTAGCAAATAATAAAGCACAGATAGGAGTCAATTCACTGAAGATGGCTCCTTAGGGGTGAGTGTTGGGCCTTCTTACAATGCTTGAGATGGAACTGACTTAGCTGAAACTATGTGACGTGGGATCCAGATGGGCACAAACATTGACACAGGATGGGGGTGGAAAGCGCCCTGGAGCTCATGTAGCCCCTCATCCTGGAAATCTTAACAGAGCTAAGACCTTCCTGTTTGGTGTCTTATTCATAACTTTATTTTTATTTTTTATTTTTTTAATGAAAATTTATTGGGGTGACAATGGTCTATAAAGTTACATAGATTTCAGGTGTACAATTCTGTAATATATCATCCGTGTATCACATTGTGTGTTCGCCACCCAGAGTCAGTTCTCCTTCCATCACCATATATTTGACCCTGTTTACTCTCATCTAACATCCCCCTCCCCCCTTACCCTCTGGTAACCAGTAAACTATTGTCTGTGTCTATGAGTTTTTGTTTCTTCATTTGTTTGTCTTGTTCCTTTGTTGCTTTCAGTTTTATATCTCACATATCAATGAAATCATATTTATTCATAGCTTTAAATAAGAACTTTTCACTGTTACTATTTAACAGGGAGTATCATTTAGAACCCAAGTACCTTTGGTCTGCCACTTACTAGTTGTATGACTTAGGCCATTTTATTAATCTCTGAGTCTCAGTTTTCTCATCTACTAGATGGGATTGTCAATAGTGCTTTGTCATAGTGTTGTTACGAAGAAACAGTAAGCCCTGCTTAAATGCCCCGTGTAGAAGTGCTCAGAAATGGTAACTGGTATTATGTGCCAAGGTGTATTCCTAGAACCCAGCACTGTGCTCTTTTCATTGAAGACACCCGGTAAATGTTGTTAGATGTATATGTGAAGAATGGCTAATGCCCAGGGACCAAACACACAGAGGATTATTGCATGAGATCGGATGAGTTCAGTGGAGGAATAATAAAATCAAAGCTAAAAGAGTCTGTTGCTTAGTTTTATTCTGTTATCATTTTACAGATGAGACAGCAGGTCTGAGTACAGTCAGGTTCATCTGAGCCATTTGGACATGGCAGACAGGAGAAACAGACAAAGATATCGTATTGGAGCAAAACTGGGCTTGAGGGTAGAGGTGAAAGGAGTCAGGGAAGTGAGAGCAGATGTGGGCTCCAAGGTCTGTGGAGAGAGACCTGATAGAGAAGGGGCTGGGAAGGAGGGGCATGCCCGAGAGTCACGCAGAGGAAGGTCCAGGGATTCACGATTCAGAAGAGAAAAGATAACACCAAATGCAGATTTATGACAAGGGAGTTGGTGCCAGTTAAGGGCCATTAGCTGATGGCTTTGGAGGTCATCTGGGTACACTACTGTTTGCTATCTGTATGCAAAACCCTAAATGTAATGTCCTGACTTAACAGGTTAGAGACTCACTTTGATTTTACAGACAGATGTGCAGTTCCTCTTTGAAATTGAATGAAAAACAAAACCCAAAAACCTACTCCTGCTTGCTTTGACACGACCATTCTTTAAAAAATAAAACGTCTCTCAAAAGAGTTGGTCCTGGTAATGGAAAAATACAGGCTTGTATGTATAACATCTCAAGGTACATTATGTTGGGGTTATTGTAACCTAGATGTTTTGACATTAAATGATGTTAGTTTAAACAGCTTGTACTTGAAGTACAACTTGGAAGATAGTTCTGAGTTCATTAATAAATGCTGATTATGTCCATATTGTGTATTCTCAACTGAGGTAGGAGATCAACAGGTGTTTATTGAGCAGTGGGCTAGACCTGGGAGTGGAAAGATGATGCAAATTGCCCTCCTGATCTCATTCTCTGACTGAAAAGACAGATGTATCGGAAGGCCTGGGTGAAGTGTGCAACACTTGTATTTTGATATCTGTCGGTTGTGCACAACTGTGGAAGCCAACTGCGGGGGCTTGGTTGTCATAACTCCAACTGTCCGACCTCTAGGATTCCTGGACTTCTCAGATCCCTCACTTCACCATGCTCTTCCCAGATGTGGCCCCCACCGTCCTAGGATAATTCTGTGCTAGGTATAAAGACCAAGGAGAACAAAGAGAAAGCCATAACCAACTCTGGGGCTTAAGAGCTCCACAGAAGAGGTAAACCCTATTTATACATCTTTTGTGTAAGAGCTATTTCATTAAACCTAAAAAGTCCTTGTCAGCAAATTAAGGTATTTCATAGTCTCTTTGTGTGTATATGTTTTATACCTGTGTCAATCCGGGTCTAGGCAGGTAACAGAGGGGGAGAGAGAAACAAAAAGGGACTGTTTCGAAGATGTGGACAGGGTAAGAGGAGCCAATAAGAGATGGTGCAAAGCCATAGACTGGTATCACTGCCATAACTGAAGGCACTGGTGAGGGCCTATAGGAGAGGGTGGTCAGCCAGGGGCTGTGGCCTTTGGTACACAAATGTGGCCACTGTCCACCCACAGCTCAACAGAGGGGAGCTAAGGAAATACCTACTCTTGTGTTACTCTCCTTCTAGCTTCCGACCTCCTGCCACGTGGCCTATGGGAATCCATAGTGAAGGCACCCATGAATGTAGATCAATGAAGACTATAAAGGTCAGACCCCTCAGGGAGGGTGAAGAAGGTGGATAGTGTATCTGAAGAGGCAATGGAGAGTATCTGGCATGAAAACTGTTACATCTCGTGGTTTGAAGCTTCATATGTGGCCATGTCTAATTAAACCATGGAGTCATTTCCCTCCAAGGCAATAATAATTCAACATATTTCTGATTTATAACTTATCCAATTCATTTTTCTTGCCTGGATATCTCTCCTGGTTATCTCTTTAGCCATGGTCTATAGAATTTCCATGTCTCTGTTCCCCACATCACTTCCTTCCCTTGTCTGCCCTAGAGCTCTTTTTTGTTTCATGCTGTTACAGCAAGTATAAATATATACACAAGGCATTTTATTTAGTCCCCCTCCCTTAAGGCTCCAATCAATGCACATTATTAATTAAGCCTTAAAATACCCCAGTGAGATAGATAGTAATGCATACACAATAAGAAATATAATAAGAGATAGAAATTTATTGAGATGATTAATTGGGTAGAAATTTTCATGTGTGCAGGGGTGAAAGATTAAAAGATCCACACCACATTATTGACATACATCTTTGCTGTTGACGAACTATTCTTAGAGTTGACGAACCTGCTTGAACCCAGTGCATGGGTGGCCACTTGGGTAGTGGAATGAGATGGGGTACAGCTCAGGTACTAATATTGTTCAAGAGACCTTGCTATGTTTGGGGTACCAAGAAGGAAGGGGTCCAGGATCCCTGGCAATGTAGTGTCTAAGGAATAGGCAGTCCCAACAGGAATCTATATGAACAATGTGCTGTGGCTATTTTAACCTTTTACTCCTGCACAATGGAAAGGTGAGGAAAAGAAGGGAAAGCATCTCGTTTCTCCTTGGCCCTGGACACCCTCCTTTCTAACACCCTCCCATTCTGTGTTGTTGCTATCAGCTATGGAAACCAGCGTTAAGGAATCACCAGTGAGAATCACCACTTTGGGTCACAATTTTGTGTTTCGAAGTTCCTCTCCTGCATCTCAGAGTTAATAATAATTCGAACGTAATTAACAGTTAACTATGAATCCCTTGCCATCATAGAAATAGAGTCCTGGAGAAATAGGACAGAAACACATAATTGGGAGGGAAGGGCAGGTAAGTGGAGATGCTGGGCGTGGTGATGGTAGACTGGATTAGGTGGTATGTTTGGGGAAACTGGGCAGCCAGCAAACAGCATGAGGGTGCTGGATGCTTCGAGGTAGGCAGGGTTGTTATTCCAAAGTTAAACTCAATTTCCTATTCAATGTGCCTTAGGTAGTCCCTGATTTTTATTATATTTTGCTTTTTTGCTATAAAGTTCAATGGGTTTTGACAAATTCATGCTGTCTTGTATCCACAAATATCACACAGAATAGTTTTACCACCCTAAAAAATCCACTGCCTTTCACCTATTCAATCCCCCTTCCCTGAGCTCCAAAGCCCCCGATAATCACAGATCTTTTCATTGTTTATATTTAAAGTAGGTTTCTTGTTGGCAAAATATAACTGAATCTTGTCTTTTTAATCACTCTGACACTTCCTGTCTTTTACTTTGTGTATTTAAACCGCCCACATTTAAAGGGATAACTGATATAGTTGTATTACTATCTGCCATGTTTATAACTTGTTTTCTAGGCATTGCTCTTTTCCCATTTTTTTTTTTTTCTGGTTTCTCTAGTTTTAATTGCCTTTAGTGTGGTTTCATTGTATTTCTTCTCTTAGCAATTATACTTCTTAAAATTATTTTTTTTCAGTGGTGCTCTAGAGTTTGCAATATATACTTTAAACTAATCTGTGTCCACTTTCTAATAACACTATAGCACTGCACGTGTACTGCAGGCACTGTAATTATAACAGTATTGCTAATTCCATCTTCCTCTCCATCATGATATTGCTGTCATTCTTTCACTGACCATATATTACAATCGCCCAATACATTGTTACTGTTACTTTAAGTAACCATTTGTCTTTAAATCAATTAAGAAAAAAGAAATGATTTTGTTTTAATTCATTGTTCTTTCTCTGTTGCTTTCCTTTATTTATATAAATTTGAATTTCTGACCCATATTATTTTTCTTCTCCCTAAATAAATTTTTTATTTTTAATTTTTTTTTATACATTTCTGTAGTACAGGTCTGCATGTGGTGAATGACCACAGTTTTTGTTTGAGAAAATCTTTTTCTTTTAATATTTTTTTAATGTTTCATTGTATATTGTATACATACAATATTATATTAGTTTCAGGTGTACAGCATAATGATTAGACATTTATATAACTTAAAAATGATCCCCCCGATAAATCTAGTACCCATTTGACACCATGCATAGTTATTACAATATTATTGACTATATTCCTTATGCTATAATTTACATCCTCATGACCATTTTGTAACTATCAATCTGTACTTCCCCTTTTTCACTCATCCCCCCAACCCCTCTCTCTTCTGGCAACCATCAGTTTGTTCTCTGTATCTATGAGTTTGTTTCTATTTTGTTTGTTAATTTTGTTCTTTAGATTCCACATGTAAGTGAAATCATGTGGCATTTGTCTATCTCTGCCTGATTTACTCCACTCAGCACAATGCCCTCTAGGTCCATCCATGTTGTCCCAGATGGCAAGGTTTCATTCTTTCATAGCTGAGTAATATTCCATTGTATATATGTACTGCCGCTTCTTTATGCATTCATTCATTGATGGACACCCAGGTTGCCTCCACATTTTTGCTATTGTAAAAAAAAGCTGCAATGAATGTATGGATGCACAGGTTCCTTCAAAATAGTGTTTTGTGTTTCTTTGGATAAATCCCCAGAAGTAGGATTAGTGGGTGCTTCTTTGTCTCTTGTTATAACCTTTGTTTTAAAGTCTATTTTGTCTGGTATAAGTGTTGCTATCCCAGATTTTTGTTTTTTGGTTTCCATTTTCATGAATGGAAATTCCATCTCTTTAGTTTCAGTCTGTGTGTGTCTTCCTATTTGAAACGAGTCTCTTATAGGTAATATATATAAGGGTCTTGTTTTCTTGTCTATTCAGCCACCCTATTTCTTTTGATTGGAGCATTTAATCCATTTACATTTAAAGTAATTATTGATGGATATGTAGCTATTGCCATTTTAGTATTCATATTTTTGGTTCTTCTTTTCCTCCTCCTCTTTCTACTTCTTCTAGCAGTCCCTTGAACGTTTTTTGCAATACTAATTCAGTGGTGAAGACTCTTTTAGCTTTTTCTTGTCTGGGGAGCTCTTTATCTGCCCTTCAATTTTAAATGATAGCTTGTCTGGGTAGAGTTATCTTGGCTAAAGGACCTTGCTTTTCATCACTTTGAATATTTTGTAGCTGTCTCTTCTGGCCTGCAAAGTTTCTGTTGAGAAATCAACTGATAGTTTTATGAGAGCTCCCTTGAAGTTAACTAACTGCTTTTCTCTTGCTGCTTTTAAGATTCTTTGTCTCGAAACTTTGGCATTTTAATTATAATGTGTCTTGATGTGGGCCTCTTTGGGGCTTGTATGTCTATTTCTTTTGCCAGATTAGAGAAGTTTTCTGTCATTATTTCTTCAAATAGGTTTTTAATTCCTTGTTCTCCCTCTTCTTTTGGTACCTCTATGAGGAAATGTTGGTACACTTGATGTTGTCTGCCCAGAGAATCCTTATATTATTCTATTTTCTTTTTTTGGATTTTTTTTCTTTTTACTGTTCTATTTTCTGACACCTTATCTTCCAAATCACTGATTCTATCCTCTGCTTCATCTAATCTACTATTGATTCCCTCTAATATATTGTTCATTTCAGTTATGGTAGTCTTCATTTCTGACTGGCTCTTTTTTATGTTTTGTATCTCCACTTTTATGTTTCCTATCTCTTTGTTGAAGTTCTCACTGAGATCATTGAGCATCCTTATAACTAGTGTTTTGAACTGTGCATCTGGTAGACTGCTAGTCTCCATTTAGTTTTGGTCTTTTTCTGGAGCATTGTTCTGTGTTTTCATTTGAGACATGTTTCTTTGTCTCTCCATTTTGGCTGCTTGCTGTGTTTGTTTCTATGTATTAAGTAGAGCTACTATGTCTTGGTCTTAGTAGAGGGGTCTTATGTCTCAGGTGTTCTGTGGGGCCCAGTGGCGCAGTCTCTCTTGTTACCTGACTTGGGTGCTCCACATGTGTCTCTTGTGAGGTTTGTGTGCCCTCCTTTTGTATTTGAGTCTTGGTTGCTGTTTGCATGTCAGTGAGCGGGATTGACCCTTGGGCTGAATGGTTGTGTGGACTGACCATTAGTACAATAGAGGAAATGTTGTGTCTGGGCTGACCCTTTGGAGCAGGATGCACTTTAGCAGGTCTCTGGTGTCTGCCCAGTCTGCCCTCTGGGTGTGTCATTTGCACAGGTAGCCAGGTATTGCTCTGGTGTGGAATGTAGCTAGCCAATGCGTATGACTGCCCTAGGCCTCCTGGGAGGTGACCCACTGCATCTGGGACTCCAGTAGCCAAGTTCAGCTGCAGCCTGGGCCCTGCCCCATGCCACCTGGCATGAGACACAAAGCAATCCATAGATGACCACCACCCACTCTGGGCTTCGAGGTGCCTGGGAGAGGCTCAGCCTCGAATTGAGCCCAGCTCCTGCTAGTGCCTGGCTTTGGGCTGCTCAGCAAGCGGTACAGGGCATATCAAGGCCAGATTCTGCTTGTTTGGGGTTTGTGAACCTTTGAGAGATTTTAGGAAAGTTCACAGCACAAGAAAAATCAGGCTCTTTGAATGGAAAAGTCACTGCAAGTGGCTTGGGTGGGTCTGCAAAGTCGGTGGTGCAGTGTCTCAGGGAATCACCAGGGTAGGGTGAATGGTGTTAACCAGGTAGATGCAAACTCAGATATGGTGGCCTCCTGTGTCTGCACCCTGGAATGGGGCGAGGGCTCAACAAAGGAATAGTGGCTTCTGCCAGGTTCTTGTGTCCTGAAGAAAGTTGCCAGTCTAGCCCTCTCCTTGAAGCCAGACAATTTAGTTCCTTCCTGTAAGTTCCTGGTACTTTTTGAACTGCTGCCCCAGCACTGGAGCTCAGAGTGAGTGTGACTGTGAGTGAGTAAGTCCATGCACAGACCCTTTCAGAGGAGTGCCTGGGACTGCAGCCACCCTGCATCTCACTCTGCTGGTTTTCCTGGCCAAAAGTCTTTGGGACTTCTTTTCCCAGCACCATAACCCTGGTTTGGGGAGCCTGGTGTGGGGTTAGATGTCTTTGCTTCTCAGGGGGAACCCTGCAGACAAGATATTCCCCATCATTTTTAACCAACACATGAGAGTGTGGAAGCAGCCCGTTCTGCATCTCAACCCCTCTTATCAGTCTCCATGTGACTTCTTCTGTATGTCCTTAGTTATAGGACTACTGATCAGTTTGACTGCAACTGATTTTCAATATGGTTGTTCTATAGTTTACTTGTAATTTTGATATGGTCACCAGTGGAGGCCAGCACAGCGTTTGCCTACTCTTCCTACTTGACCATGTCTGAGAACGTCTTTGTTTCTCCTTCACTTTTGAAGGATAATTTTTCTGGATATAGAATTCTAGGTTGGTAATTTTTGTCTTCCAACACTTTAAATATATAATTCTACTTCTTATTGCTTGCATAGTTTCTAATGCAAAATATTCTGTATTTCCTAATTTTGTTTCTCTCTAGATAAATTTTTCCCCCCTAGCTTTTAAAAGGTGTTCTCATTATATTTGGTTTTCTACAGTTTGAATATGATGTACCTAGATGTAGAATTTTTTGGTGATTATTCTGCTTAGTGTTCTCTGAACCTAATGGATCTGTGGTTTAGTGTCTGTCATTAATTTTGGAAAATTCTCAGCCACTATTATTTCAGATGTGTTTTCGGCACCACTCTCTTTTTTCTCCTTTTGGTATTCCAATTACGTGTATGTTTGTATATTTCACCTTTTGAAATTGTTCCACAGTTCTTGGATATTATGTTTTTTTCTTCTCTTTGCATATCATTTTGGGAAGTTTCTGTTGACATATCTTCATCCTCACTGATTCTTTCCTTGACCATGTCCCATCTACTGATGATGCCATCCCATTCATTTCTGTTACAGTGTTTATGATTTCTAACATTCTCTTTTGATTTTTTCTCAGTTTCCATTGCTTTGCTTACATTCCCCATTTGTTCTTACATGTTGTCTAATTTTTTTCATTATAACTCAAGATATTAATCATAATTATTTTAAATTCCTTTGTGATCATTCCAAAATCTGTTCTATATCTGAATCTGGTTCTGATGCTTGCTTTGTGTCTTCAGACTGGTTTCTTTTCTTGTCTTTTAGCATGTCTTGTAATTTTTTGGTGAAAGCTAAACATGGGATATTAGGTAATAGGAACTGAGATAAATAGACCTTTAGTGTGAGGCTTTATGTCACTCTGGCTAGGAACTGGGCTCTTTTTAATGTTTTCTGTGGATATAGGTGTTAGATATATTGAAAAGAAAATTCCATCCTGGTAGGTGGATCAAGAAAGACATCTGGAAGCATTTTGGGTAGTTTTGTAAGGTGGATAAGGTTTTGACATGTGGAATTAGGATTAGATAATCTGGACCTAAAATATAACAGAGGTCAAGAATTTAAAAGGGGGGAGATTAGAATACCCCCAAATGATCCTGTTTGTCTAAAGTTAGGCAGAGTAGGGTAGTACTGTGTTTCCCCCAAAATAAGACCTAACCAGAAAATAAGCCCTAGAATGATTTTTCTGGATGACATCCTCTGAACATAAGCCCTAATGTGTCTTTTGGAGCAAACCTTAATATAAGACCTGGTCTTATCCTGGGAGAAACACGGTAGTGGTAGTTATGGCTAGAGTCAAAGTAAAATGAGGGTTTAATTTATAAAAGGTCTTGGAAAACAGGCTAAGGAATCTCTATGTTGTACCCTTGCCTCTTTGAACATTTACAAATGGGAACTTATACCTGGGTAGTTGAAATGGCAAAAATCTGGGGTTTGGGGTTGGGCTAATGGTGGTGTCACCAATGAAAACTGGAGGGAGCTCCATTGCCCACTAGGCAATTGTTAAGATGCACAAAGTAGCCACTGCTTTTTCTTCTTTCTTAAGGAATTTTTTACATCATACTGTTTTTTTTTGCAATAGGCCTGTATTTCTGATTTTAAAATGGAAATTATGAAAATCAGATTTTTTTCCTTTTTAGTAGTATGTAGAAATTCATAATGCAGTTAGCACTATAGGAATACCTCATCCTTTGGAAAATTTGAGTAGGAATGGAGATGAGCTGGAGAGGGTGTTCTAGAATTTAAGTGCTGATTGTGGTGACACAGGGTGCCCTCAGGAGATATCCTCAGGAAGGTTGCCTCCATTTTCTGTTTCTTAGTGAGGTTTTAGGCTTTCAGGGGCTTGTGGTCTTACTTGACAGTGTTCTTCTTCCCTTTCCAAATTTGCATCTCCTTTTGTGCTCTTTCCTCTCTGCTTTAATAAAGGAATAGGACGCTAGCCAGTTACATGGTAGTGTAAATATATTGATTTATTTCCCCCCGAGTGTATTACTTTTATGTGTTAAGAGTCAACTCTTATTGTATAATCTTTGCCCCATGTTAATGATGTTAAGTCATCAGTGTTTGGGTGGGAAAACTTTGTGGGTGACGGAGTCAAGCTTCCCAGTGTCCTTACATTATATCAAGTAGGGGAGTTGCCATTCCCTTCTCATTAGACTCAGTGGGGTAGAAGCTGTCAAGAGTGAAAAAAGGCTAATATATTGCACACAATGCAAAACTCTCTGTTGCCCATAGCTGATTGTCCTAAGGGAAACAAGGCATTTGTAATACAAGCATTCAAATCTGGGCTTCTGAAGTATAGGTTGACACACTGGGAAATTACCAGCTCAGAAGTGTAAGCACTGGCAAGATACTTGGTGTTAGGAAACATCAGAAAAAGTTTTAGACAGCCTTTTCTACATTGTTAGGAAATAATATTTCTTATATTTGTTCAATCCTGACCTCAAATTCAACTTTCAGTGGGAAGTGTGTGTAAAAATTGGTATTCACCTTGAAGCTTTTCATCTTGCTTCTGACAGTGCTACTCTTGAAGGAGACTTCAAAAAAAAAAAATAGTTGAGAAGTTAAAAGTCTTCCATAAATACAAAGAAATATTAAGAAATTTTACAGAAAAAAGATCTCAGCAGAATAAATGTAATAATAGGGTTTTTAAAAAAAGTTCGGGGACCAGCATGACAAATTAGCCTACTAAGAGGCATACTTTACTTACCTCCCTGGGAGGTGGTGGGGGGTGGCGGGAGGGTGACAGTCAAGGGCAAGGAAGGGCACACCCTAATTCTCACCTCCTTCACGTCTTTGATCAAAAGTCATCTTCCCAATCACCACACTATTTAAAACTATAACCTTCTGGCACGCCTGGGCCCCCTAACATGCTGCATTATTATTTTCTCCATAGCTTATCGCCTTCTAATATACTACATTATTTACCTATTCATTATGTTTGTTATTTGTGTTTTTCCATTACAATATAAGCTCTCAGGGACATGAAATTTATCCCAGATATATTCTTTGTGCCTAGATCAGTGCTTGGCACAAGGCTGGATGCTCACTAGCTGTTTATTGAATGTACAAACTTATGGATACATGAGAATGAATGCATATCTTGATTGCCATTTTCTCTCTTTTCTATCTCTTCCTAGGAGTTATTTTTTTTTCTAGCTGTCTTAGAATCTGCCATCTTAGGCCAGTTCACAATTTTGATGCAAAGTTGTGTTAGAATTGAGACTCAGACAAAGGTTAGAAAGTCATAAAGAATCTAAAAAACAAAAAAAACCCAGAAAGCCAATGGTATACACAGTATATTTGCATTCAGAGCACACCCTTTTTTTGACCCTCTTCTCCTCTATGTGACAAAATTATCTTCAAAATTATTTCATATAAAATGAAATGTATAGGGCTGGCCCGGTGGCTCAGGCGGTTGGAGCTCCGTGCTCCTGACTCCGAAGGCTGCCGGTTCGATTCCCACATGGGCCATTGGGCTCCCAACCACAAGGTTGCCAGTTCAACTCCTCGAGTCCCCCAAGGGATAGTGGGCTCTGCCCCCTGCAACTAAGATTGAACACAGCACCTTGAGCTGAGCTGCCTCCTGGATGGCTCAGTTGGTTGGAGCGCGGGCTCTCAACCACAAGGTTGCCAGTTTGACTCCCGCAAGGGATGGTGGGCTGCGCCCCCTGCAACTAAAATTGAACACAGCACCTCAAGCTGAGCTGCCTCCCAGATGGCTCAGGTGGTTGGAGCACATCCTCTCAACCACAAGGTTGCCGGTTCAACTCCCGCAAGGGATGGTGGGTTGCGCCCCCTGCAACTAGCAACAGGCAACTGGACCGGGAGCTGAGCTGCGCCCTCCACAACTAAGATTGAAAGGACAACAACTTGACTTGGAAAAAAGTCCTGGGAGTACACACTGTTCCCCAATAAAGTCCTGTTAAAAATAAAAGAAATGTATAATAATAATGGCCATAAAAGAAATGC